>NW_016107326.1:8077895-8175048 GCF_001604975.1 Cebus imitator
AAAAAAAAAAAAAAAAAAAAAAACGAAAATCTGGCAATGTTGGAAGAGAAATCAGTCTTGCCTGACAGTATTTAAATTGAATGTCTGTGAGCATGGCCCACAATTTTTAGTGAAAGTAGAAGCTATTAAAAAGTCGATGCACAAGATTAAAATTTAGAATGCTATTTTAATAATATCAAATTCTACTCAATTTCAAATGGCTGTCATTTTTAAGCACCACCAATTTGAGAACATTTGACTGATGGCATTGGGAGCTGAGGGATGGGAAGACTGAATTTGGCAGGTCCAGCTCACCTGACAAAGCCAGAGAGATGAACACTCATCCTCAAAGAACTAAGCCGACGACCAGGCTGATGGACCTCTTAGAATCTGTTTCCCCACCTGTAAAACTGAACTAACAGTATCTGCCTTACTGAAAGGAACAAGTGTGATGGAGGATGAATGAACCATTGTCAAAAGCACTGTGAAGGTCAAGAAAGCACGTGCTCCTGCTATGGGCAGGGCCTGTACTAGGTCACAGGTCATTTCTTTCTGGAAGCTCCCCACGCCTCTCAATTCTCACTTAGAGAATTAACAAGTAGTTGGAGTAGTCAGTGCTGGGAGGAGAACATGCTCAGCATGTTCCAGAACTTAGGGACAAGTCATCTGTCATGTTATTAGATCCACCACCTTACAGGACTAGAAGTCTGCTCTGTGTACCTAGCACTGTGTCTGGTATACAGTGAGTGCATTCTCAATAAGTATTTGTAGTTCCCTCATTCAACAAAATCTTGTCCCTAATGTTTTGACTTTAGTTAGCATGACAAATATTTATAAAGCATAATATGAGTACCGACAGAGAGATCATCAGAGCGTTACAGAGGACGAAGAAACACTAGGCCCAGAGTGGTCGCTCATGCCTGTAATCCCAGCACTTGGGAGGCCAAGGCAGGTGGGTCATTTGGGGTCAAGTTCCAGACCAGTCTAGGCAACATCGTGAAACCCCACCTCTACTAAAAATACAAAAATTAGCTAGGTGTAGTGCACACCTGTAATCCCAGCTACTTGGGAGGCTGAGGCAGGAGAATGGCTTGAGTCTGAGAGGAGGAGGTTGCAATGAGCCAAGATCACACCAGTGTACTCCAGCCTGAGTGACAGAGTGAGACTCTGTGTCAAAAAGAAGGACGGACAGATGGACGGACGGAAGGAAGAAGGAAGGAAGGAGGGACGGAGGGAGGGAGGGAGGGAGGGGAAAAGAAAAGAAACAGAAAAATTATTTCAACTGGATATTGAGAACTCATTTATTATAATCACTGTGATCATCTTTAATGCTGTTGACAAATATTTCCTGCTCTTCACATCCTGGGCATGCAGCAGGATATTTCTTGGCATCCTCTGAAGTTAGTCTAAGCCATGGGTCCTGCACTGGCCAATTAAACGTCAGTAGAAGTGGCATATGTCCCATTTTGGCAGTAACTTTAAGAGCTCTGCACAATTCTCCATGTTTTCTTCCTGCAGTATGGCAAGTGGAAGCACATGTCAAAATGAAGACTCTTGTGGGAGAAATGGCTCCAGAAGCAGGGGCTTCAGTACCACCTATACAGAACATGAAGCATGAGCAAGAAATACACCTTTGTGGCAGAATCCTCCTGAGATTTGGGGGCCATTAGTTATTGGTGCCTCTACTAACACAATCACGTCAGGAAGAGCTCCAGCAAAGCATCTGTAAGGGAAGGGGTGAGTAAGCCTGAAGGCTCTTGAGAGTGAAAAGTAAACAGGACTTGAGCCTCTCTGTGGTCACAGCCTCAGCTACCTTCTTTCAGAGATTTCCTCCACAGGGATACGCTGAAAATGCCACTCAGATTTCAGAAGCCTCTGAGTGAGGAGACCCAGACTTCTGCCTTTTATATCACTATCTCCCGCCCTCATGCCTTCTGGAAATGGTGCTAAGTATAGCTAGGCTAGATCCCTAGCTCAGTACTACATCACAACCAGAGCCTGGAGAATAAACAGGCCAGGGTGGGGCTTTTTCTCTTTGCCTGGATAGCTCTGCCTCCATCTCTCTCTGCTCTCAGCAAAAATCCTCCCATGCACCCAGAGGCCCTTGCAGGCCCTAATGTCTGCTCCTGCCCTTCCCCAGCAGGTGCTACCTCCCTGTCTCACCTCTGCATCAGTCTTTCCTGCAAAGCTCAGTTCGCACCCCATCTCTCTAGGAAGGATCACTACAGACTCCAGTCTATTCTGTGCTCATCCTATGAGCTCTGGACCCATCTGACACTCAGCCATGCCCTGTCATCAAAATAATGTTAGCTTGTTCATCTGGGCAGGTTGGATCTCTCCAAAGGAGTGGGGAACCTCTAAATCTTGATGACGTCATTTGGGAAATGAGGCCCCTGCTCTGACCATTCAGAACTGCCACTGGGCATCACGCGAGTTATCAGACCTAAAGCCCTTGTCTTGGTGCTGAGTACATAACAGGTGTTCAAGAAACGTAAGACTCTTCTCAGTTCCCTTTGTCTATGAGACAGTTTGACAAGGTGGGGCCAGCTCTTCTCCCACAGTAGCTCAGATGTGTCTCTAAAGATGTCTCGTGCATGTATTCTCAATGGGGGCAGTCTCCTCCAGGAGGGCAAACATTGAAAAGTGAAAAAACATCTTACTGCCTTCATGTATAAACACAGATACATATACAATACACACACAGATATACAATGTGTCTGCGGTATTAAAATCTCATGGGGGATGGTAAGGAAATCTCATGGGGGATGGATGATTTTTTAATGCTTAGAAAAGCTCCATAGGTGGGTGATAATGAGGAGAAAAAGGTTGAGAAACACTGGTCTAATGACAACTCCAATTAAAAAAAAAAGGCAGACTCTTCCATACCCATCTCAGCTCAGCCTCTTATCACTCATCACTTGTATTTCCTCTCCTGTGTCTCTTCCAAATCAATAAAATGATATTTTAGAAAATTCTGCCAAACCCACATTTCTCCCTCCTCCACTGCATTCCCAGCCTCTCTGCTCCTGTGCTCATCTAATCTGCTGCCTCTCCTGGGATGTGAGCCTTGTGATTGGCTACAGGGAAAGCAGGGACTGGAGAGCTAAGAGACTCCAGTCCTGGTTTTCCAGACACAGCAGACGTGATTGTATTTACACCCATCCCCAGCAACACCAGGGCGAGGCACCCCTGCCTCGCCCCACCTCCCCACCACCCAGATTGACTCAGAATGGTGACTCAAGTCAAAGATCTGCCTGCAACTCCCAAGAGAACTAAAAGTTTTCCTCCATGAGGGGAAGGTTACTGGTGAGTCTGGGCTTAGGCTGGCTTGTTGGAAGGCGGCAGACACTGCAGTTTGGCTCACCCAAAATGGAGTCCAACCCTGCCTGTTCTCAAAGACAGAAAGCTGAATAATCACCTTCCAGCCTCCCTTGCAGCTATGGGTGGCTATGTCACATATTCTGCAGGGGAGGATGTCTGATAAGAAAAAGAAGGGAACAGCTGAACCTGATGTTGCCCCCTCTCCTTTCTCTTTCTATCTTGAAATGGACCCAAAGTCTGAAGCTGCCCATCTGTCTTGCAGCCACAAGTGAAAAGTGAAGAGAACCCTGACATCCTACAGATGCTAACCTTGACATGATGTAGCAGCAGCACTACTGCCAGCAACCCCGACATCTAAACTTCTATTTGTGGGGAAAAAAATGCTTTTCTCTCTGTTACATGCAGCCCAAGGAATCCTAACCAACACAGAAGTCAAGAGTGAGAGGTATAATCCCTACCCATATGACTTCCCTGAAGTCTCTTTATAAACACATCTGTACTACAAAACAGATGGTTAGTGCTTCTCAATGTCCAGGGTATAGGGAGACTCAGAGATGTTCTGCCAAGCTTTAGGCCCCAGGGTCATGGCCTCTCTGCAGAAGGTTAAGTACATGGGCTTTGCAGTCAAATTGACCTGGATTCTAGTCCTAACTCCTCCACAAAAGCTGTGTGATCTTAGATAACATGGGGAGAAATGCCACATATAGGTGACGGGGAGGAAGGCAGCAAACTACAACGCCATGTGTACATCTAGGCAACAATCTTACATGTTCTTCACATGTACCCCAAAACCTAAAATGCAATAAAAAAAATTAAAAATAAAAATAAAAAATAATTTTTTTAAAAAAAAAGATACTTCACCTTTCTGTATGTCTGTTGTTTTCACTGCAAAATGAAGTTGACAGCAGCACTTATCTTAAGCTTTGCACTTTAATGCGAAGATTAAATGAGATATGTCAAGCGCTAATCTCAGTGCCTGCCACATATAACATTCTCAGTAGGTGTTAGCTGTTACTACGGTTTTCTACATTCCCTTTCTGGGTCTAAGTCCTTCTGTGAGCTTCTCTGTCTCATTTCCCAATTCTTTCTCAATGTTTTCTCATTTCCTTGTCTCTCGGGCTCTTTCCTTCTCCTTTCACTGTTTCTCCATCTCTCTGCATGTGTCTACATCTTTGTCTCGCTTTTTTGTCCTCGTTCTCATTCGTGTTTACAGTAGAGAAACACAGCAATTTGCCTAGTTTTCCTAAGCTTCTGAAGACCACATCTCTGGCAGGCACAGCACCAGGTGCCAGCACAGGGAAAGGCCAGACTCTTTTGGGAACACAGGCTCTTGTAGCAGCCACTGGGTTGGGCTGAGACTGTGGGCTTGCGGGGCCAAGTGGGACCCTTTAATCTTGGTCCTCAAACCTCAACAAGGCTGGAGTGGACTCCTTTGAGGATGGAGGTTCCTAGATGTGTCTTGTGTCCCAGAAGGCCCAGCAAGAGCAGCCAGAAAGGGCAGGAAAGGGTCCAGAGGTTCCGCCCTGCTCACCTCTGAGCCTCCTCCAATCAGATCAAAAGGCCAGAGCTTTCTGGAATCTCACTACCCCACTGCCCCGTCAGTACAGGGCTCTCTTGAGCAAGCTGACATTGCCATTGGATATTAATAAGGCAGAAGAAATGTATGAGCTCTGAAAATGAAACAACAAATAACTCCAAGAAAATGGTTGAGGAAAGGTTTGTTGGCTTGTTTTCAGAAGAGGTGCTGATGGAATCCTATCTTCTCCCAAGTCAAGAGAAAGCCTTTCCCAGGCTCTGAGTCACAGTTCCTTGGACATGAGTCTCCCAGATCCCCTCATGTTCTGAAGTGCCTGTGATGGGAAGGGGAGGGGAGGGCAACGTGGCCTCCTGCCAGGAAAAGTTGCTGAAGGTCGGGCTGGTGAGGAGGGGTGGGTTAGTGAGACATGGGTCTGCTGCCCCGCATCAGGAATTACATCCACTTCATTCCTTGGTAGAACTTGGTGCAGTCAGGGATAATCTCTTCTCTCAAGATACTTACTGTCCCAAATGGAAAGCAAGACCTGTGTGCATAGTCCTAACCCGCCATGGACAGACCTCTCTGCCTCCACAGTACCCAACTGCCTCTCTGGTGAGGGAGGCAAGTCACCAACAATAACCAACAACAGCCACACTTGCCCTGCACTGATGCTGCTTCAAATGCCTTTCCTGTGCCACTGACATCCTTGCAGCTGCACTGAGGGACGGGCTCCTCTTTTCCCATGTTACAAATGTCATGGCACATGGGGTTTAAGTGATATGTTCAAGGTCACACAGCTATAAATGGCGAAGACGTGTTCCAGTCTAAGCAATAACAATAGCAATAATAACAGCAATAGCAAAAACAATATTAAGATAAATTCGATAACATGATGTAGCATTTATTATATGCCAGGTACATATAATGGCTTTGCATCTATTAGCTCATCAAGTCTGACACCTACCCTGTCAGATAACTACTGTTATTGTCCCCATTTTACAGGTGGAAGGGAAGGTCAAGGGAAATTCAGTCATTTGCCCAAGGCCTCAAGACCATAAGAGTGTAAATTCAGGGATGTGCATGCTGCAGTGACTAAGACCCTTGACCTTATGGGAGAGCTGACCACCCAGCCCCAGCCAGATTCCTATGAGCTCCAGGGGCAAGCACTCCTATGAAGAATTGGCTCAAGCTCACCTCCAGGCTGAGACAAAGGGTCACCCAGGACTGGCCACCACACAAATGCTTCTTCCTTGGTCTTACAAAACATGAAAGATGCTATTATCAGAAGCCAAGTCTGCTTGCAAACTACAGAGGTGACACGAGGTAAATTCATTTCCTTCTTGTCAAGAGAAACTCAACAGGGGTATAATCAGAAGCTAATGTGTGTGCTGTGATTGGGCCCATCACGGGGTGGCACATAATTGAACAAGTTCTCCATGCCTGGAGGAGCAGAGCTGAGCCCCATCGCTGGGAAGTGTCATTCATCTGGCCAGCACACACTGGTTTTTAATGACATTATGGAAATAATGCTGCAGGGCTGTGGAAAGGACAGAAGCTTGAGGGGCAGGCCCTCACCAGGTCTCCGAGAGCTTCGACCTTGAGAAAGAACCTTCTGGCCCCATCCAGAATAGCCACTTTGCTCTAGGGATCTCTCCTCTAGGCTTTGTGGGTTTATGTCTCCTGGGCTTAAGGAACAGGGCTTGCTGTGGCTGAACCTTCTTGCTGAATGGATCCCAGGGGACCCCAGGTGAATATCAAGGTCAGTTTCTCAAGAGACTGAAGGGGGTGGGAGATTACCAGATAGAGGGCAGGCCCTTTGCTTCCCCAATAACTGTTGACGATGGTAATACCTACTCTTACTATGAGTCAGACAATTTTCTGAGGACTTTATGTATATTAACTCATGTAATCTGAAAAACAACCCTATGTAATAGGTATTGCCATTGTCCTGATTGTATAAAGAAACTAAGGCACAGAGAGGTGAATTTGTCTAAGATCACACAGGGGGAAAGTTGTGTTTGAGCACTTGCAGTCCATCATCCTAATCATACTTCCTACTGCCTCAGTGAGCTGACACAGCCCAGCCCTGAAGAAGGGGGTGGTGGTGGGGAGGAGCGGGTGAGGTGCCTCCCCGGCTATTGGCATTCATTTCATTCACATTTTTATCAGACACCTCTTTTTACAGATACTGCTCTAGGCACTCAGGATACAGTGGAGTATAAAAAGATAAGGCTTATATTCTGCAAGGAGACACAAATCCCATATAAATGTACAAATCAGACAATTTCAGAGAATGGCAAATACAATCAAGAAAATAGAACCAGGAGGTCATAGTGACCGTGGCAGGAAAAGGTAAGGAAGTTATCTTAGAGAGGCGGAAATGGTAACTTTAACAACCAGAGACAACTGTTTAGGAGAAGGCCTAGCCAAGACTGAATAATTCGTGTGTTAAGAGGTTTTCAATCACCCACAAAATACAGGAAGGAACCAGTCATTGAGGCTCTTGAGAAGCGAAGAAGTTAGAGACCCATGAAGACAAAAACAGCCTGGGCTCTGCTCCACCTGCCCACTCGTGGGCCTAGGTGTCAGAAGCTCTGCCATCTTGCATTGCACCACTGGAAGCCACTGTCTCTTCAGAGCCATCAGAGAAGACAGCGACTGCATCACCACACATGGGCATCCCCTGCCTCAGCCCAGAAGTGACGCACATCTCTTAGCTTCCCATGTCCTGCCTAACCGTGGAAGCTGGAAATTTACAGGAGCAACTGAAATATTCGTAAACCTAACGGCCTCGGCCACCAGCCCACAAGGGACACTAATGGAGACAGCAGAGTTGTGTGAGGGTTCACGAGCTAAGAGGTGGAACCCAGCCAGGCTGAGTAGAAAGTAAGCCATCGACAAACAGGGAGTTAATAGGTTTTTCCAAATGAATGGCCCTTAATTTCACTTCATTGAGAGGTGAGGGACCAGGTGAAGGAAGCCAGGTGAAAAGGAGGATTAATCCATCCATCAAAGACCTTGGGTACTGAAAACAGGAAAAGATGAATTCATTTGTGAGCCATAATGATTCACTACCATGAGAAATAATTATCCTGAAGCTTATTTGGTCCCAGAATCAATCTTTATTTAACCGTACTTATTTTTGGCGGCTCATCCTGCTTGCCTCTCTTGGAAACTCAAGAAATGCTTTCTTTTTTTTTTTTTGGTAAATTCCAAAGACTTGCTTATTTCATATTTTTCAACAGAGTGATCTTTGTGTGGACTGCCTGTCTTCCCTGTTTACTGGTCCCTCCTATCATGGCACCTCACCCACGGTCATCACTCACTCTACAATCATCGTCCCTTGCTTCCTGCAGAGCACTCATCACTACTTTAGGTATCATTTTGTTTTTAATAATCTGGCTCTTCAACTGGAATATAAATTGAGTAAAGGCAGGGACCTTGCTGTCTCCATTGGCCATATCCCCAACACTACACCAATCAAGCAACAGACTAAGCCACAGTTAAATAAATGAACAAAAAGAAACACTATTAACAATCTCACGTGGCCCTGTCTCTCTTATTCTTCATAACAATCTCCATTTATTCTTCTTGATTATTCCCATTTTACACATGAATAAATGGAGGCACAGAGAATAATTAAGTAACTCGCTCAAGGTTATACGGATATTGTAAAACAGCCAGGATTTGAATCCAGGAAGTTTGTCTAGAGGTTCCATGCTTTTTAAACATACATGTATAAGAAATATTTGTTGATTAAATAAATAATAAATAAATGAATGGCTGTCTTGGGTTTCCTGCCTTCTTTCCCAGGGTTATTTGCTTTCAACTTTTACTGGCCCCACTATGTGTCAGGCATGGTCTTAAATTCTCTTCACACATTATTCAGTTGAGGGTAGTCCCATCTACCATCTCTCCATGGCATCGGTCCCAAGCCTGGTACTTAGAACTGCACCGTATTGTCCAGCTCCCCCTTTGCCAGCTGTTGCCTCCCTAATCTGGAATCATGGACTGAGTACCTTCAAAAGAAGAATCAAACCAAAGATCAGGTGGAGATGTTTCTGACTTAGTGGGTCTAGAAAACCCCAGCCTCCCTCGCCCACTCTGCCCAGAAAATGAATCACAGAGAGAAGAAGTGATAGGTTTCAAATCTGTGTCCACCTTTGAACCCAAGAAACAAATGCCAACATGGGATGGCAGAGAGGGAAGGAAGAAAGTGTTTTTCCTACTTAATTGGCTCTAAAAGTGGAGACGTATCAAGTTGGGTTATTATAGATGCATCATCATCCAACACAAGTCTTCAACTGCCATGCAAATACCTCCTACTCTGTACCATATAGCTCCTGTGGTTCACTCTGTTGTGATGTAACTGTGTGTGTTTCTACTTGAATCCACTGAATACAGCTTTGTGCTGGAACCTTGAATAATTTCTGGCACACAGTTGGTGCTCAATAAATAATGATGGAATAAATGAATGAGGGATCCCCATTTTTCTACCTACCTTGGCCTTGGCTTCATCTCTCACTTTTGTGACTGCCGGATAACCCCTAGCTCCATCCCCTTGAAACTTCCAAGTCTCAGACACATTCATGTACTGACCAATCTTGAATACATACTCCCTCCCCAAAAGGGATGCTTGCCAGGACCCTGCATCACAGAATATAGGAATATCAAGGGAAATGTTGCTTTAATTGAACAGCAGAATCTATGCTAGATTTCATGACAAACCTTGAAACACAAGAGTGCTGCAGTAACCATTCTTTCTGAATTGTGGAACTTCACAAACCCAGGTAAGCCCCAAGTGATGCTCTGCTCAGCAATTTAAAACCCAATCATGCAAAGCCAAGTGCTTTCAAGTCTGATAAACAAAAACATTTCAACTGCTCAGCACATCCAAATTATCACTTCCTTAACAACCCACCTCATTCCTCCCCTTGATGCTGAAAGCCAATTTAGTAAGAAAAGCATATTAATAATCTTGCCCTCTCACTGGCCTTCCCTCCCTCCCTCCTATTTCAGTATCTTGCAGCTGGTACCTCGGGTCATTTGTTTTGTTCTTGTCCCTTAGGCTGAAGGGCGTTTTTGAAATTGCTAACTAGAGTTTATTTGGCAAATTCAGATAAGGAACAAATTCAAATGCACTCTCTCATTTTCCTGTAATGCAATGGGTTTTTTCCCCCAGTCCACTGGAAGACTGGCTGGGTATCTCCTCATTGTGTCCTGTAGGAAAGTGTCTCTTCTGGTCACCTTGACTGTTAAGTAAACAGACTCATTGGGGTTGTTGTGTCCTGTGACAGTGGCAAGGACTCTGACCCTAGTCAAGCATGCACATATCAATGGACCACCAACTGTGGTAGAATTACTGGACCCAAGACCGAATTTGATGCATCTGTCCTGGTGAAATAGCATTATACTTCTGCCATATTCTTCTGGTTCAAGAACATTGTTCCCAAGCCCAAGGGACAGCCCTGGCCAGCATAAACATGATGAAAATGCCCATTGCCTGACTGCCCTGTTGACCGAGAAATATGGCCATGCACAGAGTCTGCAAGCATCCTGCATGTTGCTCTAAAGAAGAGGAAGAGGGGAAGTGTTTCCAGAGAATAAGGTTGCCAGAGTTTGAATCTCAATGTCACAATCTGGCTTTATGACTTTGAGTGAGTTGCTTCATCCCACAGATCCTCAGTTTCCCCATCTGTAAAATGAGAAGTACCAATGTCCTGGTGTGGTGTGTTTAAGGATTACATGAGATCATGTGAGCAAAGCATCCTAGCAGAAAGCCTGACACACTGTCATCGGGAGCTAAGATTTACCAGCACTCATCATATACCAGGTCTTGTGCTTGAACCCCACCTACATTATGTCATTAAGCCTCACTGCATGCATAAGAAATGGGTGTTGCCATCCCTGTGTTACAGCAGAGAAGACTGATGACCAGAAAAGTTAAGTAACCTGCATAAAGGCAAGGAGACAGAGATGAGATGAGTGAAATTAGGATGAAAACTCAGGATTCTCTTAACCACATGAAGAGAATCCATGTGGAAAGTGTCTCCTACCAACACTGAGATGAGGCTCTGGCTCCAAGCCTACCATCCCCAAGCATCTCAGGCAGCTCCAGAGAGATGCTTGGGGATGGTGGGCTTGAAGCCAGAGGCCAGGGTTTGACTCCTGTATGTGCTGTGTGACCCAGGGCCTTTTGACCACTTAGGTGTGCTTCACCTTCTTCCTCTAAAAGACATGGGGCTTTGCAACCCTTGACCTAAGGTAGGATTCTTACACTACCGCATGCTCGATGACACAATGAGAAGACAGTAACAACACTCAGCAGGGCATTAAAAGCTTTCCGCAAATTAGCATATAATTATATATATACTAATATAATAATTACCACATATAGAATACATTATATTTCAGAAGCTGTACTAAAAGCTTCATTAAAGCACTTAATCCTCAATGCAACCTTATGAAGTAGATGCTTTTTATTAGCCCCTTTTACGGATGAGGAAACTGAGGCATGTAATGGTTAGGTGACTTGCTCAAGGTCACAAAACTAAATGCTGAAAACTTGGGATTCACGTGGTTGCATTGAAACTTTATTGAAAGGATTGGTCAATCCAAGTGAACAACACATCTGGACTGTGCTCCACAGAAACAAGCACTTTAGTTTCACTAGAATCACTGGGATAAGCAGAAGGAAGCAAACCCCTTTTCTACAGGACTTGATATGTAAATATGAATGGAAACCATCAAGAGGGAGATAGAGTATGCAGCCTTCCCTGAGCTTTGAGGGGCAACGGTGTACCTTGATGTACAATTCAAGATGTACCAGATCTGAGTCATTTACTCTAAATAGAACAGCCTCCCATTGGCCGTTGGAAGCACAAAGTAAAAGTCAAAAGAAGACAGAAAGGAAAAGTGAAGAGCCCACTGTCCTACATCCTACATCTTTTGTCCTCTGATTCAGATCAGGAGAGGTGTGTCTCCCTACAGAACCGGAGACCCACAAGCCACATGCTGAATGAAGGCCCACGGAAGTCCCCAAAAGAGATGGAACCAGGGAAAGGAGGTCAGCCTGGAGCAGTCCTGGGAAGCTGAGGCCCAGCCCAGAACCTGCTGGAATCAATACTCTTTAACACAAGTGTGACATTCACTTGGGCTGCTGGGATCCATCTGGAAAGAAGAAGGCTTGTATATTTCTGCTCTTATTCTCAACAGGCTCCAGAAATATATTCCTGTAATTCTTTTAGCTGCTAATTATGAAAAACAGAATTTTAAATATTCCAGTAGGGATCTGACAGAACAGGGCCACATTCATTAGCTGTTGAATTTCCCAATGACTCCTAGAAATTGACACAATTAGACAAAATTAAGTGCTTCTGTCCTGAGGATAGGCTGCCACTGTTCTTTAGGGCATATCTTTGCAAAGGAAGGTGCTGGAATTCCACACAAAAGCCACATCCCTCTCTCTCTCATGCTCTCTCCCTGAGTAAATCTAAAACCTAGTGCCAAATTCCTTGGAGCTAATTCTAAAACCAGGAAAGCTTTTTGTAAGATTATAAAGATTGTATTGGCCTTTGAAGTTGAGTCCCTTTGCTCTGCAACTTACTTTCTTAATGCAATCCTTGGATTCTCCTTGCTATGGTCTGAATGTTTGAGCCTGCCCACCCCCAATTTATATGTTGAAAAATAACCACCAATGTAATTATATGAGCAGATGTAGCATTTGGGATGTGATAAGGTCATAGAGACAGAAGTCTCATGGATGAGATTCATGCCCTCATAAAAGGGACTCCAGAGAGCTGCCTTGCCCCTTCCATGATGTGAGGACACAGCGAGAAAATGCCATCTATGAACCAGACTGCAGGTCCTCCCCACACATCAAATCTGCTGGTGTCTTGACCTTGAAATTTTCAGCCTCCAGAAGTGTGAGAAATAAAAGTGCTTATGAGCCCCCCACGTTTATGATATCTTGTTATAGCAGGCCAAACGGACTAAGACATTCCTCCATTCTCCCATTGACTGGGCAAAAGGATAGCATCACTTCCATTTCTATAGCAGTGATGGAAACTCTGGGACCCAGCAAGTTGCTCCCAACCCACTAGGTGAGTAAGCAGGGAAACTGAGATTAGGAAACGAACTCAGTTCCTTTTCTCCCCGCGATCTTTTTTCCCCTATAAGAAACTTATCAGCAGTTCTTTTGCATCTAGAGTCAATCGGAAAATCATTAGCTAAGGTCAGACAAGAAACCACAGCTTTGGTTTCTTTGATTTCAAGCTTAGAATAAGAGCAATGTAACTTTAAAGAGCATGGATGGCAGTAAGTATCTCTGGGAGGCTAGCCACTCAAACTGTCCAGGCCCAGAATCAACACTTATTTGGCAAAACTTGTTGTTGTCAATTTTTTTAAAGAGCTCTAAACTTCCAGTGAGTCTTATGTAGATTTATTTATATGTCCATTTCTTTTTCTCTTTTTTTTTTTTTTTTGAGATGGAATCCCGCTCTGTCGAGCAGGCTGGAGTACAGTGGTGTGATCTCGACTCACTACAACCTCTGCCTCCTGGGGCAAGCGATTCTCCTGCCTCAGCCTCCTGAATAGCTGGGACTACAGGCACCCACCATCACACCCAGCCAATAATTGTATTTTTAATAGAGATAAGGTTGCACCATGTTGGCCAGACTGGTCTCAAACTCCTAACCTCAGGTGATCCACCGGCCACAGCCTCCCAAAGTCCTGGGATTACAATCATGACCCACCGTGCCCAGCCTCTATATCCTTTCATAGGCAAGAATAATGATGTAGAGGACATACCACACTTCACAGACACAAGTATGAACAAGTCTTTGGAAGATAACTGTTTCTTGTGCAAGAATCAAATGCACCTGCTGACACCTCTAGTTTTATCTCTGGTGACATGAGTGGCTGAGTGAGCAGGATGGATCTTGAGCCTGTGGTGTAGACCAGAGCAGGGGCTTCCAGAGCAGGGGCTTCCACACACCTCTGGAAAGCAAGAGGAACTGGAACAAGTTGGAGTTCAGAATAGGCTAAAAAAATCTCCCGTGGGTCTTCACAGCAGAATCTCTGAGTGGAGCACACAGACATTTTGAAGTGGGCCTACATGGATGCCAGTGCTCAAAAATTCTAATGTTGCCAAAGAAACCTTCAGAGAACTACAGCAAATTCAACTGAGTAATTTGCTCCACTCTAGAGAAGACACTGCCAAAATTCTAGACCCTACCTACCAGGGATCTCGGACGAGTCCCTTCCCCTACATGCATTGTCATCACAAACCATCCTTGTATGGGGGGGGTCTCTCTCCCCTCTTCAGCTGCCTCCCTACCTCCAGGGGCAGCACCAAGTCACTGTGATGACCTCACAATCACACCTGGTGATTATGAGGACTTAGTGGGATGACGCTCCGGGCAACCACAGGGATTGCTCACCGGTGACTCAGTGGTTGACTCAAAGGCTAGGGGGTGGTTTGGGGGTGGAGGCAGAAGTCCAGTGAGCTGAACTCCACCCTTTCTCTCCCTTCAGTCACAGCTCCGTTTTTATCTGTGCTATATGTTGGAGTCTAGCCAAGATGTTATTTGAACAAAGATTCTGAAAGATCAAAGAAAAAAGTTTGAAAAGCACTGGGACAATGCTTTCAGGGGACTTTATCTAAAAGGCTGCAACAATGTAAAGAGATATTATTGCTTTTTATTACTGTGATATGTTTCGAGTATTGTAAATTTTTTAATAGTTCCGTGACAGTAGTGAAGAAATGCTCATTTTAATGTGACCAGTCAACTCTGAGAAGACTAACATTGTGTCTCAAAGGCCAAGATGCAATGAAAATATGACTCTTACCAAGGACAGAAACTCCCAGGAAGCCACAATTAACTCAAGACTACCAGGACATTTGGAGAGGATTATCCTTCTGGAAGACCAGGAGTTCTGATCTATGGAAAATTCTATAGATATTCTCTGCCAGACTCCAGCCTCTTTGGTAAGCTGGCCACAGATGATTTAGAGGACAGTGACCCTGATACTCACCAGAGCTCTGAGTGAGGCCAGATAAGCCCATTTCAGCAGGCATGTCAGCCCTTCCCTGTACTAGGCTCTGTCACTCAGATTTCAGATCTTAGGGTAGCTGTAGTCCACCCCTTGCTTTCTTGTTACCCCAGATAGTCAATGTTATCCTCTGTTTTTCCTTCCTCCTAGAGAGAAAAGAATTCAGAACCCTAGTCTGAGTATACGAATTAGACTGCAAACTGTTTATGTGAGTCATTCTCAAAACTAGGTCTGGAGGGTCTCCAAGAGATCCACGGATTTCTTGCAATATTCATGTAACAATGTTCATCTCTTTAGATCTATTACCATTGAGTAATCGGTTGATATTTAATAACAAAATAACAGCAAGCACCATCTTGATAGCTTCAAATGCAACTCTCTTCTTCTAGTCATTTCTAGGGCATACTCTTTGAAGCTGAACTAGTAGACTGGACTGTCCTTGGCCCACCAAAGTTGTCCACAACAAGAACATTTCAAGTTCAGGTTGCATAGCAATATTTACGAGTGTTTGACCAGACTTGTCAGGCAATGTGCCTGAATAATCTTCCTGAACTCCTCTCTTTAACACAAACAAGATCCTATGCTGGCTTTCTGGTCACACCTGTGCCGGCCACCAATGGGCTAAAACACATGCACAGGCATTTCAAATGAGGCTGTGACAAATGGCTGGGAGGCCTTTAGAATGGGGGAAGGGAGGACATGGAACAAGCCCCAGACTGGGAAGCTCCTCACCATGGTTCACACCCTGGTCCTGCTAATGACCACCTGGCCAGGAGACCCTGGAAAGGCATCCAACCCTTCCCTGAGAGCCACTGGACACAGGATTAGGAGCCCCATCATCGACTGGTTGTAGGGCTCAAGAAGGATCATATTGGCAGCAAACACTCTAAAACTATGCTGTCCAAGTGCAGGGTTCAAGTTAGGTAACAAAATATGCATTGATGGTTCCCTATCAAATGAAAAATATCCTATTTTCATTGCATGCTAGTGTTGGATCAGAAAACAATAGTCTCTTATTTCTCCTGGTTAGTGGTCCTTTGGAAATCACAGAGGAAATACATGCACACAGTTAAGAGGACCACTCACATCTGCTGGTCCGTGACGCTACTTAAGTGAACACTACACTGATGTGCCCATTCCTGCTCCCTTTCCCCTTTATGCTAAATGCTCTTCCATATGGCTTTCTGCATTGAGGGAAATGTTCTCTATCTGTGCTGCCCAAAGTGGTAGCCACTAGCCACACATGACCACACATGGGTATTGAGTGCTCAAAATGTGGCTAATGCAAATGAGAAACTGAACCTGAATTTCATTTAAACAACCATATTAACTTGTGTCTAGTGGCTACCATACTAAACCGCGAAGTACATCTAGAATTTAGGACCTTGGAATACGGCGTGTGCGTGTGTGTGTGTGTGTGTGTGTGTGTGTGTGTGTGTACAAAACAAACACTGTTCCTTCTATAGTGAGTGCTGGCCTTTGGTCAGGGTCTCAGGAATATGCAAAAGGAAATGACCGGAAGTTTTAGGCTTTTAAGGACTTATCAAAAGAAATTTCTTACCATTCTCTCTGGGCAGTACTGTAGAACATCTACTAGGAATAGGAGGATATGAAGGTAGAGAAGCAACAAAAGGTACAGACTAATTAGAGGCAAAATATAGATGCCACCTTGTAAGCTGGTTGATAATTCATAAAGTGACAGCTCTCTCCGACTTAGCTGGAAAGCCAAAGGCCAAATGGGAAACATCAGTCTCTTCATGTCCATGGAGGACAATCCCCTGAATGCAAAATTAGAACTTGGTGACTGTTTCTTGATCCAGCCCTTTGTATTTTTCATGAAGCTTAAAGGAGATTAATGGGACAATCAGGATATTATAGATGAGAAGCACAGGCATTTCAAATGAGGCTGTGACAAATGGCTGGGAGGCCTTTCGAATGGGGGAAGGGAGGACGTGGAACAAGCCCCAGACTGGGAAGCTCCTCACCATGGTTCACACCCTGGTCCTGCTAATGACCACCTGGCCAGGAGACCCTGGAAAGGCATCCAGCCCTTCCCTGAGAGCCACTGGACACAGGATTAGGAGCCCCATCATTGACTGGTTGTAGGGCTCAAGAAGGATCATATTGGCAGCAAACACTCTAGAAACTATAAAGTTCTATTTTGATGAATCACATTATTATTAAGCAGTTCAATCAACATAATAATTATTAACAATGGCTAAGATTTATCAAGCGTCTGCTATTGCCAGACAATATATATGCAAAATCTCTAGGGCTTAACAGCAACCCTACAAGATATATCTATTTATCCACATTGTTAGTGCATACTAGATGCTGTTATAAGTGTCTTCCTTATATACGAAAGTGTATATATATATATATATAAGTCTATATATATATATATATATATATATATTACATAAAATTTGTAAGTGAGTTAAATGAGGATTAATCCTTACAACAACCTATAATGTGGACATTATTTATATCAATATTTTACAGATGGAACAATTGAGGCCAAAGAGGTAAAGTGACAGCTGCCATCATCCCAAGTAAGTTGGAAGGCCAAATGACAAAATGAAACAAGAACACAATTACTTGAATGACAGATTAGATCTCAGTGACTATTTCTTGATCTAGGTTTTATCAATGGAAGAGCTGGGACATGAACCCAAGCACAGTCAGTGAACAGTAAAGCCAAGATTCAGGCTCACGCAGTCTGGCCACAGGACCTATCTTCTTCACCTCCATGGTATCCTGCCTCTTTTTTTATTTTTTTTAAATGTTTTATGTTTTTTGAGACAGAGTCTCGCCCTGTCACCAGGCTAGAATGCAGTGACATGATCTCAGCTCACGGCAACTTCTGCCTCATGGGTTCAAGCACTTCTGCCTCAGCCTCCCGAGTAGCTGGGCCTACAGGCACACACCACCATGCCCAGCTGATTTTTGTATTTTTAGTATAGACGGGGTTTCAGCATGTTGGCCAGGATGGTCTCCATCTCTTGACCTCGTGATCTGCCTTCCTTGGTCTCCCAAAGTGCTAAAAGTGACGGAGCCAGGATTCGAAACTCAGGCCTGCCTGCCTGTCTCCAGCCACTCAATCTTTCCTCCAGTCACCAGAGAGTGACACAGGATGCCATGTAGGTAAAGAAGACAGGTCCTGGGGCCAGGCTGCCTGAGTCTGAATCTTGGCTCTACTGTTCACTGTGTCTGTGTTCATGTCCCAGTTCTTCCACTGACTAAGCCTAGATCAAGAAATAGTCACTGAGATCTAATCTGTCATTCAGGTAATTGTGTTCTTATGTTTCATTTGAGCATAAGACTGGAGAAAAGACTGAGCGGTTGGAGACAGACAGCAGGTGTGTTATAATCCACAAACTATTTGTCACCACTGGCTTTGAATAATTCTAAGTGTGAGACATCTGGGAAAACCCCCCCAGCTTTTTTTCTTTCTTTTTTTTTTTTTTTTTTACCATTTCAGGACTGAAAGTAAATTTATCTTCTTCAGCAGGAAGAAAAGAGAGGCTGTGGAGGTTGGGAAGAGCTTTAGAAAATGTGGCATCAAGTCTGTTGCCCTCTTTGAAGAAAGCAGCTCTGGAAAAGGTCTAGAACATTAGTTACTATAAAGTTCTAGATCATTCTGTGTGGTGCCATAATGCCAACAGCACTCTTGTCTGTCCAAAAAATTCATCATATACTATTAAAGAATGGATGTCTTTGGACAAAGTCCAAGAAAGTTTGTCCAGAGTACTAACTTAGAAGAGACTACAGACAGAAGCAAAAAGGTAGTTCAATGGCTGAATTACCCAAGGAAAAGCCTAGAGTTTGAGTTGTCACAGATTAAGCATCAAAGATTATGTCTTGGAGCTACATAGAGCCTTTACTGCCCGAAAAAGAGAGACTATGCAAACTTCAGTGCTCTGGTAAACATTTCTTTGATGGCTTACCATAACAAATGCCTTCTGAGCATCTGATACAGTTTGGCTCTGTGTCCCCACCGAAATCTCATCTTGAATTGTACTCCCATAATTCCCATGTATTGTGGGAGGGACCCAGTGGGAGATAATTTGAATCATGGGGGTGGTTCCCCCATACTGTTCTCATGGTAGTGAATAAGTGTCATAAGATCTGATGATTTTATCAAGGGTTTCCACTTTTGCATCTTCCTCATTTTTCTCTTGCTGCTGCCATGTAAAGAAGTGCCTTTCACCTTCCACCATGATTCTGAGGCCTCCCCAAGCCATGTGGAACTGTAAGTACAATAAACCTCTTTTTCTTTGCAGTCTTGGGCATGTCTTTATCAGCTGTGTGAAAGCGGACTAATACAGCATACATTGTCCACTTCTTCCTTCCATCAGTCCCCAAAATTCCATTTGGGGATCCATGTGACTTCAGGGAAATCAACTTCTTCAATGTTCTCTGCAGCAGTGATGGGTTCAGGAATTGGGAGATGATCTAAGCCAGTCTAATCAGAGTGACTCTCAGGTCTTGCTGGGAGTGCTGGGAAAAGACGCCATTTTTTTCTTGTTGAGCATGAAGAAGGAGGCATCTAGCCCCAGGATCTCCATGGGTCATAATAGGGCCTAAAAGGTGCCAGCCTTTGATAAAGACACCAAAAGATATGAAAGACAGCATAAGACAGAACAGAGAGATGGAAAGAAGCCAGATCCTTGGTGATATTGTTGAGCCAATACATCAAGCTTGGCCTTAAGTCAGCCCAAATTCTGTGCTTTTCAATTCCATAAGACAATATATCTCCTTTATCATTTAAGCCAGTTTGTGTTAGGGGTTCTAGTCTTTGCAAATGAAAGCATCTAAATTAATACAAATGCAGATCTCTGTGACCATCCCTCTGGTAAAAGGAGAAGGCAGAGTCAAAGGTGACATTACATTTCCTGAAGCTGGAAGCTCCATCTCATAGAAAACTCATGCATTACTCAGTGAATAAACAGATTGCCTGTACATAATATCCACGCGGGAAACTCCTACTCACTCATCAAGACCCAGCTCTAATGTCCCTTTCTGTCTCCTAGACTACGTTTACGTAAAATTAATGACTTCCCTCTGTTTTATTCCCATAGAGGCATATTACTCATTCTTTTATGTAACTATAAACACAGAGCAATTGCATACAGCTCAAAGGCAGAGAATGTCTTATTCATCCCTATATGCATCAAAGCCAGCACAAGCACATAGATGCTGCATTCTCTAGGCTGCATGGCCTTCAACAAGTCCTCTATCATTCTGACTCTGTTTCCTCTCCTATAAAATAGGGCTAATTGTATATCTCAGGATTGTTGTGAAAAATATCAATAACAGGCAGCTATAGGAATTTCATTAAAATGTGTTTAATTATAGTAATATTAAATTGATAAGTAATTTTCTAAATCTTCAATAGTCTTCAGCTCAATATTGATAGCCAAAAATTAAGCCAGCTAAATGATGTAAATCTTCTGTTAGAAATAACTTCTTAACTTTATAGTTGGAAAAGTGTGGGCATAGAATTTGTCCTTGCCTTCTAGATCAGGTCTGTGTTGGTAAATTAGACACTGTGTAACCTTTCAACATCCAGGAGCAAGATGGCAGGAGGATCATGCCACCAACTGAGGTACCTTGCAGGAAATCAAACAGGAAAAAATCACCTAACAGGATCAGCTGGGGAAACATGGGTCACCCCAGGTATGGTCCTTCAGCTGCCCAACCAAACCATATCATAGTGGATAACTATTATCTTTACCTGACTAGCATCCTTTGCTTCTTCTGGTATGTCCTATACCCCACTCTCAATTCTTCTGGTTCAAGAATGGCCCCACCTACACCTCCATCTCCAGGAGTAATATCCACCCAGGTTTGCTCGGTAAGACTACCAGACCTATCTTTCTGGCCACGGTAATTGGTTCAGAAGCAACATACCAACCAACCTGATCCAATGAGAGTGAGTTCTAGGACTTTTGTTTGAACTACTGTATGTCTATATGTGAAAGATAATCCATCTTTCTATTGAGAGCCAAGGATAAGAAGCCAATAAGATATGCATTTGATTCTGTTATGGAAATCCACATAGAAGAAGGCTGTCCAAGTATAAAACCAACACTGAAGAAAGCAGAGGTAAGAGATGGAAGTAGAAGTGAAGTGAATCAGTGACAGCAAGAGACTCAAAGACATCATTTGAGTACCTGGAATCAGTTAAGTCTGAAGAGAAGCCTAACCCTAGGCTTTTCAGTCGCCCCAGCCATCAAATTCCCATCCCCATTTTTTTGGTTCTTAAGCAGCTTGAACCATAGTTTTCTCGCTTGTATGTAAGAGATTCCTGAAGATGCATGCACTCCCTCCGGTGAATATTTCTATCATTTAGCAGATCCTGACACCCATGGACCCTGGGACATTCTGGTAGCAACTTCTGGTAGAGAATAACAGAGTCAAATCTCACAGTAAGAGAAGATCTGCCTGCCTCTGTTTAGATATAGCCAACTAGAAAGGAGAGATTATTAATTTAGCCTTGATTTCAAAGCCTTGTCTTGTATATTTCATTCAGAACTTTTTATCTTCCTGTATTCCCCTGGTTCCTCTCTAGCTGAATAAAGAACCATTTTTAAAGCAAACATCCTCACTGTTTATCTAGAAAGCTTTCTGCTTTATTGGAATACGTGATTTATCTAAAAAATTAAATTTCCCATGAGATACAATAATTTAAATTAAGAGAAAAGCTTATCTTTCTTAAACTTCAGTTTCTGTATACAAATTGCTGTTTTATAGATTCCAGAAACTTTCACTGTTATGAAGATGGTTCTCAGTTTTCCTGCTGGATTCAGATTCTCTTCATGACTTAAAACAACATGAGGAGGATGAGTCACAACTGTAAGCTGGTGAATTGCAGAAAGAACCACCTAAGAATTCAAATGTCAGCTTAAGAAAGACAGAAGAGCTTAAAAATCAAAAGCAAGATGAGATGAAGTGGACTGGGGGTCTCAAGAACACCAACTCACAAAATGAGCTTAGAGTCAGAGGGAACTTGCAAATAATCTGATTCAAGATACAAAAAAAAAAGGTTTTGGTTCTTGAGGACTTTTTCTGAATAAACATTTGAGCCAAAGCACAATATAAGAAAAAGATACAAGTGGAACAGCTCCTTCAAGCAGTGGGGATGTTAAGGAAAAGCGGGGAAAATCAGCTGAGAATCTCCCACCCTGCCCCCAGGACTCCTGCAACCTGGCTGAGAGCCACAGAACTGGTCCTCTCTCTCTGACTGTTCTCCAACATCCCAGAGCTTCAGGTGGGGCTACACTAAGAGGAAGTCCTCCAAGGAAACTCTCCAGATTAGACCAGTCTTTTCCTGCTAGTAGTCTTTGATAAGCATACATGGTAAAGAGTGGGATTCACTAACTTGTCTGTAGGAGATATGATTAAATATGTCTCAAAGCATCTCCCCCATCTTCTCACACCCACCCATTAGAACAGGATGTTATCTACAGGCTGACGCCTCCCCACTCCCTCCACCTCCCTTCTAAGGCATGGCACCAAGACACTGCCTAGGACCTAACAAGTGATTGCCCTCTCCTTCCCCATCTCTTCCATTTTCTCTTTTAAGCACAGAGGACCCGACCCTCTAACGCCTTTCCCAGGCCACTCTCTCCCTCCAGGAACCTGCCCAGTTGGACACAAAGTCCTACCACTCCTGCCCTCAATACAGACTTCTCCAAAACAAGTCCACAAACACCATTCAGGATGATTCCTGCTAAGACCCACAGGGTGGGAGTGATAAAATTTCCAGTAACATCTACCATGATGTTACTTACAATCCCAAAAGAGGAAATGTTCTATATTATATAAAATATGTCCAAGGTCCTCCTACAAGTACGAGTGAATCCGTGCCCGGTTCTTGTCTTCTGATCCTGCCACCTCATCCTTATCGTCATCTGTCTCAGTTTTGCTTTAGAAGCCGCCCTCGGTCAAACCTTCACTCTCTTACACAATGAGCTGGATATCCTCAGTTTCCCCTTCAGGCTAAAAGTAAGCCCCACGCAGTGTGCAGGTGCCTACACCATTTCCTCAAGTTCTTGCTCCTGAGGGTAACAGGGGCTGAGTGAGGCACTTCCTGCAGAGACCAAAGGAGACTCATTCACACCCAGAAGGAGGAGTTTTCTGCCTATTCTACCCCATTTAACCCTGTCTCGACCTGGAGGTGTGCTCACTGCCCAGCAGTGCTTCGGGCCTGCAGTTCTGCTGTTAGGCCCTCTTTTGAATCTTGTAGGCGTGGAAGCATGGATTGGCAGGGAGGGGCAGGAAGGTTTTCCCTCCAGGAAGAAGAAACGAGTGTGTTGGTGTGTATGTGAGTGCCACAATGACAGTGCTGCTGCCGCTGCTGCTGCATGTGCTGGGTCTTTGAACGTGGCATCTGTCAGGGCTCAGTGAGGATGACAGATGTCTCTCTGCTTTAGGAACAAACAACACAGCCCTGTGGGGTGACAAAAACAGCCTCAGCCCAGCCAGAGCGGAGAGGTGCACTTCTCTGGGAATAATCAGAAGACAGCAGCGTAGGAGTTCAGAGTCTACCGCACACCTGCTCCCCTAAAAAAGCATGTTCTCATTATGAAACCTTAGAAGGCAACTCCCACACCAGAGACAAGTGTGAGGGAGCCTGTGTGGCCTCATTCATTACCAGATGAACTATTCATTCAAGAAAGTCTTGAAGCATGTCCAGGAAAGGACCCCCCACAAAGACTCAGTTAATCCACAGGGTGAGTACCCATGGGTATGGCAGCTCTGGGGGTGATACTGTTGAGCCAGTGGATCAAGCTTCACCCTGAGTCAAGCCTAATTCTATGCTTTTCATATAGATGAGCCAATCCATTTTCCTGTTCATTTCTGTATCCCCAGCACCTAGAACAGTGCCTGGCACACAGTAGGTGTACAGTGGACATTAGTCAAAAGAACAAATCAATGCCAAGGCAGAAAATGGGGATGGGAGGCAAAGTTATAAAAAATAAAGAACAACTAAGCAGAGCAAAATGATAAGAAGAATATTAATAACATGAACTACAAAGACAGAAATGTCATCTGATCTCAATGCACAAGAGTATAAACTCATTACGGATGCTGAATTATGCTGCTGATGGTTTAAGTATTTCTTGGAACTGAATATGCACAGGAGAGGCCATCCCAGGCTTAAATGAATGCATATTCTTGTCTTGGAGAAAAGGAAGAAAAACATATAAAGCAATAGGTACAATATAATACAATCGGTGTTCTAGAACAAAGGCCTGGAGCTATGATTCTGGGGCAGCTGGCAAAGATCTCCCAGTGGAGCTGACAATTAGCAGGCCTTGAAGCAAGATGGAAGCCTGGCAAGAAGCAGGTCAGTCATCACAGACAGAGATGACCACTTCTAAGAACTGTGCCTTCTGTGGGCCCAGGGGCCAGAGAACTGCTGGGCTTCCTAATTTGTCCAGGCTCTGGCCAAACTGATGAAGCCATCCTTGTTTCAGTCTCTGAGTCCTTCAGAAAAGAAGAAAGAGTCAAGTCTAGTGGAATCTCACTCTGCCTGGACCCCTCCAGTGCCAGGAGAGCACTCCCTCCAAAGTCCACTGTAAACAGAAATACTCCCTGGGGCACCTGGGGAGAGAGGCATCCTCCGCACTTCCAAGGTCTTCACTCTTCCCAATTTTGCTTACTTTTTCTCATTTTCCCATTCACTTCCCAGATGTGTTTCTCAGGTCTCCAAAGAGAAACTCATGGGAGAAACTGAGTCAAGCTACTTTGATTCTCCTTTGCTACATGGCCCTGTCCACAGCACTCGGCCCAGAAGAGGTGCTCTGGGTGGTGAAACGAAGCAGCAGTCAGAATCTCTGCAGGCCACAGGGAGGGAGGGAGGGTGGGAAGTGTAGAGCCGAGGAGTGGAGCACTAGCATGCAGGCCTGAGCCTCCTCACTGCCAGGATGAGGGAGCCGAAATGATCTGAGGTCCTGCCAGCTCTGGGTGCCTCTGAAAAGTGACCCCGGGGCTCTCTGAAGTACTGGGTCAAGGCGCCCTGGTGGACAGAGCTGGGCTTAGTCATCAAGACAGCTCAGTCACCTTCCAGCTGTTTGATTCTGAGAAGGTCACTTAACCTCTCTAAGCATTTGTGTTCTCTATGAAAGGACTATAATGCTTGTCTCGCAGGGATGTTGTTAGAACTAGATGTGATGAGGTCTAAATTGCTCCTAGTACAGAATAGGCCATTGTAAATGGTAGCTCTTTTAACTACTATTAGGGTAGCATCATCATGATTGTCGTCATCATATCATCATCATCATCAGCATCATCATCATCATCAGCATCGGCAGACAAATTCTCAGAGCAGGTCTGAGAATTCCCAGCTCTGAATTCAGAGCCGTTTGCTCCGGCAGACAAAAATGAGAAGGTAAGGCCTAAAAAAAACAGGACTAGAGGAGCCCCTGAACTGTGCTGTGCACCCTAACATGAGACTTCCTCCCAGGGAGGCCTCTGTGCCACCTGCCTGGGGTCTCCTCATCATTGCCAGCAACAGAGCAAATGACTGCCCCTTGGATTTGCTGTAAGCAAAGAACAGGAAGGCAGAGCAGGAAAGCATGGGAATTAATGAGATTCAAAGAACTTGAAGATTAGAGGTGTGCAAAAGGAGTTTCCGCCTAACTGCTCTGACACCTCCCACTCCCACTGCAGAGTCACTGCAAGGAGAAGGCAAGTGCCGGAGCAAGGGGGGATCTGCAGGGCTGCTGGCCCAGGTCACTGCTCTCTCCGGGAGCACTGGCTCCAGTTGGGTGTGGCCCCGAGCCTTTGTAAGGCCTGGCAGGACAGGCTGGTCACTGCCCATGGCTGGCCCAGTAGAGTCCACTTGTGGGTCAAGAGCTGCCCAGGCTGATGTGTGCCTTAAGAAACAAGGATGAAAGCCAGGCAGTGCAAATGGGAGCTGGTGACGTGGGCTCAGGAATCGCCATTTCTGACCCAGCCCAGGCAAATGTGGCCCAATTCTCTGTTCTCTTGGAGCTGAGCCCATTCGTAGCCATGCCAAGCCGAGGGTCTCCCTCAGTGGCTGCTGACAGTTGGTTACAGCTGCCCTTAGAGCCTCAGCTGCTTCTCCTGCACTGTGTCCTCCATAAGGAGCTTTCAGATCAGTTATCTTACGCGAGGCTCCCAGCAGGCTGGAGGAGGGCAGACTGGCAAGGCGGCCACATTGCCCCTGCATCACAGAAGAGAGGAGGGTGGCCTCAGAGACAAATTGAGACCCTCCTGATCCACTGTCCCTTCCCTGCACCCCCAAGGACAATGACTTAGCACCAGGATACATCCTTCCTTGGGAAGAGGGCATCACACTCACACACACACACACACACACACACACACACACACGAGGCTGGGATAGGCTGTGAGACAATGTAGAAAGAGCCAGAAAGATTTGCCTTCAAATCCAGGTTCTGCCACTTCCTGCACCTATGCCTTTTGGTGCTTAATGTCATCCTTCTGAGCCTCAACTGTTCCATCCATAAAATGGAGTATGGTTGGGAAGGATGAATGCAGTGGCAAGAGGAAAACACAATGCCCAGAGGACAGCAGACTCTCAATAAATGTGAGATGCTCTCAGCATGGCCCTGCGTGACGTCCTGCCTCGGACTGGGCCATCCAGCTCACAGGACTAGCCACAGCCTTATAGGACACTTGAGCTGCTGCCAGTCTGCCTTGAGTTCCCTTTCTTGGTTAGAAGGGACTCTCCCCTGGACTATCAGCTTATAAGAGGATATGCATCCATCATATGGGCCTCTGAGAAATCTCTTCATGGACCACTTGCTTACATCAAGAGGCATTTTGAAAAGATGTAGTGCCTGCTGCTGTCTAGGCCAAGCCATCCCACAAGCATGCTGAAGTGCGAGAGAGGAAGATATGTTCCCTTTCAAAGTGCCTATGGTCCCCTGGTCCATGATGTAACAGGAGAGACGCACAGCTGGCTTAGCTTGCGCCGTCTCCCAGTGGGGACAGGTGCTGGGAGAGCCAAGATCGTCAGGCCTCCAGGCAAATTCAAGTCCTTGTGCTGTCAAGGTGACTCACAATATTGAGAGTAGTTTGAGATTGTTAAGAATTTTTTTCTGAAAAATACACAGTGAGCTTTCTCAACTCCAGTTTATTCCGACTAACACCACAGCTTCACTGTTCCTCTTCCAATTGATATTGGAATGAAATGATCCAGTAGGAATTCCAGTTCAGGCCCCAGAGCTGACATCCTCTGAATTGCCACTTCTGGGGATTTTCAGGCCAAAAGGCAAAATGTGCCCTGGTCATGGGAAAATCCGTGGCTTTAGATGGACAGAATCTCCAGCCACTGAGGCTGCAGCATCTATGAGCCTGTTCCCAGCTCCACAGCTGGGACCAAAGCCAGGAAGAACCAAGGACACCCAATGCCACTCCTGCCTTATGCCAGCCCTCAGGGTGAATGTATAAGTTCTTCCCATAAAAATGGCATTTGTACCCTTAGTAACCTTTTATTCAGTTCAACTTCATCTACTCCTAATAAATAGCATTACATTACTTCCTTGCTTAAAGCCCTTCCTTGGCGCCTATGTGAAAATGTAAAATACTTCCTCTGACACACAAAGCCCCATGCTCTTGCCCTCCCCTTCAGCCTCCTTCCTGCCAGGCACTGGCTTGGCCATCCAATTCAGCCTCCCTGGCTTTACTCCTTCCTTGACTGTGTGTAGCTCTTTCTTGCTTCACAGTTAGACATAGACTCTTCCTCTTCTTTGTGCAGTTAATTCCTGCTCCCCTTTCTGGTCTCAGCTCAAACATTGCCTCCTCATGAAAAGCTCCCCTGACTGCTTCCTAATATAAGCTATTTCCACCTGACCCCCACCCTCGCTTCTCTCCTATAGTTGCCTGTTCTTTGTAAAGTGAATTTGTCAATATGCACAATTATATTTTGTGTTTATTGTCCTCGCTCTCCGAACATGCAAACTCTATGAAGCCAGAGAGAATACCTTTTTATCTCTACCAGGTTGCACAATGCCTGATACCTAGCAGATCCTCAACAATCTTTGTCGAATAAATGTGTTCATTTATTCATTCAGTTCTCCAATGTCTGACTTCATTCAATCACTTAGAATTAAAATGCCAATTTTTATAATTTCCATGAACCACAAATTAAGAAACTACTGTGTGGCGAGGCATAGTGGCTCACACCTTTACAGTGTACACCTTTACACCTCCCAGAACTTTGGGAGGCCAAGGTGGGTAGATCACCTGAGGTCAAGAGTTCAACATGGCAAAACCCTGTCTCTACTAAAAATACAAAAATTAGCTAGGCATGGTGAAGTATGCCTGTAATCTTAGCTTGTTGGGAGGCTGAGGTAGGAGAATTGCTTGAATCCCAGAGGCAGAGGCTACAGTAAGCCAAGATAGTGCCTCTGCACTCCAGCTTGGGTGATAGAGCGAGGCTCCATTTTAAAAAAAGGAAAAGAAAAAAAAGAAACCACTTTTTCCTTGTCCAAGGAAAATGTGGCACATATACACCATGGAATACTATGCAGCCATAAAAACTGATGAGTTCATGTCCTTTGTAGGGACATGAATGAATCTGGAAACCATCATTCTCAGCGAACTGACACAAGAACAGAAAATCAAACAATGCATGTTCTCACTTATAGGTGAGTGTTGAACAATGAGAACACATGGACACATGGAGGAGAGCATCACACACTGGGGTCTGTTGTAGGGAGAGGGACTAGGGGAAGGACAATGGGGGGTAGAGGGGCTGGGGAGGGATAACATGGGGAGAAATGCCAGATATAGGTGATGGGGGGATGGAGGCAGCAAACCACACTGCCATGTATTATCTATGCAACAATCCTGCATGATCTGCACATGTACCCCAGAACCTGAAGTACAATAAAATGTATAGAGATATATTAAAAAAAAAAAAAAAACTGTCTGCCAAGCCTTGACTGGAGGCTTACATTAACTTATTTATAATTGTAGTTAGAAACATCACCATTTTTAAATGAGTGAATCCTGACCCTAAGAAGCTAAGTAATCTCCATAAGCCACGGAGTCAGTAAGTGGCAAAACCAAAACTGAAACCTCTGGCTGATAACTTCTTACTTTTCCTACCAAATGACACAAGTGGCTACAACCTGAGTGGCCAGGCCCGAACGAGTAGCAAGCCTTGAACCGTGTTGGTCCCCAGCCCACAGTACCTGGGATAAGATCCAGAGTGGTGTCCTCTTCCACCACAGCAGAGGAGACTACTTAGGCAATGAGACGGAACTGGCATGTTTACCTGCCTCGGATTAAACAGAGTTTTTACTTGACAGTAGTTGTTGAAATAACTTGGGCTATAAATAAATAGGAACTGGGCTAGAATCTGAACCTGCTTACAAAGCCAGTCCTTTTCCATCTGAGCCATAACAAATCCAATCCACTCAGGGGAAAAATAGGGAACAAGGGGGAAAAGCTTTCAGTTTCTGTAGATTTTAATGAAGGATTGATTGAGGTTTTATGCAGCAAGAAGGGCACAGCTGGGGAGTAATTGCCAAGAAAATTGAGGTGCAAGAGCCATTTACATAGAAGAATCAACTAAGGTTCCTCACCGGTGCTCAACTGAAGGCAGCGGTAGCAACTGGGCCAAATGACAAGCATCACAATCTCACCCCCTAGCACCCCACCCTAGGAATCAGAGCCGCCACCTTGTCATTGCCTCCTTCAAAGGTACCACAACCCACCCCAAGGCAGGCAATGGCAATTCATGTGTATCCTCCACTCCCAAAACTTCAGTAACCCAGACACCCTTTCTAGGGAGTTTCTGAAGAAGAGGCTTTAGCCAACTTGTTCAAGATCACTTAACACCACACACGGTGGCTAAAGCAGGACTGAATCCCAGATGTTATGACCCTAGAGAACCTCTCAATCAATGGTAGAACTCTCACGCACAATCTTCTTTGGTTGGAGGCAGAGGAGGGATAACTTAGAGCAGGTGCTAGTGTGGCTTCCCACAGGTTAGCCACTTTACAAGGATTCACCTCTGTCCCTTTACTACGTATCTGTCCCTTTACTACACTTTATGGCCACATTTTATTTCCTCTTTTCTTCCTCTTCCTCTTTATTGTGCCTCCATCCATCCTTTTAGAGTGCCGCTTTCACCCTGGTGTGTGAACTTGCTGCTGACTTCCCCTTGCTGCTGAATTCTGAGAACCAGTTTCCTGTGCTTCGTGCTCTGTGATGGTTCCTGCCACTCATCACACCTCTCATGGGGATCTCTGGCACTGTGGTGGGCCCAACTTAGAAAACATCTTTCTCTTTGATCCTTAAGTTCTATAATCTTAACCTCCCAGGGTCTCAGTTACACCACCCACAAGATAGACAGAATTCCTGCCTAGAGCCCACCATAAATGTAGGAAATCCAAAGATAATAATATATAAGGGCTTGAAGAAAAGAATAAAACTCAGACTGTAGTGAGGTGAATAATTCAGTGCATCCTCCTTAAACAGCTAGAATTAATGCCAACGAAGCACTTTGCAAATTCTCAGGCACTATGCATGTACTTTATTTCTTATTTTTGAGATGGCGTTTCTGTCTTGTCATCCAGACTGGAGGGCAATGGCGCGATCTCAGCTCACTGCCACCCCTGCCTCCCAGGTTCAAGCGATTTTCCTGTCTCAGCCTCCCAGGTAGTTGAGGTTATGGGTGCCTGCCACCATGCCCAGCTAATTTTTGTATTTTTAGTAGAGACAAGGTTTCACCATGTTGGCCAGGTTAATCTCAAATTCCTGACCTTAGGGGATCCACCCCCTTCAGCTTCCCAAAGTGCTGGGATTACAGGCGTGAGCCACTGCACCCGCCGCATGTGCTTTTTAACATTTCTATTATTTCATTTTTGGAGTTATTACTATTTTTGTGATATCACACGAATTGCAGTAACCTTAAGAGATTGAGATGATGATGACTGATGATGATGATATGAGGTTGGTGGTGGTGATGACAGTGATGATGGTGATGATGGGAATGTTGTTGATGATACATAGTGGTAATGGTGAAGGTCGTGGTGATACTGGGGAGATAATAGCGATGGTGGTGGTGATGGAAGTGATGCCCATATTCCAGGTCCACCCTACACATCCATGTTCTTTACAAATGTGAATGGACCCTATCTCCTGCATGGAGTGGGCAGCACAGCTTGTGAAGGGAGCTCTTTTCCTTCCCTGGCATCTTCTGGTTTTGGAAATCAATGAATGTCCTTCATTCTTTTCCCCATAGTTCCTAATAGATACTTTCCTGCTTCCGAAACATTCACTATTTCTATAGTTAGTTTGTCTTCAATCTGTAAGCTCCGTAGCAACCCTCGCTGTTTCCCATGATGCTAGGGACTGGGCCTATAAGACATGGATCCTGCCCTTGAACCGCCTGTGTTGCTAGAGAAAGAAACATCTGAAAAGTGAAAGAGAATATGAGAGCAGAATAGCATGCACACTACACCAGAAGGTGCACCCTGATTCTGCACGGCAGTGTTAGGGACTGGCAGGGTCGGGGATGGCTTCCCTGGGAAGGTGCCTTTCAAGCTGGCCAGTGACAAAGGGGCCATCCCATCCCATCCTCCAGGGAATGGGTGGATAGACAGCATCCTAGGCCACAAACAAAGCAGAGAATATACACTACATTACGGTAGGCTGTGGTCTGACAGATATGGGAGATTTCAGGAAAAGGGGCCTACATTGAGTTTTTGAAGTAATAATGTATTTGAATTTTATCTTGGAAGAACTATGGATCCATTAAAGGTCTCTCAGCAGAGGAATGAAATGAGATGAAGCTGGGTGTTATAATGTTTCCTCTATAGAGCCTAACCCCCTCCACTTGTGTTCTCAGCAACCCCAGCATCCCCCAGGAGCTTATAAAAAATGCGAAGTCTCAGGTACCATTGCTACGCCTCTTGAATAAGAATCTGCACTTTTCAAAAGTTTCATTTTCCAAATTACTATACAGTAAATTTAACTTTTTTATTTTTGGTGTAAAATTCTATAAGTGTTAGCATGTATGTCAATTTGTATAGCCACAACCATAATCAAGATACAGAACAACTCTGCCCCCAAAAACTATCTTGCATTATCCTTTATGATCACACCTACCACCCCAACCACTGATAACCACTAATCTGTCCTCTGTCACTACAGTTTTACCTTTCTAAGGAAGTCACATAAATGGAATTCATATAATATGTATCCTATTAACATTGGCTTTTTTAACTGAGTAAAATGTTTTTGAGATTCATTCAAGTTGTTGCTTGTACCAATTGTTCATTCTTTTTCATTACTCCATAGTATTCATTGTAAGGATGTACCACAGTTGTTTTAGCCATTCACCTGCTGAGGTTCTTCCCAGTTTGGGGTAATGATGAATACAGATGCTATAAACATGTATATGAATGTTTTTGTATAAACTTAAGTTTTCATTTCCCTAGGGTAAATACCTAGACACTGAATTTCTGGTCATATGTTAAGTATATGCTTAATTTTGTAAGAAAACTTCTAAACTGTTTTCCTGAATAGCTACATTATTTTGCATTCCCACCAGTAACGTCTGAGAGTTCCAGTTGTTCCATATCCTCACCACTACTTGGTATTATTAGTATTTTTATTTCAGCCATTAATAATAGGTCTGTTCATATCTCATAATTGTTTATACTTGTATTTCCCTCATAGCTAATAATGATGTTCTTTTCCTGTGCTTATTTGCCATCCAGATATCCTCTTTGATCATGTATCTGTTCAAATCTTTTGCCCATTTTCCAGTTGGGTAGCTTGTTCTCTTCCTGTTGAATTTTGAGATTTCTTTATATATCTTGGCTATATAAAGCCTTCTGTGATATATGTGATTTTTAAGTATTCTCTCCCATTATGTAGCTTATCTTTCCATTCTCATAATAGTGTCTTTCACAGAATAATAGTTTTTTAATTCTGACAGTGTCCAAGTGATCCATTTTTCTTTTGTGAATCATCTTTTTGGGGTCATGTCTAACTTACCTAACTTTGGGTCAAAAATATTTTCTCCTACATGCTTTTAATCAAAGTTTTATAGTTTTATATTTGTATCTACTTTGAGTCAATTTTGTATAAGGCATGAAGTTTAGGTTGAGCTTTTGGTTTTGTTTGCCTTTGGATGTCCAACTCTTTCAACATCATTTGTAGAAAAGAGTTTCCTTCTCCATTGAATTGCCTTTGTATCTCTGTCAAAGCAATTGACCATATTTGTTGTAGGTCTATTTTTGGACTCTATTCTGCTCCCCTGAACTGTGCATCTATCCCTTTGCCAATACGACACTGTCTTGATTACTATAGCTTTATAATAAGTATTAAAATCCGGTAGGATGATTGGTGACTGCTTCAAAGGTACACTTCTTTTTCAAAATTATTTTAACTATTCTAAGTTACTTTGCCTTTCCACATAAATTTCAAAAATCGGTTTGTTTATATCCACAAAAAGTCCTTCTTAGATTTTGGTTGGAATTACGTTAAATATATACAGACATTTGGGGGTGAGCGGGTACCATTACTAGGATGAGTCCTCCAATCCATGAACATGGTATGTCTTGCCATTTCTCTAGGTCCTCAGAATCTGCATCTTAACAAGAACCCCAGGCAATCTCCCTGTACATTAAAGACTTGGAAGCACAGCTCTAGAGTGGAAATGACAGCGAAGTCATCTGGGAGGATTTACAAAATATGGAAGCCTAGACCTCACTCAGACCAATTGAATAAGAATCTCTGAGGAGGGGGGCCTATGTGCTGGAATTTTTCTAAGTCCTGTAGGTGATACTAACTGGCAGCCATTTGTGAACCTCTACTCTATACCCAGACAAGAGCTTACCCGGTCTGGGCTCCTGTGGCTCTGGCCCTATGCTCAGTAAATCAGTATGATTACGGCCACCACTTTATTCCTTTTCAACCTTAGATGCATATTGAAATCCTTTGAGGATAGAGGTTACCTCAATGAGAATTTTCAAGAAACAATTCTAGTTGACAGATTTACTAAACTTCCTCTGAGGGCACACCTATATTTGAGGATTGCCTTTCCCTGCCCAACCCAAGAAGCTAGAGCAACATTCTAGAAGTATTAACTCTCAACTCTAAAAACCTGGTGTCTTTTTGGAAGTCTCTCTAAAAGTTACTGAGGCAGCAGGAGACACAGCAGAGAGAGAACATGTGTGCACAGAAGAGAGCTGTCCAACTGAATAAGTCTGATCAATAAGATCTACGAACCAAAAATACTTGCTTCGTGGCAAGGGAACATTTTTTGCTTTCATATCCATCTAGGATATCTGCTGAGTCAAGGAAACTGCTCCATATTTAGGAGAAAAACCTTCCTCTAATCTCTAAATGCAATAAAAGGTTTTCTGTGTCTTTTTCTGTGGCCCCTTGGAAATGTTAAATGCATGTCTCAGCTACAGCAAGGTGGAACATGACATATTGGCCCCCAAAATATGAACCAATTGAATGTTGTCTGAAAACAGCTGTGTTTCTGTTATCTTTTAATGGATTTTAGGTAAAGAGTGTTGATGTTGATAAAACAGATATAAAACCAAATTCTTCCACTTTGGATGTGCACAAACCCCCGCAGGCTAAAAATAGATTCAACTGCATCAGTAATATTTTTCTTTAAAGTTGCAGGTCCTTTGGGGGGTTTGGAAACATTCATAGAGGATATAAGGGGAGAAAGACATGAAAACAGCAAACGCTACAGTCTAAGTCTCCAGGTGGGGGCCTCAGGGACAACCATGTTCGAATGCCTGATTTTCTAGGATGTGCAAGTACCTATTTCCTACAAAAAAAGCCCTTCCACATGTGATAAGAACACATCTTTTCTTGCAGGGCTGCCAAGTTCATTTCTAAACACCCGTGACATTGCCTGAGATTGATGCATCTCCAATCCCTAGCCCTTTGTTTGAAACTAAACATCCAAAGACCTTTAGAATCACAAAATGTCAACATACAAATGAGTTGCATCTCAACATGTATCTCAACAGCAGAACCACAGCACGTTGCAATTGGACCAAGAAAACCCTGAGGAATTTTCCTCTCTTGCTCCTCTGTGGAAGATGGCCTATCCAAGTTCACACAACAGGTGACATGGGGCATGTGGAGAGACTCAGCATGAGCCAGTGCAGTAGTGGTGTCTACTGGAAAAGACTTAGCCTTTGCAGTCTCATTCTAATCCTAGCCTTGCATTGACCAGCTCTGTGACCTTGACCTTGAAAACGCAGAGTCACATTGTCCTCTACTTCATAGGGCAGTTTGGAGAATCAGCGAAAATCTGCACCAAATGCCTGATACACAGTAAGGTACTCAGCTAACACCAGTCATTTCTATAATTCAGATCTTCCAACTTCTGGTCTAGGGCTTTTTGCACAATACCACCTATGAAGACCCTGAGCCATTCAATAAGTGCACATGAACTACAGGTTAAATCCCCCTGCTGTCCTCATAAATACAAGCCAGCATTGCCCAGCCTTTTTTAAAGACAGCAAGGAAAAGAAAGCAAATTCATACTACTTACCCAACCCTGAACGAGACACGCTGGCTCCCTTTCCTTAATTTCCCTTTTATTTGTCCTGGATTTGTGGTTCTTGGGCAAGGTGAGCTCTGCTCAGTATGATATGTGACCCTGACCACAGTTTCATATGGCCCTGTCTTAGTTGTTGCCTGCTCCTTAACTTGGTTCTCCAGGTCCACAGTCCTTTCCTGTGCCATCTTCCTCTATGGCACCCATGTGTAGGAATGTTCAACAGCTGCACTGCTTATAGAGAAGTCACAGGCTGGAGCCCCACAAGTTTCACCCTAGACCCAATGCATAGGTCAGCAGTCTTGACCCACAGACTGATATTAATTTTTAATTAAATTGGTTACATATAAAAAATATGGAGATTTCACAAAAATGCAGATTTGTGACTTGTTTTGACAAATTACAAACTGGCCAAATGTCCGCAGTTGGCCAGAGCTCTGAAGCAGCTGCTTCCTTCATCTGGTAAGATTCTTGCTCCACTGGTCAAGGTCCCCACTGGTCCCCTCATTGCAACCTCCCCATTCCCTCTGAGTTTTCCACCCCTGTTATAATATACATTTCCAGTTCTCCAGCTAGACACTCAAGGTGCATCACCACATGGCCCACCGCACCTATTCAATCTCTTCCTGGGAAGCCCCGAAAATCTCTGCTTCTAGGCTCTGCTTGGGAGCAATTCCCCTGCCTACAATGTCCGTCCTCCTTGCTCTTTTATTTGCCCAAACCAATCAAGACTTTCTCTTCTCAAGAAATTATTGCTGACCACCCAAGCCACAAAAAGTTCTCCTTTCCTCAAAGTCTGGAGTCAACAGTTGTCTTACCCACCTTCACATAGTTGGCTGTTCCTGTTTGCACATCCTGTTTCGCTAGCTAAATTGTAAACTTCTTGAGGAGTTCACACTTGGTTGCCTTCCCCAGAAGGCAGCCACAGACTTTGAAAAGGGAAAGTTCTGAACAAAGATTAAGCGTTTGGTCAGGAGTTATCCACCATATCATCACGCAGTGCAAGATCAGGCTCTCCAGCCTCTTTTGCCTTCACTCCTCTCCCCACCTCCCTTGCTTCCCTCTCAAATCTGCCCAAACCCCCAGCCTCCTGGAATCACTCCAAAAGGACTAGAGTTTGTTTCCTGTTTTGCTGATGATTTTTCCCATCGCCACCACTCCCTAGGGCTAAACACAGAACCTGGCACCTATCAAAAGCTTAGCATATGCCCATTAAATAGAAAGTGCCTTACTTTTTAGTCCCTCCGTCTTAACGTCGCCTGCTGTTTGCCTGGCTACCCATGCCCTTCTCCTTTTTCACCAACAGATCTATGGGTCTTGGAAATCCCAGTTAGGTGTTCCCCTCTCAGTCTTTTTCTCTTCCTTTACTCAGCCAAGTCGCTCCTCTCTCTAGGCTGCTACAGTAGTTTGCTCTTGCCTCCCACAGCCATTGCCAAATGGTGGTGCAATTGTTTGCCCACACCTGTTTTTCCTTGGATGCCAAGATCTTCCAGGTCCTGGACTGTGTGACCTTCTTCCATGGGCTTGCCTGATTCCCCAAGTCATAACTGGGCATAATCAGTCTGGTGGAGAAGGCAGGTATTATGGCCCTCATTTTACCAGCGAGGAAATGGAAGCAAGGCACCAGGCTGCCTGCATGCAGGGGGGAGAAAAAAGAGGAAGAGAGGAGTGGCTTGGGTCAGAAGACTTGGTTCTGTTAGCAAGGGTCAGGCAATGGAAGTGTGTCATGTCCTTTCAAGGTCATCTTTGGAGCAATATTTAATAGCCTGCCCAAGAAATATTTATTTATCTAGGGGAAAGTAAGTACCTGTGTTTACTTGATATTTGCTACCAATGAAAGACCCAGATTCTGTTAAGTTACACATTAATGTGTAGGATTTTGCCTAGTAGAAATATACATATTTTCTGTTCAGAAGAAAAAGTAATCTCAAAGTTTATGAACTGACTGCCCTGTAGGACATTAACCGGATTTGTTTCTAATCTAGCAACTCATTTCAACACTCCTCCTCCTCCAGTACCTATGTAAACCCATGCTGCCATCTTGTTGGTTCCCTCATTAATGAGCTAAATGCATTTTTGACATGTGCACATTAGATTCTAGATTTGCATGAGTCACAACTTTAACTTTTTGAAAATTATACTTTTCCACCCAGCTGCCACCAACTCTGAGAGTGAGAGCAAGTCCCTCCGTCTCCTCTTTTGGACTCAGTTTCTTCAACGGTAACATGAGGGTGTACGTCTGCATGGGAAATTACAAGCCCCAGGAATCTTTGATTTTAAACCTGAATCTTAATAATAATAATTTCCTTATAGGGTTGAACATCTTACAGAGTTATTTTCTACAATAACAACAATAATGAGATAGTGCTATATCCCCAGGGCAAGGTGTTTTAATTCTCACATAATGAGGTGGGGCTATTACTTCTAGCGCTATTACAGGTGAGGTTAAGAAAGCTGAAACAGTATTTTTTTTAACCAGGAGACACTACATTTCTCCTTCCACTCATGTTTCCTTCCATTCCTCTTTTCACCTGTCTGCTCATCCATGTTTCCAGCCATCCATCCAACTGATGCAAAAAGAAGGTGGTTTCCACTTTCACTCTGGATCTATCTAATTGACTATCTAATTGATGTGGTGTTTAGTAAAGGCAGTGATTGCTTCCAATTGGTGGGCCCAGGAAGACTGTGAAAAAGGTGCCACTTTGAGTTTGACCCTGAAGGTTCAAGCAGGACTATTTAGGGACAGGTTGAACAAGCATCTTTGCCTGAAGGAACCATGGCAGAGATGCCAGGAGGGAAAAGAGGGAGACATGCACAGTGACCAGCGGGTCATGGCTTTGGGAAGGGTGGATAATGGGAGACGAGATGAAAAGACTGATTGGTCTTGGCATATGTCAATGGCTGATTGAGAATCTTAAGTTTCCATCATCTGAAGCCCTGTCTACAATAACCCAGACTCTGAGTACTTCATGTGGTGATAAGAGGCAGAGAGACAAACTCTTCCCCAGGTGCCCTGATCGGCCAAGCCTGGGTGCTCTGACTACCCGAATCCTGAACTCTTAGAAGGTAGAGTTGCAAACAACCATGGCGGGAACCTCCTCCAGCCTTCCTTCCCGAACATGTGGGCCTGAGCTAATTTAGGCTAGTCTGAGCTCACTTTACAAGCAGTTGTCACGAGGCGCTACCTCAAAGGACTCTCGAGGCCCAAATATTTAACAACCAGAACACTCCCTCCATCCATCAGTTTGGTAATTCTATCCACACAAAAAAACTATTGGGGTTTCATTTCTGGCCTGCTCATTTCTTATAAACATGCCAGGGCCATTTACAGCTCACAACTCACTGCTCTCTAAACATTTACACATTTCTCCCTCTTAACACATCCTTGGCAATCTGATTAAGTGGTAGATAACAGGGGAGGGAAGGCAAGGCCTCAGCATCTTTGGGTTTTCCCCAAACCTGTCTTGACACGGGTTCAGTGCCAGCCTCTCTTTCCAGTAAGCAGAAGGGCTAGTGCACTCCTGGGCACAGATTTGCTGATGCCTTGGTCTTCTCTATCCTTCCTCTTGCAGTTCTTTGAGGTAGGAGGGAATACAAACCCCAAGAACACACAGACATAAGGTCATTTTATAAGCGGGGCTTGCTGGGAAAGCTGGTCCCCATGACCCCTAGGGCTGAGTGAGTGCCCACATTTCACAACACCCTAATTCCAGACAGGAAGCTTGGAGAAGTGTCTGTATTTGGGGGAAGGACACTGTTTTCTGGACTGTTAGCAAAACAATCTGACACAAGGCCTAAATCAACTTCCATACAACCTCCTTGCCCTTTGGGAAGGTGCAATTTCACAGGACTGGTGGGACTTGCCCAATGCAGTAATCCAAAAACATAGTTATAGCCACCACGTAAATGCTGAGAAAAGTCAAGAAGAAGAGGAAGCCCTAAGGGCTGAGAAAGTGGTGAAGGCTTCATGGAAGAGGCATGGAGCTATGGCACCATTGGCAGGGAACAGCTGGAGGCCAGGCACAGAGCTAAAAATGGGTATGAGCAGGGGTAGGAGAGGGGACAGTGCCGAACACCTACAATGGTCCTGCTCCTGTTGGCTCCGCCTTCAATCTCAAAGGCAATTATGAATAAAGGAAAGCATGCTGCCTTGAGTCTTACCTAAGTTTAAATCCTGGCATCTTTCCCAGCTGGTCATATGACCCCTAGGAGCTACTCAACACCTCAAAGCCTCACCTTCTGCATCAAAACAGCGATGCCGGTATATATCTCCTAGGGGTGATAAGGGGATTCAGGAGGCTGTTAATAAGCCGGCACCTGCCCGGAGCCACCACAAGAGCCCTCCATAACAGTATCCACCACACTGCAGATGGAGCAACAGCACTGCAAGCGCATCATAGACAGAGATCAAGCTTTCCAACTTGATCTGCAGTACTTCAGCACAGTGCCTCAGCCATTGGGAAAACCCTGTGGGCCGGGTGTGGTGGCTCACGCCTATAATCCCAGCACTTTGGGAGACCAAGGCGGGCGGATCACCTGAGGTCAGAAGTTCAAGACCAGTTTGGCCAACATGGTGAAACGCTGTCTCTACTAAAAACACAAAAAATTAGCTGGGCATGGTGGTGGGCACCTGCAATCCCAGTTATGCAGGAGGCTGCGGCAGGACAATTGCCTGAATCCAGGAGGCAGAGGTGGCAGTGAGCCAAAATCATGCCATTGCACTCCAATCTGGGCAACAAGAGTAAAACTCCATCTCAAAAAAAAAAGAAAAAACAGAAAAAGAAAATTCGGTGACAAACACAGACCCCCTTCAAGAAGGATTTGCTGCTCAGCTGCTGAGAGGGTTGTCAGCAGCTTCTTCAGGGCTTGCTCAGTTGCAGAGAGCTATCTGGCCCGAGGTCACACTTTTCAGGGACAGCCCACCTCCTCTGAGTGATTGGAGTGATGGAGTAAAGGTCCACGTCAGCCCATCCCAGCACCCAACCCAGCACAATGCTGGCAGGCCCTCTTGATGCTCTCCATGAGCTGGCTGTGGCTGCATCCGGCCTGTATCACAACTTCACCTCTGCACAATCCTGCTCCCTTGGGTGTGAGCATCTAGCACACTCAACTTCATGTCAGAGTTTACTTTCCAAGAATCCTACTTGCAATGAACTTGATATTTTTTGATAAGTAAAGGCCTGAAACAAGATCTCCGGTCTTCAAAATCCAGAGTTAAAACTCAGACAAGCCATGGTCCTTGGTCATTCTAGGTCCAAGAGGCTCTTGCTGCTGGCATGGCCAAGACATGCAGGTAAATAAAACAGCATACTGTGGTGCTATGACTGCCCAGGGGGCCGCAATGTCCCACCCAGGAAAATCAGGTACCTGGTTGGCTTCCAACAGAGGCTGGGAAAATTTCAAGTTGAGGTTATGCTCTGCAGACCTTCTCCACCACTAAAGCCCCTATGTTTATAATTTCCTGGGAGACTAGGTCCTGGAGGAAGAGGAGACAAGAAAACAATGGAACACACCAAGAGGAAATCATGTAATGGAACAGTACTAACTAATGCTTATTTTTTACTGTATTTATTTATTTATTTATTTATTTATTTATTTATTTATTTATTTATTTTTAAGGCAAAGTCTCGCTCTGTCACACAGGCTGGAGTGCAGTGGCATGATCTCGGCTCAATGCAACCCCTGCCTCCTGGGTTTAAGCGATTCTCCTGCCTCAGCCTCCCGAGTAGCTGGGACTACAGGCACTATGTACCTAATTCTTTGTATTTTTAGTAGAAACAGTGTTTCACCGTGTTAGCCAGGGTCTTGATCTTCTGACCTGGTGAGCCACCTGCCTCAGCCTCCCAAAGTGACTAATGTTTATTTTATCCCAGGAGTCACAAAGGGCCTGGAATGGCTGAGACGGAGATAAAGAATGAAGGCCAATATCCTCAGGGTGTTATCTGAAACGTCACCTTGGAAGAGGAAGAAGTTTCTACCAATATCAGAAGAGCAAGAAACCTTTTTTTTTTCCTAAAAGATGAATGGCTAATATCAAAATAATTATTTTATCAACTACCACATAAGTTTTTTTTTTAAATTCATTAAAAAAAAAATGAGGCCAGGCACAGTGGCTCATGCCTGTAATCCCAGCATTTTGGGAGGCCAAGGTAGATGGATCACCTGAGGTCAGGTGTTCAAGACCAGCTTGGCCAACATGGCAAAACCTTATCTCTACTAAAAATGTCAAAATTAGCCAGGAGTAGTGGCTCATGCCTGTAATCCCAGGTACTTGGGTGGCTGAGGTGGGAGAATTCCTTGAACCCAGGAGGTGGAGGTTGTAGTGAGCCGAGATCACACCACTCCACTCCAGCCTGGGAGATAGAGCAAGACTCCCTCTCAAAAAACAAAATATAAAGTAAAATAAACGTTTCACTTTTCAAATGAGGAGTGGGAACACTTAGATTACACATGCTGTTAAGTCCCTTTTGACTGTGAGGTAAGGAGGCGAGCCTGCACCTAGGCGACCTCAGCCTGGTCAGAGATGCTGGCACCGCCTGGACGTGGGGAAGAAGGGATCTCTGCAGGCCTATCCACAGCACATTCCAGGGCAGTTTCCTCCCAGGCTGCTTCTGTGCCAGAACTTGCTGGCCTCAGGAGCCCCAGCTCACCTTTCACCGACCTTCAGCCCACAGTACCTCCCCCACCTGCTGACAAGGCTTCCTGTCTTTCCCATGCCAAGGACAAAGATGACCTCTTGGGGATTCCTTTTGGCTAGCTCATAAAAGGAAGAGAGATGGGCCAAGGAGAAAGAGTTGCTGGGTCCTTCCCCACCTAGAAAATGGGCAATGATGATTTTCCAGTAGGGAAGTGGTGGCCTGGTAGGCAGAAATTGACTAGATGGGTCCCTCCGGGGTGTGGTGGAAATAACCTCCACTTCAAAGAGACAGACTTCCAGAGAAGGCTGGCATTAGCATCCTGATCTGCTCTACCGAAAATCCCAGGGGTTTCACAGAACTCTTGCTGGACCATGAGGGGCATGGTCTCCTCCTGACCTGAATCCTTTAACCAAAGCAGCTAGGTTTTTGTTAGTGTACATAGAGCTTCAGGCCTCTGAGCATGTAAAAGCCACTGCCTCTGAAAATATCCCTTGCTGGAGGTCCTAGAAAATAGAGGCCATGGAGTCAGACCACTTAGCAGCTGTGCAACACTCAGCAAGTCATTCATCCACTCTGAGCCCAGGTTCCCTCTTGTGTAAAACAGCAATTATCACAGTACCTAGCTCCGAGTCTGGGTATGAGAGTTCAAGGTGTGGCCGACCAGGGGGTGCCTGGCTCATAGTGAGTCTTCAATAAATGTGAGCTATTTTCTTTCAATGAATATTTGCCCTTTCCAGCACCACGAATACATGAGCTTCCAATTCTAGAGATACAAAGACGGAAGGGCTTTATTTCTTTCAGTGAGTTCAGAGAAGTCCCCAGCCTTTAAACTGCTATAAACTGAGAAAGTAAGCCATAGTTCTGAAAATGCTCTGTGTGCTCATTCACCTGAAGCAGCACTGAGGGTCACCTCAGCCTCAGGTGCCACCAAGCCACCAGGACATGGAAAGAATACCCACCAACTCACTCCTCTGGGTGAAATGGTTTCACGGGGACCCAGGCGAGTTGGTGAGGTTGCTGCTTTTCTATGCATTGACTTTTCTGCCTCCTCATTGTCCCACTTCCATCACAAAAGTGGCTGAGTTCTGGAGCAAAGGCTTAGCCAGAAAAAGTTTCAGATATTTTCTTTTGTCTTTTTAACCCTTCAGGGAGAGGAAGGAAAATCTGTCTCTTGCTGGGGTGAGGGCCACCAAGCTGATTAGCTCACTCTGCCACGTTCTGCATTTTCCACCTTCAACACAATGGATAGTGGGCTTTCTCTCTCTTGCCACATGCATTCAGGAAAAAAGCCCTGTTTGGGGTGGGGCTCTGGTTTGGGTGGGGTCTGCATTGGGTATACAGCCAAGAGCAACTTGCTCTAGTCAAGGCAAATGACATAAGCTCTCTGATCCTCAGCTTTCTCATTGTATAGAGAGCTATCGGCTCCAGGTTTCATTACTTTCAGGGTAATTAGGATGTTCAGATGCCAAATAAGATAGCAAAAGGCAGAGCACCTTGACAAGTACAAAGCACTGTATGCAAACATAAGGCACCGTTATCATCATTATAAACCAACAGATTTATGGTTGGAAGGGTGGAATTTCAAGACAGAACCATCATTCCTTGTAAGATGACTTGTGTAATACTGTGAATGACTGCCCTTCGCCCCATCCTCTGATTCAAATTAAAACTCTCATTCCATGGCCCCTACACGTTCATTTTCACTGTTCAATTACAAAGCCTAGAGGAGACGTTTTGACGCCTTTGGTAATTGCCTGGTTTCTCTTCAGAAGTTCTTGGTTCACAAGCATTACCATGTATTTCATTTGATGTTTGGCACCATAGAAAACAGTGTATGTTTAATGATTTCTGTATTAAATTGAGTAATGAATAAACAGGAAAGATAACAGACCAAATGGCAACTTCCTGACACACCTGCTTGATGGAATTCTAAGCCTTTTTCCCACTCCATCAAGGACAACTTACTGGAGAATCAGAATATTTTTCTAATACAAATAAAGTAAAAATGCAATGTAATTATCTTTTCGGGATAGAAATATTATTAAATCATCAACCATTTTTAAATTAAAGTATAACACTATCTTCTACCCAATAAGCAATAAGAACTCACTTGAATTACTTTTCATGGGCATTTAAGGGATATTAATAGGTTCAGACAGAAAAGGGAAAAGTACAGAAAAAAAACAACAGACAAATATAAGGAGCAGAAAACAAGAGTGACAGAAGAGGAGCAGAAGAGACTAAGGGAGGGCATCTAGGATGCAGTTGTAAAGAGAAAATCAGACATAGGTAGGCAGAAAAGAAAACAATCAAACAACAATAACAATAATAAAATGAGAAATAAAGAGAAACTTTCATAAAGGAACCCATAATATTGGAAGCTTATTAGTAGATTTTAAAACTAGATTACAGATTTATGACTCCAGGAGTAAAGGGCAAGTACTCTTAGTAGTTGTTTCCTTAATGACATAAAATCACATCAAAACTATATCCAGCTTATGGGCTAGCAGCTCCCCATCCCTGCCCCATAATGCTACACTGTGTTATTTTTCAACATAAAACATTTGGTGTCCACTTGGGTCAGCACCTCCAACAGACTGCCAGGACTAAGGGAGGTAGGCCAGCCTCCCACATCAGTTTCCTCCCCATGGGCTCCACTGAATGGGGATGAATGTGGTACCTATAGTAGGGATGTGAGGATTCACGAGGTGATATAGAAAAAGCACCTGATATTACAGGGGGCATTTAGTAAATCCTTAACATACATTAGCATTCATTATTAGCTGGGGTTGTAAACCGTTACTCTCAGAGGGGGAAAAAAGAATGAAAGTGTGTGAACAGTTTAAAAAAAATATTTTGGAAATTTTATGTTGTCATCTGAAAGTTCTTTCATATTTGTTTGAAGGCATCATACTCACTGTCACCCTCTTCATATGGTGGGTATCGACATAAAGAACATTCTTCAATTTCTGCTAAAGACTTGACTGCTACGTCTCATTCCTGTCTTTAGGTTTCTACTGAGCCCTCCAGCTCAGGGGGCCTCCCTCCCCATTAGTCTTCCTTAGGAAGCCCAGCCTATGCCTTTAATATTGAGAAGCATTTCTCTTATTTCAGGTCTTCATTCAGCCAGTGGTTAAACCACTGAATCACTTCCGTTTCCTTCCTTCATTTTATTCACAAAGGAATCCTTTCATCTACAGCCCCTAGCTGGGCTCCTTTGAAGAAACTTTCTCTTGTATTACTTTTTTGCTCAGGCTTCCTTAGGAAAGAATTAAGGCACATTTCAGGAAACAAGCAGAAAATGTTAATCCTTTTCTCCCTCATTGTCCTACTCATAAATCCTTACTCTCTCAAATGTACCCATAAATAAGCTGTAGATCCACATCTAGTTCTGAGCCCAGCACATAGCAGGAGCTCAGACGAATGATCATGCCTGCCTTCCCAGCCTTGCTTCTGCCATCCCTTCACCTGGAAAACCTACTCCTCTCTCCTTAACCCGGTAGAACCCTCATGAAAGCTGTTGTCCCTTTTGAAGGAATGATGCCCCAGGCATCCACCCTGTCTACTGTTTACTTCATGCACCCTAGCGGATGTGGTGAAATGAAATGACTTTTCCATTTCAAAAGAGAAAGCACATATTTTGTTATGCCAGCCAAAAAGAAAAAAAGAGAGAGAGAAAACACAAAGACTCCAAACTTATGACTTCTTTCTCAGAATGCCAATATTTATAGCTTAGCCCTGGGCAACTCTGTGCTTTTCTGACCTTAGATTCCCATTTGGAGTGGAAATGGCTTTTCTATTTCTCCCCAAGGTTCTCTGAATTAGATGACCAAAGGAGAACTTAATTCTACTAAGATGAATCTATGAGACCCATTCAGGCTCTCTCCATTCATTCAACAGATTCACTCCTTTAGCCCCTACTGTGTTCCAGGAAATAGATGCCAACCATACAGGAGTGACCCAAACAGACAAAGAAAAAAAACAAAAACCCTGCTTTTATGGAGCTAGTTTGGATTTTAGTGAAGAAAGGGAAAGATAAATGATAATTAAAATAAACAAACTGTATAGAGTATGTTAGAGAATTATAAGGTTTATAAAGAAAAAATTAAAGATATACAAGTGGTAGGGAATGGAAATAATTTGAAATAGGGGAAAGTTTATAAACATAATGGAAAATATGCATGTAAGTAAAATTCCTTCCAGAAAATGGGACATTTGACACTAACTTGCATTGTAAACATGGACACATTACAGGCTCCCTCCAAGCCTCGGTTTCCTTCTCAGCAGTATAGGGTGGAAATACAAGATCTCTCTATAGTACTTTCTGGCGCTGAAATTCTCTTTCTCTATGCAATAGATAGCAAATTCTCTTTCTCTACGCATTAGATAGCAACATGGGAGCCAGTTGGAAGCCAGTGATTGTGGTCTAGGTTTCGATGATATTTTTTTAAATCCCTACATTCCTTGGGGTTCCCAGCAATGCCTCCATGTGTGTTGCTGGTCCAAATTAATTGTGAGAGCAACCACAAATTCCATTGTTGTTTTATTTTTTTGGATTGTTAATTTAGAATCAATTTTAAATCCAAGCCCTTCTTTCCCACAGATACTCTCAAAACACCCTCTTGATAGGCACTAACCCCTAAAAATGTCATAAAGTGGGACTCTGAGAGCAAGGACGCTGGGCAACCTGGCTTCCAATGCCACTTATCCTAGCCACATGAGTACTCATAGCAGGCTTGAGGTCAATTAAATCAGACTGGCCCTGAGAGGTGGCATCCAACAAAGAGTTTCTTCTTCGTGGATTTTTTGTTCCTTCTATTTATTTTCCACTGAGCTACAACAACTCTCAGGAGGAGGCCCTTCATCTAGGAGAAGTCATCTTGGGACCATCCAGGGAGGGAAAAGCATCCATCAGGTACTCATCAGCCACCTCTGATGAAAAGCTCTCTTTGGGGTAATTTCTCTGCATCACAGAGTCAGCCTTCTGCCTGCTGGAGGAGCTGTGGTGAGTATGCGAAGGGAGGTTCTGAAGGCTCCAGAAGCAGCCACCGGTCCCCCTGCAGTCCCTAATGAGAGGTGATCCTTCTTCAGCTCCTACTATGTGCTAGACACATTCTAAGAGCTTTACATGTATTAACAAACAAGCATATTAAGCAGGTGTTACCATTATTCCCATTTTACAGGTAAAGCAAGTGAGATGCAGTGAAGCAGCTTGCCCAAGGTCACAGGTATGTAAGTGTCTAACCACTGATGCTACAGAGCATCACTGTCCAAAAGAAACATAAGACAAGTCACGTAGGTCATTTTAAATTTTCTAGAAAGCACATTTCTTTGACACTTATTTTATTAACAACTCTGCAAATTCAAAGACAAATAATATTCCAAGTGTGGTGGGGCATGGTGGGTCACACCTGTAATCTCAGCACTTTGGGAGACTGAGACGGGTGGATCACCTGAGGCCAGGAGTTCAAGACCAGGCTGGCCAACATGGTGAAATCCCATCTCTAATAAAAATACAAAAATTAGCCGGGCGTGGTGGCAGGTTTCTGTAATCCCAGCTACTCAGGAGGCTGAGGCAGGAGAATCATCTAAACCCAGAAGGCAGAGGTTGCAGTAAGCTGAGATGGCACCATTGCACTACAGCCTGGGCAACAAGAGCAAAACTCTGTCTCAATATAGAGATAGAGATAGAGATGATAGAGATAGATAGAGATAGAGATAGAGATAGAGATAGAGATAGAGATAGAGATAGAGATAGAGATAGGAGATAGATAGTTCAAGTGGAGGAAGGAAGTCTTCAGATTGCTCTCACCTGTAACTCCCATACATTAATTTTCCTGTACATTTTTCTTTAAGATTACAGTGTTGATTGCCACCTAACAGTCAGTTCTATTCCCCTCCCTTGTTCAGACAACCCTGATTTTGTTCAGGGGTGCAAGTACCTCACCAAAACCGACCCTGGCCCCATTCCTGGCAGACCTCAGTTAGTGTGAGCCAGCCCTGGTGCTCTCATTCTTATGCCAACAATTGGTTTAGGACCAACCTACTACTGGTTCTTGACCTGGGAAATAAATGTGCAGGTGTGCTGGGGCCTTCTAGAAATGTGAGCCGGACTCCTGAGAAAGTGGCCTAGAAAGATGGTTCCTTACCTTCTGGACATTTTTTTTCTTTTTTGCTTTCTTTTTAGTGTTGTAAAATACACATAAGGTAAAATTTACCATTTAAATAATTGTTAAGTGGAATTAAGTACATTCACATTGTTGCACAGCCATCACCATTAACCATCTAGGAGAAACATTTTTTAAAAGTAAAAAGAAAACAGCGAAATTAATTTTAATAATGGAGTTTCTTTAATCTATCCAAAATATTATCAAGAAGTAATCAATATAAAAATTATAAATAAGGTATTTTACAGTCTTTTCTTTGTACTAAATTTTTACTTACAGCATTTTTTTTTTTTTAGAGACAGGGTCTCTCTGGGGTGCAGCGGCATGATCATAGCTCACGGCATAGTCCTTGAACTCCTGACCGCAAGCAGTTCTACTGCCTCAGCCTCCAAAATAGTTGGGACTACAGGTGCACACTACCACACTTAGCTTTACAGCACATCTCAAGTTATATTTCAGATGCTCACTGACCAACCACCAGTGTTGGACGGCCCAGTTTTAGAATTTCTCAGGTTTGTGCATGCTCAGTCGGCTCGTGGGCACCCTCAGGAGATAGCAGCATGCTGCATGTTTATGAAAGATCTGTGCGTCACCATCAGCTCTCTGGGGCAGCTTGTGATTCACCGCAGGACACTAGATGGTGTCTGACTCTAATGGTTCTAGATCAGCCTCTCTAACTCCCTGGAGATCATTGTCATCATGCTGACGGACAACACAAGATCTGGAGCCTAAATGAGGGCTTTTCCTGGTGGAGCAAATATCGTGCCTTCATCACCCAGCTGTGGTTCCATCTCCCAACTGATAACATGACCTCAACGGCAGAGATAAGGGCAATACCTACGTAGCCACACAGGCACTCCTAGGTTGGGCCAATAATAAATAAACATATTCCCACTTGGAAAGAGGGCAGCATGTGTGCAGGGGTGAGGCAAGCCACGGTTGCCATGGAAACCAGCCAGCCTCACTTCAGACTTTTTCCCTGGCGCCTGGATCATTCCGTGGCTGACAAAGCCCAGTGGAGAGGCATTGTTCCTGTACCTATGGAAACCTTCCAAATAGGCCCATTATGATGAAAGCAGATCCAAGACGGAATGATGACGTACCTTTACCATCCACCATCACATCCACTGTTTGTCCTGGGTAATACCCAAAGGAGAAGAAAATAAAGCCACCCATGTCACAGAGGGAAATAACTGGAGAGAACTGAGGCATGACACGAGGGGTAGTAAGATGGTCCCCAAAAGGGAGGCAATGAAACTGCCCCATCTCACCATCATAGTAAATGCTCGACTGGACAAATGGCTATGGCTTCAGGGTTTTGCTACCTGCCCAAGCTGACTTACAACTCACTTTCTATGGCAAGCCTCTGGTTTGCTCTCTTTCTGGAGCCATGCATGTTTGAGATCTTCCCATTCATTCTTTCCTATGCTTATTCATTCCTTCCCTTATTCTTAAATGAGAAGCAGTATGGTTACATGGAAAGAGCCTGGGTCATCGAGTCATGAGAACCCATATTTAAATCCCAGCTCAGACGCTTGTTACATGTGTGATCTCGCCTAAGTTATTAAAAACTCTCTGAGCCTTGGATTTCTACTCTGTAACATGAGGACGAGAGCAGAATAACGTTTGCTGCTTGACTTCTACACAGTCGTATTCAACGTGTTTAGACATGACTTATATCTGATTCCATTTTAGTCAACAATTGCTGACTGAACAGAGAGCCTGGCGCCTCCAGATACTTAATAAGATCAGTCGAATAAAGATATGACAATACACTTTCACATGTATTTTCTTTCTCTCTCTCTTCAAATTTCATTTTCACAGCAATCTAGTTCAGGGTTATTTCAGCCCAGCACAAGACAAAGGGGATTATAAAATTAAAATACATGTTTCTGACTCCCAATGTACTTATAGTTTACTATGTTTGATTAACCATCTATATAATACTTAGTCTGTCCCAGCTACTGTTCTAAGCACTTTATAAATATGAGGTCATGTAATCTGCATAATAACCCTACGAGGTAAGTACTATGTGTCTTCTGTCTCTGGCTCAGGGTCACACTAGTACTCCGCAGAACAAAGGTCAAACGCAGCCAATCTGACTCTATAGCCTGTGCTCTTAATGATTCAGCCACATTGCCTTTAGAGTGGATAAGTCACATGCACAAGTCTATGTGAATAGTGTACAAGACTGGTGGATTTCAGAGGAGGGACAACCATGCACTGCATCTTAAAGATGATGTGGGATGTGAACACATGGAGTACATGGAGGAGAGCTGACGAAGGACAGATTGGAAAGAGGATGGGGGCACTGATCATTTGCATGAAGCATTTGGGCTTTAGACTTTGGAAAGCTACTAGAGGTCTCTGAGCCATGGGGAAACACTAACAAAGCTGGCTTTGGGGAAAATTCATCTGGCAATAGCAGGCAAGATGGACTGAAGCAGGGAGATGGGACAAATTAGGACAGTGACATGTAGCTGCTACAATGAGGGAAAGAAGGGTCGTAGGGCTTACGCCAGGACAATGGGAAAAGAAGCATCAAGGGCAAATCCACAGGACATGCCTCCTACCAGGACGTAATATGTCTCTCTGAGTTTCCCACCAACCCATTCACATCAGAAACAAGTTCCAGGGAGTACTCACTGGACACTTTCCTGGCCACTCAGAGTGGCACATGGGTGCTCTATAGCACTGATTTCCTCAAAGAAAACATGGGGCCATCTTGAGCAGCTGGAAACATGAGCTGAGCCTTTTCCAGTTGCATGCAGCCAATTACTGAAGCCAAGGGGGCAATATCCAATCCCGACAAAGAATCCTGGCCACCTCAAATGCAAAAGATAGCCAAGTATATCGAATCATGGTCCTATTGGTTACAATGCCCGATAAATCACAGCTTAGGACTTACAGTTAATGGCGCTTTCTACTCCAATCCCCATTATGCTGGAAGGGGATGGGCAAGAATTGAGGAACGAATGAGGAATCTGAGAATGAGTTACAGCCCAAGAATATGACTTGTCAGCCTTCTTCCAAGCTCTACCAATTGCCTGAAATTCTCTATCAGGTCCTAGTTTTGTGTAAATTCCCGGAGAAGGCTCTGTCTGATACCACAATGAAATGGATGCCAGGGTGCGAGCACAACAGGTAGACTCATAAAACTAGTAAAGATATCTTTGCTATGACAAAGGCTGGAGTTTTCCTTGTTATTTATCTTTCCTATTTGAAGCCTTGAAATCCCATTTTCATCTTGATGGAGATGATAAACTCTTAGAAAACTTTTATGGCTCCCAGGACAAAACTGAGGACTCTGCATCTGCCCCCCCACTTCCCCCTAATTCTGGCAGACTTTTAAATTCAAGTCAGGGCAGAAACTGCTTTTGGTTAGAGGCAAAATGTATTTATCTCTGTAAGCATAGCCATTAAGATATGAGCATGAATAGCTAAGAGAAAGAATATTAAGGGAGAAACAGGAAGAAATAGGAGGTGAAGCTATGATGGAAGGAAATGATGACGCATCAACCCCCACCAAAAGCTTTTTACGGTGCCGGGGGAGTGGGGCACAGGGAAAGGCATCTGCAGAGATTGGGATAAGGAACCCAGGAGTGGGCCGAGGGGAAGGCTTTGCAGTGGGAGGGCTGTGATCAGTGTGTGCTTCATGCAAAGAGAATTTTGAGAGTGGACATAACAAACAGGAAAATTGTGCTTGTATTTCTGTTTGTCTGTAGAATTACTGTGGCTCTGAAATCCACCCCCTCTGCTTCTCCAAACACTAAAGAAAGTCTCCAGATGGAAAAATCTGAAGTCAGGCTGTAATATGAAAAAAGAAAGAAAAGAAAAGGCTAATATAGGAAGCTGACATATATGCTGTTTCTCTGAGGTCTAACCTATGAAGCTGGGGTATCAAATACTAGGCAGGGTCAGGACATATGATGCCTGAAACTGACCAAATGACCTTAAGCAAGCCCCACTTTGCTCACACATAATGTAAACTTCAGGAAATATGACCTAGAAGAGGTAGCTAAGGCACAAAATACACTGGCACCACCACCCTCCAAGCTGGCACTCATGGCAGACATCATTAATCAATAACAGAATTTTTTTTTTTCCAATGGAATCTTACTCTGTCACCCAGGTTGGAGTACAGCAGCATGAACTCGGCTCACTGCAACCTCTGACTCCCAGGTTCAGGCAATTCTTCTGTCTCAGCCTCCCAAGTAGCTGGGACTACAGTTGCCCACCAGCATGCCCAGCTAATTTTTATATTTTGAGTAGAGAGAGGGTTTTACCATGTTGGCCAGGCTGGTCTTGAACTCCTGACCTCAAGTGATCCATCTGCTTCAGCCTCCCAAAGTGCTGGGATTATAAGCATGAGCCACCACATCTGGTCCCTGGAATTCTTTCAGAGCAGTCATGATGACTCTTTGCTGCTGAGCCTTGAATCGTTGGCAAAATATTCTCTGTAGCCGCTACTGATCAATCAGAATGAACCCAGGAGATGAAAGTTGACGAAAGGTGATGAAAGTTCACGTTTGCTAGACTTGATCTCTTATAATCCTTAAACACCAGAGCCAGAAACGGTGGCATGTCATGTGTAATCTCATTATAGACATCCTTAACTAAGTCCTGCCTTGGTTTTCTTTTCTCTTTGGCCTGTAGATTAACCATCTATATAATACTTAGTCTGTCCCAGCTACTGTTCTAAGCACTTTATAAATATTAGGTCATGTAATCTGCATAATGACCCTACAAGGTAAATACTATGTGTCTTCTGTCGCTGGCTCAGGGTCACACCAGCACATGGCCCTCCAAGTCTTGCAGCCAAGGCTGTGAAATAAAAACTGTCCTGAAGGCTCTTCACTCAACTTCATGTCTGAAGCTCTGAAAGTGACCTTGTACACTTTCCTTAGGCCTCTTTACCTTAAGTTCCCCCATTCTGCCACAAAGCCTCTGGTGGGCCTGGTGTTTCCTCTACTCTCCTAAGGATTGCATCAAGGTAAAAAATTCTATTCCTTTTCAAATGCTTTGCGATCATGGAATAGGAGACAGCCCGGGGAAGTTCAAAGACATTTAATCAGAGCCTCAGTTCTTTTGAAAATTATTAAAGAGCCCAGAATTAGAAATTCGGATTTCCTCCAGATCCCTGAGAACAAACAGCTCTCTTGTAAATGGCTTAATGTGTCTGTTTAATGTACACAAAATTATCTTCCAGGAAAGTGGATTGACTTTCCATATCATTTTGCATCTCTAAAATATACCACCTATGGCAAAAGGATGGGGATTCAAAGTCTGACAAAATCTACAGCAGAAATAATTAGCACTAGAGGCTGCTTCTGAGAGTTAAATGAAAGAGGAACTGGTTATTTATTTCCGTTCTATCTAGATCTCCCCATCTCAGGTTGGGGAAGAGGAATTGTATCTCTTGGCGCTGGAAGGGTGGCTTGCCGAATTGCCTTTACAAGGTTTGTTCTGTAAGACAACACTGAGCCCCCCGACACACAACTCCCTCTGGGCCAGAGTGCTATGGAAACGACTGCAGTGCTCCAGCTCTGGGCAAAACAACCAGATAAACCCACTGGTTTGCAAACTAGGCACAAGGGCAGAGGAAGAGTGATGTTTCCCAATTTAGCATCCAGGGAGGCAATGGAGACTCTCTGCTTAAATCATGTTAATGAAATTGGAAACGCTTGCAATTGAGGGTCTGTTGCCCGTGTTTTTTCAAGTTCAGCTAAAAGTTAACCTACAATGAATTTTCATTTGGGGAATTTCTGCAATGTGAACTGCACTGATCACCCACAGTGGTTAACACCCTTGCTGTAAATTTGGGGGTTAGCCTGGCAGCTCCTGCCACCACCCTGAGTCTGCTACCTTGCTCCAGAAATTAAAAATGACTTTTGCCACAGTAATGTTTCCTCCATCCTTCCCCCTACATCCTGGGTGCCTCTGGCAGTCATTATCTTAAATAAGCATGACTTTTATCGTTTTCAGGTGCATGGTGATGGAGGCACTTCTACCTCTGGAGAAGGAATGGACTTTCAGGGGCACCATGACTTGCAGCAGTTCAGTCAAAAAGCAATATAAATAGCAAAGGATAGAGGCTGTTATCTCACCCACGAGCTCCTCAAGCAGAGGATGCTCAATTGGAAAGAAGGCTCTTCCAGTCAAATTTGGGGCTAGTGGGGTTACCACATTTGATACCAAGTAGGAACAAGATCCCCTTAGAGGCTTCCAATTGGGGAGGTCTCCAAAAGGGAGCTCCATGGCTGAAATGATTCAAAGGAAGCCAACTCCCTATTCCTCAAGGATCTAAAAATAGAAATACCATTTGACCCAGCAATTCCATTACTGGGTATATACACAAAGGATTACAAATCATTCTATTATAAAGACACATGCACACATATGTTTATTGCAGCACTACTTACAGTAGCAAAGACTTGGAACCAACCCAAATGCCCATCAGTGATAGACCGGATAAAGAAAATGCTGCACATATACACCACGGAATATTATGCAGCCATAAAAAAGGATGAGTTCACGTCCTTTGCAGGGACACTGACACAGGAACAAAAACCCAAACACCACACATTCTCACTCATAAGTGGTTGCTGAACAACGAGAACACACAGACACAGGGAGGAGAACATCACATATCGGGGCCTGGAGGGTAGGGGCCTAGGGGAGAAATAGCAGGGGGCTGGGAGATTGGGAAGGACAAAATTAGGAGAAATACCTAATGTAGATGACGGGGCGATGGAGGCAGCAAACCACCACCATGGCACATGTATACCTATGTAACAAACTTGCACAATCTGCACATATACCTCAGAACTTAAAGTATAATAAATAAATTTTTTAAAAAGACTACTACTTAGCCATAAAAAAAAAAAAATGAAGCCAACTCCTTCTCATGGAGCTGGCCCTTTGGGATATGGCCTCTCCTCCCACAGCACCCCTCACCACCCCTCCCCACCACCAGCACCTCAGGCCCATCCAGATGCTTCTACCTGCAGGCTTTGCTTCTTCTCTAGAAAGGAGTGAAGAAGGAAAAGAATCATTGGAGGTGAGTCAGAAGCAGGAGCCATATCTCATGGGGCCTTGTGAGCCAGGAAAATAGTTTGAGATTTTGCTTTAAATGGGGCAAAACCAGGGGAAGGCCATGCAGGGACACTCCGTAACTGCTTCACTCCAATCACTGGCAGCTAAGAAAAGTGCATTCTCTCTCCTTTTGCAGTCCTCCTAGTGCCCAACACAGGACCCAGTGAACGGCAGATATCAGGCTAACCCTTGTGGCCTTCACTGATAAAGGACAGTGAAGGAGATAAGAAAACATAGAGATATTTTGGGCTGCAAGGGAACAAACTGCTGAAAAACTGCTACAGCCCCCTCTCTTCATCCATGGAGATGCTGAGGCCTTGGAGAGGGGACTGACGTGTCCAAGGTCAACCAGAAAGGTGATGGCAGGGCCAGGATTAGAATCCAGGTTTCTGCTGATTGAGGCTCCTTAGATAAAGTAAGTGACTTGCTTCTCTACTCCCATGTCCAGAATTGATCTCAAACACTGTCATGAGTCCCCAAGGGCCAGAGAGACACACGGCAGAGACCAAGGTGAGTCAACTGTTTCTCTCCTTCTGATGATCTTAGCTTTTTCCTGGAGAGATCTGAGGTGGCCAAGAAACCAAGCTGACTACCTCATGTTTCAGAGGGAAGCAATAACCTCATAGCAGCTTTCCCCGGAGCCCTTGCAGGTGCCTCTGGGATTAAACAGCTCCTGAGAACAACACCTTTCCTTTGCAGGAAGTTATTTTCCACCCCGAGGCGTGACACCAGGCAGAGGGCTCTATGAGTACCTGCTGATATAATTAGCTCTGGACAGACTCTCCAACCAAAGCAGACACAACCAGGCCTTTGCTCTAGGAACAAAAAGAATGTTCTGAACCTCTCCCAGTACACTTCCAAAACCCACGCCTTCCTGGGCAAGTTGGGGCTCAGAGGCCAAAAAACCCAACAGGCTTCCGCAGCAGCCAGGGAGCTAACAGCCTCTGTCCCCTGAAATGCCACCTTTTTGTGATTCAGCCTCTGTTTCAAGCTCTTTTTAGTGTAAGCAAAGGCTGCCTTTGAGGGAGGGTGGTATGAGAGGGGTCTTGACGTTCTCTCTCCTTTTCAATGAACCGTTCCGTTTCCCTTAGGATAGTCAACAGCAACAAAACGTGGGAGGAGAGAGGATTAAAAAGAAAAATGGGAAAAAGACCAAAATTCAGCCTCTTTGCTAAAAGTCTGGGAACACTTATAGGAAGGTGATGGTTTCTCAATCCTTCAGATTAACCTGCTGAATCCTGGGCTGCTCCTGCCAGTGGGGAACCAATGCCCAGTCCACCTACTTTCTGGATTAAGCAACCTCTGGTAAATAAGGAAGGCCCCAAAGTTTGCTTTCCCAAGGACATGGCACAAACATGTTTAACAGTCCCCTTTGATGAGCCAGGGAAGGATGTGTGTCCTTGGAGCTTGTGAACGGAGAACCAAGCTTCCACTCACAGAGGCCTCTGGCTTCCCGCCCTCACTCTGTCTCCATCATGTCAGCACAGGGCCAGTTGCATGAACCAAAATTAACTGGATGAGCAAAAAGACAGCCCTGGTGCTTAAGAGGTTTGGGTACATTTAATTGAGTTTCCGAGTGCCTTAAGTCCTGAAGAAAGGCAGAGAAGCCACTGTCATGTCCTAGATCCCTCACTACTCAAACAGGAGAGAATCATTTTTACAATAAAATGTTAGGGCAAATGGTGGCTTTCTGTTGCTGTCATTTCCCTGAAGTAGGTTTTTTTTTTTTTTTTTTTGGTTGTTTTTTATCTTTTCTGGAAAAAGCCTCACTCTGGACCCAGAGTCTAAAAATGAGGCATCTAGTGCACCAAATTGGGCTGTTTGGGGCCCGTAGGCACGAGTCAGTCTGCCTCCTCCTAAACATAGCCTCGTAAACTAAACTTGGAAGCATCAGCTTGCGTGTGGTCCCGAGTGTGACTTTCCAAGCATACGCTCCCCTGCAACGACAAAGACTGATGACTTTGTCATCATCGTCGTCTCTATTTTTGAGTCTCCGTGCTAAACAAACTTTCTTGCAGCTGAAATGGAGGCTTTAAGGATATTTTTCTGACAAAAAAATGGACTGCTAAACCATCAGCACCCTCTGAAGGCCTTCGGGGAAAGGCTGGGTGAGAAAAGCCCAACGCGGTAGACACAAATACAGACGTTTCATTTCCTGAAATGCCTCCAGGGGGCGCCAGCTTTTACGGGTTGGGAAGAAAGGATGGAAGGAGGGAAGGATGGAATAAAGCAAGAAAAGAAGGAAGGAAGAGGGAGGAAGGAAGGGTAATGGGGGAGTTGGGAGAGGAGGAAGGAAGGAAAGCACCAGCTTTTACAGGTTGGGGTTGAAGCAAGGAAGGGAGGGAGGAGGGGGAAGGGAAGGGGGAAGGGGAAGGGAGGGAGGAGGGGGAAGGGAGGGAGGGAGGAAAGGGGGGAAGGGAGGGAGGGAGGAATGGAAGGAAGGAAGGGAGGGAGGAAGGGAGGAAGGGTAGGAGGGAGGGAGAGAAGGAAGGAAGGAAGGAAGGGAGGGAGAGAGGGAGGGAGGCCATTACTCATATATTTGCTCAGGCCCCTGGGATTCAGCTGCAGACCTGCACAGGGTGTGCAATCAGGACTAGAATAGTTGAGCTCCCAGGTCTGTCCAAGGGACTGACAGATGGGTCACAGGTTCTGACTTATCACCAAACTCTACTTAAGAAACCTTGCCACCTCAAATCATTCTAGAAAATGCAAGCATAACATTTCTACCTTCAACACTTTGGATGACTGCACTTTGAAGATTTTGCTGAATGAACCCACATATGTCCAGCACCTTGAACAGCATCTGACCCCAAGCAGGTGCTCCCAAATGTTTGAAGGAATGGATGAAGGGAAGGAGGAACAGCTCAGAGGAGCTGCATCACATGTGCAGTAGAATCTGGGTCTTTATCCTCTGGTGACCTCACACACTTTCCCATCTCCTTTCAATGGACGTGTGGTCACTACCTGCCAAAGTGGACATCAAACATACCTCCCTGAATACTGGTGCAGATGTGCCCTCTGAAACCAGCCTGTCCCTACCCCGTCAGCCTTGCCCCACCTTCAGGAAGAAGTGGACATGGAGACCACAGTAAGTGTACTTGACCCTCTTTCCATAAGACTTATCTGTCATCCTGCCAAGGTATTTCCTGTGACACATGTGCCCACAATGTACAGCTCCAGGGAGAGCCCCGCCCATTCTCCAGCCCCCAGCCAGCTCAGGGAGGCTATATGAAGTGAGAATTTCCTGGCCAACTTAACAATGGTGAGTCAGGCTGGCATGAGCCAGTTGCAAAGAGGATGCAGCCTAGACAAGCCTGAATTAAGTGTGTGCACAAAGCAAACATCATCTGGATGGTGGACCCAAACCAGAGCCCTGGACCCAAACTAGGGCTTGCCTGGGGCATTCAGAGCCTTTCAGATGCCCCTGCCCAGAGCTGCTCAGCACTCTTGGAGGATGTCTGGGTTTGGTGAGGTTTGCAGGCTGTTCTACTCCTGCCCCAGAAAAGGATTTGTTCTCCACCCCCTGACCCATCTGTCTCCACAGCAGCCCATTTCCTCCATGACATGGTGACTGGGCTCACACACACAATAACAAAAATAGTAATAACCATGTTTATCAAGCACCATGTCAGAGGCACTGTTCTAAACATCTTACATGCATAAACCCGTTAAGAGGTAGAGACTATTATTATCTCCATCTTGCAGATAAGGAAACTGAGGTATGAAACAATGAAGCAACTCACCCAGGGTAAAAGCCCCTGAGACAGATGGATCTGGAGTCAGGAGGCTGCAGAGGTGGGGCTCCCAACTGCCCAGCTGCACCACACACAGCAGCTCCTTCCCAAGGATGGGTGTCCCAAGGGGAGAGGAAAGGCAGGAGCTGAAGTTTGGAGGCTGCTATGGGCTCTACCTATCCTCCTTTTTGGTTCCAATCAAGTGAGAAAGAGACACAAGGAGCCAGAAGGAGGTCAAAAAAGAGTAGGAGCTCTAGTTCCGATCACAATGCACTGACGAAGGGGCAGGGCTCCTCGCTCCCAAGCCCCAACAGAGAGATGGAAACAGAGAGGACAGAGACAAGGCAGGACCAGCAGAGGGGGGCTGGCCTGTCTGTGTCAGCCTTGTGCTCTGCTTGCTTCCCAGCGCCCCAATGGCTTGCGGTACGATCAGTTCTGTATGCTAGGGAACACCAATTGGTGTCGGTGATTGCACAGGTGGATGAATGGACATAGATGGACAGGCAGACGGACAATGAGATGGAAGGCCAAAGCAGGCACCCATGTGCACCCGGAAACTTCAGAGGAGAGGGGAAACGGTCACATAAGCACTTGCCATCAGAGCCCAGAGGGCCCGAGAGCCAGAGATGAGTGGCCAGAATCAAGCGGGCTGCTCCTGGGCCAGGAGACTCTTCCTCGCTCCAGGGCTGGCTGAGGGTTGATTTCTGAAACTCTCCTTCATTTTCACAGCAGCCCTGGGAAGGGCAGAGGAGCCAACACACCAGCTAGTAAAATTAACAGCTGCTCTTTACAGGGCGTGCCGGAGAGCCCAGCACATGGCGCGGGGCCTGCAGACTGGCAGCTGCTGTGAGCTGAGGTGCCTGGCCTGCAGGCCCTGATCAGGGGTCCTCCTGGGGGTAAGGCTTAGACTCAGAGCTGCCAGCAGGGCCTGGGGTATGGGGGCTGCCGAAGAGGCGGGCAGGTGAATAGAGAGATTCATGGAATGATGCTGCTACAAAATTCTCAGACACGTTCTCCTGACCTTGCGAAGTAGAAATCCATATGTTCACCCCAGCTGGGTACCTGCTATGGAACTTGGGGCCCACCTGACTCTGGCCTCTCCATCTCTAATGCAGTATTTAGTTGAGCTTGGGGAAGTGAATATAGACATGTCCCCATGAGAAGCGGACAGATGTTACATCTTATCTATTACCTGTGCCATGGGTAACTTACAGAGCAAGTCCTTTAGGCCGCTTAAGGAGGAATATTGACAGGCATACAGGGAGAGGCAATTGTTTCTTTGCAGGGACAGATGGTAATTATTTTAGTCTAGTGGGTGTTTTGGACTCCGGATACTACTTAACTCTGCCTTTGTAGCTTGTCACGGAAGCAGCCACAGATGATACGTAAATGAGTGAGCATGGCTATATTCCAATGAAACTTTTGTTTATGGACACTGAAATCAGAATTTCATACAGCTTTCACATGTCATAAAATATACTTATTTTGATTTTTTAAAAATAACCATTTAGGCCAGGTACAGTGGCTCACATCTGTAATCCAAGCACTTTGGGAGGTCAAGGTAAGAGGATTACCTGAGCCCAGAGGTTCAAGACTAGCCTGGGAAACATAACAGAACCCCATCAGTAAAAAAAATTGTTTTAAAAATAGCAGGTCATGGTGGCATGCACCTGTAATCCCAGCTACTCAGGGATGCTGAGGCAGAAGGATCGCTTGAGCCCAGGAGTTTGAGGCTGCAGGGAGCCAAGATTGCACCGATACACTCCAGCCTGAGCAATAGCATGAAACCCTGTCTCAAAAAAAAGAAAAAAAATTAAATATGTAAAAACCATCTGTAGCTTATGAACTACACAAAACAGGCAGTGAGCCAGACTGTCCCACAGGCTATAACTAAGTAATCCCTGGGCTGAGTAAATGTTTCCCAAAGTGAGTGCTATGTGATGCCCACAGGTATTGCATGGGGAAAGGGTTCCACAGGGAAATGAAAATGGGAAGTGCTGGGCGAAACAAAGCCTTTCTGCTTTCTGACTGCAGGACTTCTGTAAGTATTTATATGCTGACATGCACTGGCAATCTCGAAGAGGGGGATAAGAAATGAAGTCTGTCCAAGTTCCCAGGGAACCATTTTTATCTGGGAACAATTCATGGGTCTAGTGTTCTGTGGAACCTAATTAAAGCAATGAGGATAAAGTCTAACCAGCTCTCAGCAACAGCACCACGAGCTGCGATCCTGCTTGCTCTTTGAATATTTCCAGTAACAGGCAGCTTACTACCTGTCGGGGGAGACTGCTCAATTCAGTCACTTCTCTGACTCACGTTTTCCCATCTGGGTAAATGACGTTGAGTCACAGATAACAAACCTCCTGCAAATCTAGTGTATCTTTCATTAGATAAAGACAAAAGTTCATGTTTAATGATAAAAAGAGAATGTCTCTTCTTTGACTTTTTGACTAATACCCATAATGTGAATTCTGTATCTATCCATGGGATAAAACAAAGAACCATCATTAAGTCCCGGAAGGAATTATCTTGTGGCTCCTTCAAGCAGAGGCCTCCCTTAGGAGTGTTAAAACAATGCAAATAAAACTTCAACTTACTCCCAATAGCAGAGAGAAGGACATACTTGTTCACTATAGGGGCATTCTTACTAAAAGTACAGTCCTGTGAAACCTCTAGCCTTTCTGCTACACAAAGCATTGGCCAATGATATAAGAATTTTATGTATACTTGCCTAAAATGTAATAAAAGCTGGGGCACAGATGAGGGGGAAGAGAGAGAGACAGAGAGGAGGGTGTGTAAATTTTCCACCACGCACCACTGAGAAAGAAAAGTAGAGGATACTGATGGGAAATGTCACAAGCTCCATAGGGCACCTAACAGAAGTGAATGCAATGAATGTGATATATTTGATTATGTGTGTGCCCATGTATACTCCCACCGGGTTCAACCAGTCTAACTTCATATGCAAAAAGCACAGCAGTGAACGTACATATATTTAACTCTATTAAACCAATAGGATTATTCCTATTTGAAAGGTGTATTTGACACATATTTTCTTTCGGGCCCTCGGATATAAGGATAAAATGGTCCAGGCCATGTATACAACGTTAATGTAAAATGCTGCACATGCAACATATTTAGAGGGATAAAGGGAGAGGCTGGTATTTTTCTTTCTTCTTACATCGATACATCATCCCCTACACATTCAAGCAAGTAGCACATGCTTTCAGTTCATAGAATTAGCCATGTAAGCTTCCCGGGGCAATACTCTAGGAACATGGGGAAAGCAACTACAAAGAGTGATTCTAAGGGACTCTCCAGCTTTGCTCAGGAGCGGGTAGCTATTTTGGCAAGGCCAGTCTTTGAAGAGACACACAAAACATTGAATCCGTCAGGGGGTTGAGGTAAAGTCCAGGCAGTGTAGATGCCACTCACACGTTAAGGTGAGGCTGTCCTTAGCCAAAGGACATAGTTTCCCTAGGGAGACAGTTGCTCTGAGATCAATCATGGAAATGAATATGAACATGCAGAAACTAAGTGATGATGTGGATAGGGACAGTATGTGTATGTGCCTGTGTTTATCTTTGTGTGTGGATCACTGAGTCTATAACACTCACCCTTACAAAGAGTGTGACACCCATGCTACTCGACCTCAGAGAATCTCTTCGCCTCCAGCCCCAGCCTTTGAGTCTCTTTATGTATAAAACAAGGGGATAAATTAAACTGAGTCAGCAAACTATGGTGTGTGAAACAAATCTGGCCCACCACCTGTTCTCTTTTTTAAAAAAATGTTGTATTGACATGTAATAGTGTATATATTTTGGGGGTGTATGTGATATTTGGGTACATGTATAATGATTACACCAGGGTAACAGACAACCATCACCTCAAACATTTATCTTTGTGCTGGGAACATTCTAATTCTTGTCTAGCTATTTTGATATGTACAATAAATTACTGTTAACTATAATCTCCCCTATGCTGGAACTTATTCTTTCTGTTCAATCACTTTTCCTACCCCCTATTTCTATAAATACAGTTTACTTATATAAATGTAAGGGGTACAAATGCAGTTTTGTTACCTGGATATTTTGCACAGTGGTGAAGTCTACGCTTTTACTGTAACCATCATCCACATAGTGTGCATTGCAACCGTTAATTTCTCATCAGTCACCCCAGTCTCCCACACTTCCACCATTCTGAGTTTCCAGTGACTACTATTCCCTCTCTGTCCAAGTGTACACACTATTTAGCTTCTACTTATCAGTGAGAACATGTGGTATTTGACTTTGTCTCTGAGTTGTTCCACTTAAGATAATGGCCTCTATTTCCATCCACGTTACTGTGAAAGACATAATTTCATTCTTTTTTATGGCTGAAGAGTATTTTATTGTGTGTATATGTGTGTGTGTATAAATGTAAATATATATATTTATAATGTGATATATTCATGTGTGTGTGTATATATGTATTTATATAAATGTTTTCTTTATTTAATCATCTATTGATGGATCCTCAGGTTGATTCCATAGCTTTACTATTGTGAGTAGTGTTGTGATAAACATAGAAATTCAGGTATCTTTTTTATATACGATTTCTTTTCCTATGGGTAAATACCAACTAGTAAAATTGCTGGATCAAATGGAAGTTCTGTTTTTAGTTCTTTGAGAAATTTCTGTACTCTTTTTCATAGAGATTGTACTAGTTTCCATTTCCACCAACAGCATATAAGTGATCCCTTTTCTCCATATCCTCCCAACATCTGTTTTTCTTTTTTTCTTTTTTTGTCTTTTTAATAATAGCCATGGTGGTTTGTATGACATAATATCTAATTGTGGTTTTAATTTGCATTCCTCTGATGATTAGTGATGTTGAGTATTTTTTCATATGCTTGGCCATTTGTATGTCTTCTTTTGAAAAATGACTATTCATATCTTTTGCCCACTTTTAAATGAGGTTGTGATTTTTGTTGTTAAGTTCCTTGTGAATTCTGGATATCAGGCCCCTGTTGAATTCATTGTTTGCAAATATTTCCCCCCATTCTATAAAGAAAGTTTTATTGGAACAAAGTCACGTCAAGGCTGTTAGTGGCTGCTTTCAAACTACTGTGGCAGAGTTGAGCAGTGGGGCCCACATGGCCTATAAGCCTAGAATGTTTACTATTTGGCCTTTTACAGAAAAACTTACTGACCCTGAACTTGACTATCGCTATTGATTTTGGCTTATGATTCTATACAGTACAATGAAACTATACTAAACCCTACTTCACATGTTTCTTGCCCTCTTTATTTAGAAACCACCTTATTCTTAAAAGGATTTAATTTACCTGACAAAAATGTATGGAGCACACAACTGCATACATGTAAATTTCAAGTAGGAGTAAGCAAAGTAGGGCAAAGGGAAAATGAAAGATGACGAAGACAAGTCAGGGAAGCGTGCAAAGACACAGAGCGCAAACCTGAGACGCTCTGTATTTTCCATAAGCACCAACTTGGCTCTGAGCAGCCACCCAAAAAAACTATTTATCCCATGAGTCTGTGCATAAAGCAGGTAACATGAGATGCAGTGAACAAAGTCCTCGACGACACCCAAATGGTTGAGAGAAATCCTGATGATATTGACTACTATTTCCAAATTTCCCTCTGCAGGAGCCAACTCCAAATCCCAAAGTGGAATTTATCAGCGCTTCTTCCAGTATGTTTCAAAATTTTTAAAAAAGCAAACATATATTATGTTCATAATCAGAAGAGAAACATTTGTTTATCAAGAAAAATTTAAAGGAAGCAGTACCCTTGACAGCCTGGCATTCACTTTAATGTAGAATCCCTCCGCCACATGATCCAAGAGAAGTCTTGGTCCTTCCTACTGTTTTTGGGCAGTTTAGCCTGGGTGCCAGGGTGAGAGAGGAGGCAAAGACAGGCTATTCTGAGACCTGGGGCCAAGGGGTCAAGGAATTTTTATCATGTGGGTGATCGGGCTCCAGGCATTGATTATAAAAAGCACCAGTGAATGGGATTATCAATTTCTTAAATTGAGCTCTGCACCCTTATATCTAGTTTATCAATCTAAATAATTCATACTCTGGAGCTCTGTTGCTCACTGAGTTATGCTCAGTACCTTGAACAGTGTAAGGTACAGGCGAGAAATAAGCACTTAGTGAATAACAGATGTGCTGGTCTGAGAGATCCTACAGATATTCTGAGATCGTCTTGGCAAATCTTTCCCCAGCTGGACCTTATTCATGATGTCCCAGCTTTGAGATTCTCACCTGTGACAACTGGGCAGGTGAGATAGAGGCCCAGATGTGGAGGCCAAGCTCCTGAGCATGCGTCAAGGAAAACAAATTAAAAAATGGAAAGGGAAACTGAATAGCCAGGTATCTGGTCTTGCTTTGGTCCCCCTGTTGCAGGGATAAACATTGGGACGGCTCGAGACAAACACAGCTTTGGGTTCTGAACAGGCCGAGCTGCTTTCTCTTGCACACCAGGACTTCATTGTGAAATCTGTTCTTTGCTCAGTGCAGAGGCCTGCCTGCTCCCCACGGACAGGCCTGTTCTCAGGATACCTCCTAGAGCTCTGAGATGCCTGCTGTCTGCAGTGGGTCCCACTTTGCTCTGGGTGGTCCCAGCAGCCTTGGCAGGGTTTTCTCCAAGGAGACCTTCAGAGAGCAGCTGGCACCTTGGGCAGGCTCAGGCAAAGAGCCCTGCGTGGACCATGCTTCAGCATGCACATGTTAAACAAGTCAGCCAAGCATCCTCAGGACCAAAGTGGCTAGAAGATGGTAATGTCAAAATGTCACAGACAAAGCGACAGGTCGCAGGGGCTTAGAAAAGAAAAGGCATTATCTTCGACTGGGAAGTAATGACACAAAAGGAACTCCAGGGAGACAGGGAGCTGGCTCTGTCACTCAAAGCTGAATGTTTCTAGACAACTCATTGCCCTTGCTATGTCTTGATTTTTCTCAACTATAAAACAGAGATGAATTCACTGATAAGATTGGCTTGTTTTCTTCTAATGAACCCATACAACACAACAGCAGTAAGGAGATATGGAAGAAATATGACATTGTCTCTGCCCTTCAAATTGATCTTAACATATAAGGCCTACCACAGTGACTGGCTCCCAAGAGGCTTTCAACAGTGTGATTGCCAGGAGAGGATCAAGGTGGCCGCTGGGTGTGCTTGGCCCAATGAGTTCTGCTTCCACGATATTACCCACATCTACCATCTGCATCTTCCGTTTAGTGCCACTGCAGACTGTGCCTCACCAGGACTACTGCAGGAATCTGCTCCCAAGCCATCACTAAGGCAGCAACTCACTGCCCTAACTTGTCCTATAGCCTCCAAGCTCCAGCTTCACCCATTCAGTCTCCAGTTGTCCCCTAGCTCTCTCTGTACAACACCCCCTGCCTCAAAATCTCCTTGTTCTACGAACTCCAAAAACTCTTTAGCTTGGCCTTTAAAGCCCCACCAGGCTGTCTCCAGGACACTCCCCTAGACTTTGGGGTCTGCACTCCCCATTCCCCAGGATACCAGGCTCCTTCTCTGCTTTTCTTGCTCCTCACTTTGAAGGCTTTCCTCTCCTTTGACTCTCAAGATCCTGACTCACACTACAAAGCTCACTGCAAAAGCATTCTGTCTTATTAGGTATTCTTCACAGATTCTGGCCCACCTAGCAGTCATTTTCTTGTGTTTAGGCTTGGATGTGTTTTTACTTTTGATATCTTCCCGCCATAAAGCACATGCTCAGTTCATCTTGAAATGGGAGCTTTAGTTCAAAGGCTTTCCTCCCTATGAAGGCTTTCCTGATCAGCCCTGCTTTCCCCCACAGCCCCTCCTCACACCCACACACGTGCACACCATGTTTGTACTCATAGCACCTGTCGTCCATATATTCCTTCAATAACTTCCCTACATAGCACAACAGAATCAGGATCCCTCCTTGTTTTCCACAGAGCTGAAAAAACGAATACACTTGGCCAAGAATTCGTGTTTAGTAACTCTTGGCAACGCTGATGAAGAAAATTAGACCTGTCTATAATGACCACATGGAAGGAACAAGTGTCACATTTGTGCAAGCAAACTGCCTCCTGCTCCCCAATTCACTATCACCACCATACATGTAGAACACATCCATTGTGTCCCCATGAATACCCAGACCCAGAATTGAACCTCTAAGTTTCCAATGCAGAATCTGCTCTTCTTTAAGCATGAAAGAGCAATGGAGACTTCACTGAAGAGGCAGGAAGAGATACAGAAGGGCTGTTACATAGCACAGCCAAGAGCAAGGCACTTCCAAGTCCCCACTACACACAGTCCTCCTGGGTCACACCAGACTGGATTGTCTCCCTCCTGTGCCTTCCTCCAAGCAGCTGCTGACCTCATCAGTTTCTCTCTCCTCCTCCAAAACTCCAGCTTTAAATGTTCCCTCTTTCCATTTTGGTATCAGTTGACATCAGCCACAGTTTCATATCCAGTCCCTTCAGCACACAGCTCAAGACAGATCCCTCGGTGAGCAGACCCTGTCCTTCTTGAAGGCTGTATGGCCGGCACCTTTGAATACTTTCTCAGTCCTTCCCTCAAGAAGTGTGTGTGATATCGATCCCAGACATAACACTGAGTTCTTTCCAAGAAGGATTCTGAGAAGTGAAACTCTCGCCACCTTCCTCCATCTACAATCACCTCCTCACTGAGTTTCTGCTGTGAAACTCAGATAATGACTGTTTCCCAGTTTCCCTGCCTGGTCTTTGAGCCACAAAGGCCTTAGGATAGGGCCACACAGGCCCTACTCCTTCCATCTATGAGCCAAATGACTCTTGACTGAGCCCTAGCTTCAAGCCAGGACAGGTGGCCCAAACAAAACAGCTTCCAGAATTACAATGAGAAATCACTCCGCATGCAACATCCTTCTTTGGGAAACTCCTGACCTAGAGCAGACCCAAGAAAGCAATAGGGCAGGGCTTTCCCTGAGTATGGACCTGGCTATGGTGACCAATTCATCCCTGTTTGCCCAGGGCCTTCCCAGCTTTTACACTGAAAGACTCATGTCCCATGTACCCCTCAGTCCCAGGCAAACTGTGATTGTTGGTCACCACAGGCCTGTCCCACTAATGATCCTTGACAAAAACCAAGGGCTCATGAGGCCAGCCAGTGAAGCCAAGTTTCATATAAGCAGATCAGAGAGATGCTGGAAATGCACAGAGAAGGGGCAGGATCAGCCCTGGCTGCAGGTGGGCCTGGGAGACAACCTCACCAGAAAAGGGCACACAAGGGAGCTTCAGGCACGCGGGCCAGGCAGCCTCAGGTGGGCTGCTGATGTATCCACCATCAGCATGACTGATTTTTGCCATGCACAGGGTCCAGCTCACTGCAGAAAATCTGGAAACTGCTCCAAGCAGAGGTCCCTACAGGCTAAGAGAAGACAACGAGAACATCCCCTGAAGGCCACCACACACACACATGTGCGCGCACACGCGCACGCACTCTCTCTCTCTCTCTCTCTCTCTCTCTCTCTCTCTCAGCATTCCCCAGGATCCCATCATTTGTGGCCCTTCCATAAGTCTCTGGTATGTTTCCTTGACCCTCTTCTCCTCTCCAAGATGAGGGAGGGTATGAGTGTGCGTGCACTTGTGCGTGTGTGTGTGCGTTCATGCGCACTTATTAGCAGAGGAAACGTGCCACCTCCTCCCAACAACCCCTCTCTACTGCAAACCCCACTCCCTGAAAATCCCTCCACAAACCACTGTACACAAAGAACGGAGCCTCTCCTTGATGACCACGTGGGAGCACTTGCTGCTCACCCCCACCTCCCAATAGCCAGCCTCCTGCAGAAGACCCTGGGGCACATCACGTCTCATAAGCAAAGCCATCTTGGCCCACACAGCAAGGCCTCCTGGTGTGAGAAGGGGGTGGAGACTCACCAGGACTCTGCCAGTCAGTGTCTGGGCGGATATCATCACCCCCGCCCAGTCCTTCACAGAGGTCATCCAGCCGACCTCGGCGGCCACTGCCTCCTCTTTTTCATCCACTGGTTTGAGAGTGCCATCCGCCTGGCTTGAGCCATTGTTAATCTTCTGGGCCTCCTGGCAACAGAAAAAGCAAGAGTTGAGATATAGGGAACCACTGGATTTAAATAACATACCCTACCCATAAAGAACCAGAGCCCGAAGGGGTCCCCAGGTCAGGTAGAAACTGGCTTAAAAGTACAGGAGTAAAACAGAAGGGCTAAATCATGCCTTTGATTTAAAAAAAAAAATCTTTATTTAAAAAAGAATATTTTCTTTATTTCCTCTTAAAATATCATATTGAAAGTAAGAAGGATGGTATTTTTCTCTTATTTTTTATTTTATTTTATTTTTTGAGATGAAGTCTCAATCTGTCACCCAGGCTGGAGTACAGTGGTGCAATCTCAGCTCTGCAACCTCTACTCCCCAGATGCAAGCAATTCTCATGCCTCAGCCTCCCAGGTAGCTGGGATTACAAGTGTGCACCACCATGCTCAGCTAATTTAGTAGAGATGGGGTTTCACCATGTTGGCCAGGCTGGTCTCGAACTCCTGACCTCGAGTGATCCGCCCACCTCGGCCTCCAAAAGTGTTGGTCTCCTCCCATTTTAAAGAAAAAAAAAAACCACCAAAGCAGAAGAAAACGCAACCAGTCTAAGATTAGGGCATGCTGAGGAGGGAGGAGGAAAGTGTGGGAGGGATGCCATGGGCTTTGCCTGCCCAGCCTCTATGCCCCTTCTCACAGCAGCACCCCCAGTTTCCTTTAAGAAAATTATTATCTCTTCATCTCAGTCTATGTGGTTCAAATGGAAAAGATGGCCTCACATTGGCTCCAACAGTGGAAACTAATCAATCAGTCCCTTCTACCCCCTGCCAACAGCAATTGGGCGATGAATAGTCACACGATCCACACCAACCCAATAAGACTCAAGCGTAAAATATTTGCAGGAAAGAATAGAAAAAGTCATTCTTCCCTGAGAATGAAATCACCGCAGAGAAAAGTAAAAGTGATAGAATACTGATGTCATCATTTGAACACCTGGATCCAGCTGTGCCTGAAATCCAAACCATACCCTTTCAATTACAGAAGACAATAAATTCCCCTTGCGGCTTAAAATGTGCTTGAGGAAACAAGGCTGGTCTCATTAGATAACTGAGCCCTACATAGGGGTCTAAATTGTAGACTTTTGCACACAGTGAGTTTTCTGCCTAGAATACTCTTCTCCCACAGACACTTATGGCCTGCTCCCTTGTCTTTGCTTGATAAAGTCTTCCCTGGCTACCTGTTTAAATTTGCAACACTTTCTTTCCAACAGCACTCTTCTGCTTTGTTTTTCTCCATAGCACTTAAAACCTCTAATATACTTAATAAATCATTTATTTCTTTCACTTACGTCTGCCTCCCCCACTGCTGCAGCCTTGGTGCCTAACAGAGTGCCTGGCACAGAGTTGGCTCAATAAACATGAATGAATGGCTAGAAAGGGCTGTGAGTATCGGCCCCTCATTGGCCACAGAGGCTGGGTTTAGTGTTGCCAGATCAAATGCAGGATACCCAATAAAATTTAAATTTCAGATAAATAACAAATAACTTTTTAGTACAAGTATATTCTCCAAATACTACCTGGAACATACTTATACTAAAAGCTTATTCATTATTTATATAAAAATGTACATTTAACTGGACCCCAACGCAAATACCCACTGCAATTATTACTGCAAATGAAGATGTTTAAAAAGATACCAGCAAATTTAGCTCATCATTTAAAACTCTGGAATTAATTCCCAAGGCAAAGCCACACTGGGGAATCATTGTGATCTGGAGTAAGGGGAAGAACCAGAGACGGTGGTGAAAAGCTTTGTCTGCAGTGACATGGGGGCGAGGCATAGGGAGGCCAGGCACGTGGGAGGCAGGTGGTGAGGGCACACTGGTGAGTCATCCTCTTAGGGACTTGGCCATGGCAGACAGGAAGCTGCTCTCGATTTCCACTTCTCTTCCTCTGGCTGCCTGTGGCTCAGGGAAGCTGGGGAAGAGAGAAGCCGCATCTGCAGCCCTGGATGGTAATATTTTATTTCCAAGTGTGTAAAGCCCCACAGAGCTAGAATGATCCAAGAGGAGGCCTGGGAGGGGGAGGCCACAGGGGCTGCCTGCTGACATGTGTGGGACCTGTTGCCCAAGCCCCCTAGGCCAGTCTCAGATAGGACCTGTTAGGTCTTGCCCTGGTCCCTGAGTCTCTGCCCTGTGAGACTCGGAACAGGAGGGTATTTAGGAGGAGGGGGAGGCCCTGATACAGAGGCAGCCATGGTAACTAAATGCATAGATTCAGGGGGAAATCTAGCTCTCCCACCCCTGTGGGACCTCTTTCATAAGATGAGGACAGTACTCCCAGCCCCTCAGGCATTGTCAGGATTAAACAGTGCCCAACACTACAAAATACAGGTTCCAGAGCTCATCCCAGCACCCCTTGCTGCTTCCCGTGCCACTGGCACCATAAAGCAGTGGTGCTCACAAATGAGCGGGCATCGTAAGCACGCCGGGGGCTTGTTGAAACAGTGTGCCGGGCCCCTCCCAGAACCTACATTTGCACCCAGTTGTCAGGCAATGCTCATGCTGCCGGACTTGGGAGCTCACTTTGGGGACCACAGCTCCTGACCACCCTGGTATGGCTCGGTGATTGCTGAAATGGGACATGGATCTTCAATCCCAGTTCTCCAAGGACAGAACCATTTGCTTCTTTCAAAACTGGACACCGGTGGAGGGGTGGGGAAAAGAAGAGGGCAGGGAGATGGTCCTTAAATCTGAGGCTCTACTGTTTCCTTCTGAGTCAAGCCTCCCAGAATGTTTCTGAACTGGTCCTGGGCCACCATGGGGGGGCCTAGAAGGCTAGCTCCCTGCTCCTCAGTCCTGGGGACCCAGGTTCCACAGCCCCTTGGTAGACCCTGGAGAGGAGAAATCAACGTGAAAAAGGCTGGGAGGCAGGGGGGCCCTCCAGTCACAGTGGTTAACTGCATCAGAAATTCACAGCACAAGAGGTATGTGGCAGATAATGCTATTTCACCAGCCCTCTTACCTATTGTTTTACAAGGCATTCATTATTTTAATTACTATATGATAGGCAAGGAAAAACACAGACTAAAGGGAGATAATGCCCTTGTTATTATTTGCTTACACTAAATGTTGTGAGCTTAATTACCCATGTGTGGGAAGCTGGCCTGGGAGGAGTGATGTGGAGCTATTTAAAGCCTGATGCCAGCCTGCCAGGCTAGCCACTAGACTACCACAGATCCTGTGCGCCTCTCTCCACCACGGACCTCACTCTGGCCAAAGCACCCCTTATGGGGAACAGGCACTCTAACTCCATGCTCCAAAGAAAAAGGAGCAGAGAGGCCAGGCGCCGTGGCTCACGCCTGTAATCCCAGCACTTTGGGAGGCCGAGGCGGGCGGATCATGAGGTCAAGAGATCGAGACCATCCTGGTCAACATGGTGAAACCCAGTCTCTACTAAAAATACAAAAAATCAGCTGGGCATGGTGGCACGTGCCTGTAATCCCGGCTACTCAGGAGGCTGAGGCAGGAGAATTGCCTGAACCTGGGAGGCGGAGGTTGCGGTGAGCCGAGATCGCGCCATTGCACTCCAGCCTGGGTAACAAGAGTGAAACTCCGTCTCAAAAAAAAAAAAAAAAGAAAAGAAAAAGGAGCAGAGAAGGTTCAGTAGCCTTGCTGGGGACATGCAGGGGCAGAGTCCATTATAAGAGTGTTGGCCACCATTGAACAAGCTAGAACTAGATGCCAGCGACTAAGAATTAAGTGTTCTCTATGCATTATCTTTCTTAAACCTTCCAATACATCCAACAGGCAAGTGGAATTATTTCCATTTTACAGACAGGGTGACTGAGATCAGGTATCTCTCAGAAAAAGGCACAGAGCCTGAGAGCTCAGGCTGGAAGCAGAGAGCCCACCTGGGCTTGTGCCTGCTCCAGAACTTCCAAGCTGAGGGCTGTGGCCCCTCAACCCCTGAGCCTCAGCCTCCTCCGTGTAAGATGGGGACAAGTATGCCGCCTCATTAAGGTGGTGGGGAAGCTGAAGCTTGGCACAGTCACGGGCACAAAGCAGTTACAGCTGCCCTGTTGAAGCACCCGCTGGTGGGGCTGGGGCCTCCGAGGTTAATCAGTTGAAGATGCATCGCTTTCACCAACCAGCAGCCCTGGGAGGCACACTGGCCAGAGTGAGCCTTTAATAAATAATTACAGAATGGAGGATAAGGGAGAACAGGTTCTAAGGCTGTTACCCTCCAATGAGCAACGAGCCCCTAGAAGGTAAGGTGCAGGGCTCCTGCAGAGCTTCTAGTAGGAGCTGTGTGACTGCCACCCAGGACAGCTGGGGCAGAGGCTCCCACACAGGGCAGACCCTAGACTGAATGACATCGAAGATCCCTTCTGACTTGAAGCTCCATGAGATCAACCTCCCATTTTTAAGATGAGGCTGAGAACCAGGGAGAGGCTGCCTCCTCAGTCCCAGCATTCTGCTCTTGCTCCTGTGGCCACAGGACACTGCCTCACTGTTTGCTCTGAATGGCAAAGGGGGCACCCAGCCACCCTAAACCTTCCGCCTCCCAGTGCAGAGGACCCAGTCCCTGTGCAGGAAGCACTTCCAAGTAGGGGCAGCCAGATGTCAGTCAGGAAATCACTGTGTGTGTGCGTGTGTGTGTGTGTGTGTGTGTGTGTGTGTGTGTGCGCGTGTGTGTGCGTGTGTAAGGGAGAGAAACCCTACCAGCTGCAGCCTCCAGGTACCCCAGCTTCAGGAGAACAGACCACCAGATCTTTGGAAACGGAAGAAAAGAAAAGAGAGGAACGTGGAGAGAAGGACAAGGGAAAAAATGAGAGGTGGGCCTGTCAGGTGGGGAGACTATCTCAGAAAGAGGAGGTCCTGCAGGAGCCCTCCCCCTGCCCTTGGCAGCTCCTTGAGAAAGGGATTTGGCCTCGAGTTGGAGGCCACTCTGCTCCTCTGCCTCCAACCCTGCCCTCTCTCCCCACCACAGTCTCGTGTAAAGCAGGCCACAGCTGCCTCTCAGTGGCAACAGTGACATCTAATCTCAGTGCCCACACCAGAGGGTGGGGCGGGCTTCAGAGCAAAGGTGCAGGCACGGGAGGCAGGGGAGAGCAGTGGCTGCAGTCCCCCCGACACCCACCCTACCAGGCAACCTCTCATGGGGCTGTGCCCAGCCTTACACCTTCGCCCCTTTCTATGCTTTCTCCCCATTCCCTTTAGTGGTGTTCCCCATGATGACTTTCTGTTGACACAATGACTGCAGAGGGCCTCACCCCTCCTATGTCACCTGGAGCCAAAGGCCTGACTGAACCCCATCATCTGGTGCTCAAGATACAAACCTCATCTGATAGGTTTGGGCATTTCCTGCTGATTCGCAAGATCAAAGACCAAGGCTTGAGAAGGGACCTTAGCAATTCCTGAGGATCACCACCACCACCTAACTACCACACACACAGTGTACAGATGAGAAAACCGAGGGCCTGGAGGGAAAGCCACAAGCTCAGGGCCAGGTCACCAGGCAGGTGACCACTGAGCTGGGAAGCAAACCCCAGTTGGCAGTTTCTCTTCTCTCGTTGCCTCCGCAATAAGACAATTGCTCCAAATCTAGCCCAAGTGACACAGTCACTCTGCTGCCCAGCCTGCAACCTAGAGTTCCGGATGTTCCCAGGACAAGCAGAAGGCTCCACCTGGCCTGGTACTGGGTTCAGGTGTGAGGGCCATGACAAGGACCAATCCTGCTTGTCTTCAAAGGGCCCAGCCTTCCCCAGCCATGACAGCTGCTCTGGTCCAGCACAGGAGAACATGCTCATGCTAATCCTAGGACCCCACAGCCCCGACCCTCAGACCTGGCTGTCTGCATCTATCTTGCTTGCTGAATTGGACCCAGAAACTGGGACTTTCAGGTCTGTGGTGTGGCAGGAAGAACTGTGAAAATCAAAAGATACTCTAGACCAAGTCCAGCTTTTCTGGGTGGTCTCCAGTGAGTTATGTCATTTCTCAAACCTTCATATTATCTTCTATGAACAGGGATGGATCCTGCCTTGTCACCCTGCCTGATCCTTGCAGGAACCCTAATCTGGTAACAGAGAGCATGGCCCTTTCTGAAAGCAACTGCTTTTCTAAGGACAGGCAATTGGAGTCACTGTCCTCTGGTTCTGGGCAGGAAGCCGGGCTGCTCTGTAGAAAGAAGTCCTGTGCCACAAAGCCAGAGGCCTCACAGAACATGGGGCTCAACACTCAGATTCCCACCTAGCTGTAACTTGGAGGGCAGGGCCCCCCTTGTCATCCTGCACCCCAACAGGATGTCAAATTGCCAAGTCTCACCAGGTGGCCTGCCATGCTGGGCACACCCTCCCTGATAGGGTGAGCTGCGGCCACACCTGCTCTCCCCAGGTTGGACTCGCTCACCCCCAGGCACACTCCTGACACCTGTCAAGCTGAATCAGGCACTAAGGTCACTGCGGGCACCACACCTGCTGGATGACTGTCTCAGGCATGAGAAGCTGGCTGGGCCTGCCTTGGGGGCACCCCTCCCTGCTGCCTGCTGAGGACCAAGCTTTAAAGCTCCAAGTCTGTCTTGGGTTTAACTACGTGTCAGTTCTGTGGACATTGGTTTCTCATTCAGGATCTGCGAAGTCATTTAGGCAAAGGCCATCTGGGAAGAAAAGTACTTCTTCAAAAATGTAACCGAAATCATATCATTGCTGTAGCTGACACCCTCCTGTGGCTTCTTGGCCCATTCGGAGGACAAGTGACAGTCTTCACACCCAGTTGGCCCTACTCCTGCCTGTCATCCTGCAAGCCTGCCACTCACTACCGCTCACTAGCTCCGCTCCAGATGCAATGGCCTCCTCGTGCTGCCAGGACATTCCAGGCTCTCTCCCGTCTCGGGGCTGTCCACACTGGCCTCTCCCTCTGCTCCAGAGATCCCCGTGGCTGCACCTTCATTTCTCTTGGGTCCTGGTTCACATCTCACCTTGTCAGTGAGCTCTTCCTTGACCACCCTACTGAAAATGACACCCCACCTCATCCCAACCTCTCCCTGTCTTTCCTCTCTCCTCTGGAGTATGTATGCCACCTGCTCCTTTTACTTCTTCCTTGTGTCCTGTCTGCAAGCTGCATGAGGGAAAGAATATTTGTCTTTCTTCTTCTTTTTTTTTTTTTTAGACAGAGTCTCACTCTGTCACCAGGGTGGAGTGCAGTGGCACAATCTCAGCTCACTGCAACCTCTGCCTCCTGGGTTCAAACAATTCTCCTGCCTCAGCCTCCTGAATAGCTGGGACGACAGGCGTACACCACCACACCTGGCTAAATTTTGTATTTTTAGTAGGGGTTTCACCATGTCTGTTTCATTCATGGCTGTATCTTCGACACTGAAACCCTGTGACCCCAGAGTGAGCACCTGACACATCTTGGTGTGTAGGAGGGAAGGAAGGAACGGGGTAAGAAGGGGAAGAAGGAGGAGAGCTACAGCAAATGAAAAGTCCATTCTTGCCATGTCCAATCTAGAATAGATAGTATTAGTAATAATTAGTACTACTACTAATAATTATACTATCGACTACTGTTTTTTAGCATGACCACAGTAACTCTATGAGGTTGGTACTAATGTCCTCCATTGACAGATGAGAGGTTAGTAGCTGGCCCAGGAAGACACAGTACAAATTTAAATCCAGCTGTCTGATGCCAAAAAGGGATGCGTACCCGTCCTGCTGTCCTCCTGGGAACAGTGTGAGGAGCAGATGGGAGTGCATGTGCAAGGATTATCATCTGCCGCAAAGTGTCCACGAAAGGTTTATTAACATGAAGAGCACTCAATTCATCCCACTTCCGGGTAGTGCTTGTACCACCGCAACCCTTCTTCCAGGGCCCTGTGCCTACGGAGGACAGTTCCGTCAAGGACAGAGGAATACGGCTCCTTTCTCTGCCAAGGACCGGCCCACAACCATAAATCACCCTTCATGGAGCAGAGCATCACGTCGGAAATGGGCGTGGCTAAGCTGATGGACTGTGAAGCCCTCCTGCTAAGAACCATGGTCCTCTATGCAGATGCTGCTGAAGGAAGATTTGGCTTCCTCCCTTACCATACGTATAGACTCCTTAGCACGCTCTACACAGCAGTCTCCGGTGCTAAGGGGCTGAGCTCTGCAGGGCCTGATGCACCTGAGTGGGAGGTGGAGTGACCAGGTTAGCACAAAATCATCTCCCCTAACACTTTTGGTACCAAAGCTGGGAAGCCCCTCCCATCCATGGAAGCTGGATGCTCTGCCCAGCACCCTGGCACCATGGATAGTCCCAGGATGCTTGACCCCCAGAGGGCTTTGGGAGAAGGAAGGGCCTCATGCCTCACAGCCACTTTGTCCTCAAATTTTCCCAGTAGACATCAGAAAGCCATTTCCCCTACGCCTGCATTGATGGACTGTGCTCTGAGTCACTCATTCCATCTGTGGGGAACCCCACCCATCCTCTCCCTGGCCAATCCATTGCCCCGTCCCCTCTCGTCTGTCACAACTGACCAGGCAGCCCCACATGCAGCTGGGAACAAAGTAGAAGGGCTCTTTCTCTCCTGCCAGAAGGATGGGGGCAAGGGGAAGCCTTCTGGACCAGAAGTTATAAAGCCTACATTCTCTCCTCAGCTCTGCCAGGAACAGGCTGTGTGGCATGGGCCAGTCACCTAACCCTCTGAGAACAGTCTTTATCTGGGGGATGAGAGGGGGTGGTGAGTTAAATTCACAGCTTTCTGTATCTTGGAGCCCAGCATTTTGAGGTGCCCCGGGGGGCTGGTTACCTGGAAGGACATAGGAGGCAGGACCCCAGACCCCATGGAAATAAAAGCATCTCTGCATTGAGCAGTTTCACCTATTGTTGTTCTGTGCTTGACTGCATCTGAGTGAAGGGATTTACTGAGGAAAATCATTAGAAATCCCCTGAATAAAAGTGCAAATGTTAGCTTTTTTTATTTTGATGAGTCTCACTCTGTTCCCAGGCTGGAGTACAGTGGCATGATCTCAGCTCACTGCAACCTCCGCTTCCTGCGTTCAAGTGATTCTCGTGCCTCAGCCTCCCTAGTACCTGGGATTACAGGCACATGCTATTATGCCTGGATAATTTTTGTATTTTTAGTACAAACAGGTTTCACCATGTTGGCCAGGCTGGTCTCAAACTTCTGACCTCAAGTGATCCGCCCACCTCAGCCTCCCAAAGTGCTAGGATTACAAGCATGAGCCACCATGCCCAGCCCTATGTTAGCTTTTTAAAAATGCTTTATTTCATGACAATATCTATGACATCCTGTGGTACAGTTTGGCCTAAGATCCGGAAGTGTCTGAACCTCAATACCTTAGGAAGTCCTGGGGCTGCTGGTCCCTCCCGGCAGGCTGCTCTCCTCCCCTTCACCTCAGGTTTTCACCAGGCCTGAATGCTGGGTGAAAAAGACAAGGAGGAAATCCGCCTAGCCAAACAGACAAGGAGGAAATCCACCCAGCAGCCTCTTTCACCTCCTGGGCGGATGTCCCAGCCACGGGCATTCTCCCAGGTACCAATAATCCTGCATATTAGGGTATTAGGCAGATTACCCAAAGCAGCTCAAGCAAATCAAGCATAACGTGGGCACCAGCAGCTGGGGTTTTCATCACAAGAGTTCTGCAAAGGGAGAGGATGGAGGAGGTGGTTACTCTGAGACTCAGGGGCCAGAGAAATAGGGCAACAGGGAACCCAGGTCTTTCCTGGAGCTGGTGTCAGGAGTGGCAGAGTTCACTTCTGCCCCTGATAGTCCAACCTCTCCCTGGCTGCCCCTCTGCACTTCTCCCCCTCTGCACCCCAGGGACCCTGTACCAGCAGGGCTTAAGATATTTGTACCAATGAGTTCACCTAGCAGCTACTGTGTTTGCTAACTGTGGGCTACACCTTTGGGGTACACAGATTCAGGAAACAAACGTGGTGTATTATTTTACAAGCATAAGTAAAAATATGTAAAAATGTGTAAAAAAAAATATGGCGTTTTATTTTACAATAAAACACTGTATTTGTTAAACAACAATCTCCTTCTCCCTCAATTAGCGTAATAAAATGGGAAAATATAAGTGACAGTCCAGAGTCCACTAACAGAGCCAATAGAGACCTTGAATTGGATTAGTAGAGTCCTTGTCCAGAATGATCCTGGCTGGGTCCAAGACAGCCTGCTCTCCAGCAAAGACTCAGAAACTTAAACTAAGTTTTAAAAAAACTTAAAAAGAAACTTCAACTAAGTTTAAGAAAACTTAAAATGAAGATCCACCCACCTCAGCCTCCCAAAGTGCTGGGATTACAAGCGTGAGCCATCACACCTGGCCACAAGGTAGGACTGTCATGAGGCTCAGAGAGGTTGGGTAATTTTCCAAGATTACTCAGCCTCTTTTAAGTGATAGAGCTGAAATTCCAATCCAAACCGATTGCCCTGAGCTGTCAGTAAGCTCTGTGAGTTTACTGGGTGTCTCTGCTGAACCCACAATGCTCCACCATCAAGGCATTTTTAGCTATCGCTTTCTGGGTGCACTATCCAGATCCTTGCTCTTAGAAACACCACTGCACTGGGTGTGAACAACTACTCTTTACAAGTCTTCATGGTAGAAAAAGACCAGGTGACCTTTAACAAGTCCTTACCATCTGTGCCTCAAGTTTCCTCGTCTCAAATGCAGGATGCTGTGCAAATGCACCCCAAGGTCTGTCCAGCTCTAAACTCCCTGACCCGGAGGCCTGGATCATTAAGTCCCTTGCTCTGCATGCACTGTTTCAGCTCTGTAACCCTGGGCAATCAGTCAGGCACCATTTCCCTCCCCTGGAAAATGCTGCAGGAGGACAGGTTCCTTTTCGGCTCTTCTCAGAGGCAGGTTCAAAGCTGCTCTCCCATCCCCTGAGGACCAAGGGGGTCAACTGGCCCTCAGGAAATCTCTGATTCCCTCTCACATCTACTGTGTTCTGTCCTTGGTGATTTTATACCAACCAACTTAATCTTGACATCAAGTCTGTAAGACAGGAATGTTTTTTTGTTTTTGCTTTTTTGTTGTTTATTTGTTTGTTTTTTGAGACGGAGTCTCGCACTGTCTCCCAGGCTGGAGTCTCGCACTGTCTCCCAGGCTGGAGTGCAGTGGCGCGATCTCGGCTCACTGCAACCTCTGCCTCCTGAGTTTAAGTGATTCTCCTGCCTCAGCCTCCCGAGTAGCTGGGATTACAGATGCCCACCACCATGCCTGGCTAATTTTTTTTTTTTTTGCATTTTTAGTAGAGATGGGGTTTCACCATGTTGGATAAGCTGATCTTGAACTCTTAACCTCAAGTGATTCGCCTGCCTCAGCCTCCCAACGTGCTGGGATTACAGGTGTGAGCCACCATACCTGGCCGCAAGGTAGGAATGACACAAGGCTCAGAGAGGTTGGGTAATTTTCAGTATTACTCAACTTGTAAGTCGAGAAGAATTTCAATCCAGTCCATTCTGTCTGAAAGCCATATTTTTCTTTCTATTCCACACTGCCTTAGGATAGGTCCAATGTACAAGAACAGAAATGGGATCTCTTTATAAAATTTTGTTTATTACTACTACTGAAACAAGCATCTCATACCTATGGCTTCTAAATAACAAAATCCTGTAACACAGACATCTAAATTCCATTATAATCTGCTATGTATGGACAGAAAGTTAGAGAAATGGGCTAGGGGAAGGAGCTCCAACTTGGGAATACAATGGCCCGTTAGACATTAGATATGTTCTCAAATGGCCACATATGCTGCCTAAAATTAGTAAGGCAACCTTCAAACTTTCAGGGCTAACACATACCTCCTGGCCAATACACCATATTTGTAAAATAATAATCTCCTTCTCCTTCAATTAGCGTCATAAAATGGGAAAATATAAGTGACCGTCCAGAGTCCACTATCAGAGCCAAAGAGACTTTGAATTGGATTAGTAGAGTCCTTGGCCAGGGTGACCCTGGCTGGGTCCAAGACAGCCTGCTCTCCAGCAGAGACTCAGGGACTCAGCTGCCAGTCTGCAGGGCAGCCCATCCTGCCCCAGAAACTCATCTCCAGAACTGATCAGACATGAAAACTGTAGCAGGGGCCCAGCTGGAAGGCAAAAATTACATTTATTTCTCATCAGGACAGACTGGGATAGGGATAACCAAGACACACAGGAAATCCCAAACTTTCATGTTCATAAAAGAAGGCAGAAATATTCATGCCAAGTTAACTTTTAATGGAGGGAGCCCATTGCCATTCTGTAGACTAGGAGGAGAATCCAGCCCAAATGAGCCTCACTCTCCACAGCAAAGGCTCCTGCAGGCTGGCTCACAGGTGCTCTGTTCCCAGGGGTCCCACATGGCCACAGAGCAGTGTGCCCCCCATGCAGTATGGAATGAAAGGCCTCAGTACAGTGCGCTGTGTGTGTCAGGGAAAGATGGCTGATGACGAGCCTCTCCTGGGAAGAACTGTCCTTCTCTTTAACATTATGTCATCACGCCTTTGTTGGGTATTAGCATGCCCTTTTAATGAAATGACAATGGTGGCAGAGCTGGCGTTTGACAGTTTCTTTTGCGTGTTCTTGCTTGTCACAATAAAAAGCTGGTGGCCTTGTGATATTCTGTTTCATAAAGATTAGTGGACTATCCCACAAAAAGTCTAGGAACCACTTCCCTCATCCAAATGCCTCATTCTACAGGCAGGAAATTTAAGGCCCCAGTACTCCACACTCACAGTGGTCAGGTCCCCCTCCAAAAACATGGCCTTCAGACTTCAGGGGCCCAGGGTGTGTGACACACTAGCCAGAGACAGCCTCGGAGCCAGGAAAGGTAGGGCCTGAAGGACAGAGGCATAGTGTCTCCGGGCTGGAGAAACACCGTGAGCCGCTGGCCCACACAACAGGGGAAAGGGGAATGCAAGCATTTTCAGAGGTCAGGGCCACACCAACCGCCGGAGCTCCTGACATCTGATGCCCTCAATACCACTACTGCAGGAAATGCACAGAACTACAACAGCCTCCCTGGAAATACTGTAAGTGTTGCCACGGCCCCAAGCCACCACCCAAGACGCTACTGGGAAGAAACAATTGACCTGCAGATAGCAGATAGGATGAATTGTTTATGGCTGAATACTCCCTTCAGAATCAATAGAGGACTCCAAGCAATCTGGAGTAAAAAGATGAGTAACCCCAGAGCGATCTAAGTCATAGGCCAGTGCCCCACATGGAAGGGAACATGGTCGTCTCCTTGGCTGCTGTTCTTTGCTTCCTAGCACCCACTTCCTAGCACCACAATGAAGGTATTGTGCCTTCATCACACACGTGTGCTTATTCTCTAGCAGTCAGGGCAGAGTCTGCCTGATTTGCCCACTCCACATCCTCAGAGCCTGAACAGCACCTAGCACACGGTGAGCACGTCACAGGGCGTGGAAAGAATAAACGAACAAATCCTGTTTTTTGTTCTGTCCTGCTTTGTTTTTACTCTTTGCTCATGTCTTCTGGAATCTCGAAATTCTGCCAAGTCCACACTGCCCAAAGCACATAAGTCAAACTCCTCAAGGCCTGATCTTTAAGGCCTGCAGCTGAGGCTGCTGGCTGCCCTCCCCACTCCTCACTGATCCACTTTCCCACCTGACTTCTGGGCTATGACTTTGTCCTCCTGACTGCCATACCTCTGTGCTGGCTGTCGCCATTCCTGGGATTCCCTCCCCATTGCTCCCCACCCATCCTCATCGTCCCTGAAAAAATCCCAGAGGTGCAGTGAAGTTCTTCTTTCTGGCTAGATCTCCCCGAAGCTCTCCCTATCCTGTCTCCAGTGCCCAGATCTGCTCCCCTAATTCCACATGGGACAGGTACTTAGTTGTCTTTTGATCCATGCATGTTGCATTGCCCCAGTTAATCTGGACGATCCTTGAAGGCAAGGCCGATATACTTTTTACACCCAAAGTGTTTAGCATGCAGCAAAGTGCTTAGGAGACACTGAGTAAATTAAATCACTGCTCAGTGGGCATCGGAAAAGCAAGAGCTTTCCCAGGCATCACTGACATCCGGGATAAACCAGGCCAGTTTCCATGGCTTGAAGCTTAAACTGGGGGCTGGCTCCTAACTCCTATTCCTCAGGGCAGCTACATTTTCAAATACAAACACCAAATCCCAAATGAGATCAGATGACATGGAGCTTCTGAGAGGCACATGCCCCACCAGGCATGTCAGTCAAAAGAAAGATGAATGTTCTTGTTTACAAAAGGATTTGTCCCATGCCAGGAAAATTTCCACCATGATTTAGGACCTAATCCAGTCTGTGCCTATAGACATCACCAACTGAACATGTTCCTGCTTATTCCATTTGCTGAACTTGGATGGGATTTTGGCTTTAGGTCAAAAGAGCTGTCGCAATTAGATTGTCAGACAGCCTTTCCCAACACATAGCATGACCAATGGCTAGGAAACCAATGGGTAGCAAGACAGACAGACTTCGGGAGGCAGAAAGATTGGCCAGGTTACCAGGCATACAGCGACACTCAGGGCCCACCACTCCGAGCACAGCCCAGCCTGAATGAGGGACCAGGCTCTCAGAGCTGCCCAGCTCCCTGGACTCTGACCTCACCCCTTGGAAGAACTGGCTGGGTTCCAAAACCCCAGCCTCTATGTCTCCCTGGGTTCCCACACACCCAGTTTGGATCTAGGTCTCCAACACAGCAGCCAAACACAAGAGAGTCCAGGGCAGTTGCTAATGTGAAATAAAAACAATAATTCAAAAGCCCAGGGAAAGGAGACAGGACTTCTTTTTCCATTGGATTCAGAGAGCTCCTTCTCCTCTTTCTTCTCGATCCCTAATGGAAGTTAGGCAGGGCAAGCGCCCGGCCCTGCAAAGCCTCAACTCTCTACTTGGCGCCCTCTGACCCATCAATCTTCTCTCCACGGCCTGGGACCCCTCCAACCCTGGACGTCGGGACAGGCTCGGCAGCTGTGAGAACCTTCTTTCTCAAAGAAGATTTTTCCAAAATTATATCAGGTTTCCTTCTACCCCAGCTTGTCAGTGGGGGATTCTTTTGCCTAACATGGTTGAGGAATGTCTTAGAAACTGGCGTGATTCAATCTGGCTTCTGATGAGGTTTTCCACCCAGACAGAGCTCACTGAGTGTCTGGAAGCGTCCGTTCCTACACCCAGGGGCACCCACTTGCTGTCCCCATCCCCAGACCTCAGTGAGGAGGATACCCTTGACGAAGTGGCTGGTCCAGCCCTACGATGACGTCGGATCCAGAAAAAGAGCCAAGAGGAAGCCAAAAGGACTTGCCCACACACTTGCATACACAGAGACCTTCTTCCTACCATGTCCCTTCTTCCCCCCAACTTTCTAAATTGGTGAACCTATTTGCAACACACCCAGTATAAATAATTGAACAGCTCCTGATGGAAGTGACTCAACTGAAATCTCAAAAGGCACACACCTTTCTTTTAGAAGAGAGGGTCCCCCCTTTCAGACTTCTCCAGTGGAAGTCATTCCTCCCCTCATTCCCATTCAGACTGGCCTCCTTCTACAAAGACAGATTTTAACCAGAGGACAATTGCTAGAAAGTGAAGTCTGCAAAAATGTCAGTAACCCGAAAGCCAAGTTTACTAATGAATTGTGACTAGGCTGTTGTTAGTGCCACCCACACTCTCACCTGAGGACCCACAATCTCCCCTGGAGACAGAGAAACAGGCTGACCCTCTGTTACTGTTCAGCTATGACACTGAGGTGGGGCAGCACCATGGGGACTGGCATGAAGGTCACATGAGAGGGGGAGCTCCTTTTATATCTTAGAAGTCTCTTATTAGAAGAATCTGCCAACTGCAAGGAGAGAAGAGCCCTGCAGAGCAGGGGGCCCTGCCTGAGTGCTGTGGGTATCATCTTTGCTGGCATCTTGGAAAGACGCCCCATGTCTCCATAACAACTGTCTGTCCAGCCCTTAGCACTGACAGGGATGGGGACTTACTTTGTGGGGCAGCTCCAGAAGAAAGGTCAGGTGGTTGCCTGAATCCCAAGTCTCTGGGGGTTTTTTAAATCTTCTTTTGCAGCTGTTTTTTACTAGAAGCTAGGCAGAAAGCGTTGTTACTAAGATTTCTTGAGCTTGAGGCATCGAAGGGGAGACACAAGCCAAGGAGAAGGGAGGATCAGGAAAGCTTCTGGGGATACCAGCAGTGTTTTATTTTTTGAACACTGGTAGTAACACAAATCTTCTATAATTATTCACTATTTTATAATTTTGCATTTTATAGTGTTTTTGCATTTTATAGTAATTTGCAGTTTTCTGTGCATCTGCTTCATTTTACTATTTTTTAAAAGTCTTTAAAAAATAAATTGGGCAAACTGCTCTTTAGGGACCCATCATCATTCCCGGCAGTTAGTAAGTATCTTCTGGCACAGGACAAAAGGATCAGTCTGCAAATCACCCTGTCATAGCCCTGGACAACAGGACTGAGAAGCAGAAAACTTCAGTGAAAGTCATTGGTTCCAGGGGTCAAAGTAACAAACTGAAGGAGAAAGTGAAGAGGTCAGAGCCAATCACAACTGGTCATAGGATCAATGGGTTAGAAACCCCAGAGGACTTGCTGATGCAACAGTTTGCTGTTATCCCAGCTTTAGAGCTATGCCTATAAACGAAGTCTCAGAGAGGGGAATGTGATTCATGCTTTGTATCTGCCTTGGGAGGGCATGAAGTGAAATGGGGTATGCAGGGCCCTGGCCATCAGAGAAAGAGTGAGCCTTCCGCTGCCCTACTGATCCATTGCTGAGGGTAACTCATGGTCCCAGCACAGCCTGCATTGAAGTATCAGGAGTCTAGATTGAGTTTCCAAAACAGGAGCACCTCTTTGCTGTCTGTAAGCCTCCACTGATGGCTCATGCCAGCCACATGGCTCCCCTAGTATCCCCTACACCCGCCAGAGGCTGTAACAGACCTGTCATTTTGCTCATGTTGGATTAATTACACCCTCCTCCTTCCCAAATCCTACACATTCTTCAAGAGGAAGCCCAAAAGCTGCCTCTGCCATGAAGCCTCTCCAGACCTCTTCAGTAGAGTTAACATCTCCAGGACTGTTTACCCAACACTTCCTTTCTGTCCGCTCAGTATCACTTGCTTCTCTGCTTATCAGTCCTCATTACATTCTAGTCCAGTGGCTATATCCATCAGTCTCCCAGCTAAGAACCTAAGGTCAGGAGCCAGAGCTTATTAATCCTTATACTTCATGTGTTTAGCACTGAGCCTAGTGGATTTGTAGCAGGTATGCGATAAGGAATCAATGTTTATTAATATATCGCGACCAAGAGCACAGACCCAGTGACCAGGAAGGAAGGTTCTTTAGGCTGTCAAAGAACACAAAGAGCCAGGCAGGAGGGAGGCCAAGCATCACAGAGAACCTTCACCTCTCAAATCCACCCACTTAGCTCCATCTCAGCTTCTCTCCCCTGATTGACTCCTAAGCTTCATAATCATTTGCATTGTACCATGCAATGGCACAATTCCCGCTCAGTTCCCCCACTTCATTCTTCACACTGAAGCCACAGAGATACCACAAAGTTTCCATCAATCACATCATGCCTGTGCTTAAACACTTCAAGGACTCCCCACTGCTCTTAAGCAAAAGTTAACGCCCTCAGCATGGCCTTCAAAGATGCTGTGGCACATCTGGCCTTTTTCGGGCATCTGGCCAAGATACTGAACCCCTCTTGGCCTCACCTCCCTCAGTCCACAGCAATACTGGATTTTCTTGTATTCCTTCAATCAGCAGTCCTCTTTTCTGATTCACGGATCTGCATGTACTAGGTTTCCTTTGCCTGTAACAACCTTCTTCACATAGCCATATTCCAGACTTCCTACTCATATTTAAGCTCTCTCCCCAGAAAGCCTTTCCTAACTCACCCTCCACCCCCACTCCACCACCACCATCGCTATCAGTCAATAAAACCTTCCAGTCACGTGGTCTTTGTACCGCCTCTTCACAACACTCAAGGCATCTGCAAGTACTTGTTCAGTGCCTCTTTGCTCCTCTAGACCACAGGTGGGCAAATTGTTTCTGTAAAGGGCCAGACAGGAAATATTTTGGGCTTTGTGCAGCATACGTCTCTGCTGCAACTATTCAAGGCTGTTGTTGGGGGGCAAAAGTGGCCATAGACAGTATATAAACAAATGAGCATGGCTATACTGCAATGGAATTTTATTTAGGGACACTGGAATCTGAATTTCATACCATTTCATGTTTCATGAAATATCCTTCATTTAAAATTTTTCTTCAACTATCTGCAAATGTGAAAACCATTCTTAGCTCATGGGCCATACGAAAGCAGATGGCAGGCCAGACTTGGCCCACAGCCTGAAGTGAGCCAGTTCCTGCACTAGACATCAGTTTCCTAGAGACAGAAGCCATGTCTTGTTCACGATGTATCTCTCCAGCGCCGCACCTGGTTCTTACTAGGCGATTCATAAAAATTCACTGAATGCCTTGGTTTATGGACTACAGCAGTGTTTCCCAACGTGAGTTCACGGAGCGCCAGTCTGATGGGATACTCCACATAAAAGGGACACTTTGCTTTTCAGTGAAATCCAGAAATGTCATCATTCCCCTTCTAAGAAGTGTTCCATGCTCACCGCATACGGCATAGCAAAAGCTCAGAGCCAGCCTTCAGTCAAGGAACTTGTTCAACATAGACCAACACAATGCTGCCCACACTCATTTGACCAAAGGACTTTCTTCTCTAACCCAAAGCCCTTTCTTCTCTAACCTTGCCAGCGTCCAAGGGCAGCCCCACTGAAAAATGGTATAATGAGGGGAGAAGGCAGAACTTGGAGAAGGGGATCTCAAGCTTTAGTGTGCATCAGAGTCACCGGAAAGGCTTATTAAAATAAGAAACTGCCCCAGCCCAGGGTTTCCAATTCAGTAGGCCTAGGGTGGGGCCTAAGAATTTATATGCCTTACATGTTTCCCAGCTGATGCTAATGCTGCTGGCTACAGGAACCCCATTTTGAGAAATATTGATCTGCAGAATAAACAGTTTCAAGGCTTCAGTCCTCCAGCTGGAGTTTGCTCTTCCATCCAAGGATCTTATTCCCAGGAGAACCCCAATTTGTCCACTTCCTCACACTGCAGACACAGCCCTGACCCATCTTTCCATTCTTAGGCACTTGTAATGGGTTGCAGTATTTTTCTGCAAAAGATTTGTTTCAGTAGTAATCTCCAGTTCCTGTGAAGGTAAACCTTATTTGGAAAAGAAGGTCTTTGCAGATGTAATCAAGTAAAAATGAGGTCATACTAGAGTAGGGTGAGCTCCTAATCCAGTATGACTGGTATCCCTAGGAGAGGAGGAAGGGGAGAATGCCCTGTGACCACAGAGGCAGACCGGAGTGGGGGCTGCAAGTCTAGGAATACCACTAGCAGAAACATGGAAGACACAAGGAAGGAGAAACCCCACAGGCTTCAAGGGAGGCTGGCCCTGCTGACACCTTGATTTCAGGCTTCCAGCCTTCTGAACTGTGAGACAATAAATTCATGTTGTTTTAAGCCACCCCCCTTTGTTACGGCATCCCTAAGAAACATTCTAGTCCAAGGACAGATAAAGCTCTGGCCAAGAGAAGCTCTCTCTTATTCTTGGTAGGTGTCCACATGAACTTTGAAGGAGGAAGCCACAACTCAGCTATCTGATCCCTTTGTCATCACTGCTAGACAGTGGGTGTCTGCGCTGGGGTCTGTCTTTGGAAATTAGATTATCTAATTAATGTGATATTTTGTTGGATCCATGCCTTAAGGCTGGTTTTGACAAAAAGCACGTTATTATTGTTTACTATTTTTAAAAAAGTCAATAAATAAGATAAGGAGACTTGGCTTTGTCCTATCTTGGGCTCCACAGGCCCTATTTTTCACTGGGAGGCCCTGGCAAGGAGCTTCTCAGTGACAAGGAAATGGTTTCTTCTCCTCTAGGTCTGAGCTATAAACGCCTTCTCTAATCAACATAGAAACGGCTCAGCAATAGATATTTTCACAGAGCACCCCAGTTTTAGTTACAAGTTATATGCCTCTCCTTTTGGAAATATAAGTGGTATAATTTTTATTCTTGGGCAGACATAGTCCTGTGCCCAATACCTTACGAAGGAGCCAGAAAAAGAATGTGGACACAGTTTGTCATTGTGGATGGAGAGGAAGGAGACACCAGGGGTAGGGACTCTGTATTCTCAAGCTCTGATGCCACAGAATGAAAAATCAGAGCCAACTGAATGACTTCTCTGCCTCTCCAATCCATGCCAACCCAGGGCTCACATGGGGCCTACATGGGGCCTACTCAAACTGGAAAATCTCCAGATGTTTTATAGGTGGGACAAAGCCACACTTTCTGCTACAACAGATCATGAGACCTTTAGGATGCCCACCCAAAGGCCCTTCAAAAATGAGAGAGGGGTCTGATTCTTTGAGATGGCTAAGACAGAGGCACCCCATGGAAGTCAAGCATTCCTTCTCTCAACCCTCCCCAGGCCAGCATTTAATGTCAAATGTCCAGTCCATCCACAAACAATATGTTGGTCTTTGGCCAGAAGGTGGGCTTCCAAACACCAACATCTCAGCTTCAGTCTACAGAGTGGAGAATTCAGCTCGGCAGGGGAATGGGACACTGTCAAGGAAGACAAGCTTTTGGAGTCAGACAATCCCAGGTTTGCAAATTGGCCTTGTTTTGTTGGTTTGTTTTGCTTTGTATTAAAATTTAATTTACTCTGCAAACTACAGCAAGTTAGTAAATCCTTTGAAACCTCAGCCTTCTAAGCTATAATACAGGAATAATTATAAATGCTTTGCAGCAGATTTGTGAGGATTTTGAGATGTTAGATGTGTCTGGCACATTCCTTCTAACTTATAAAGCACTATATGCCAAGTATGAATCTAAGTAATGTACATGCCCTAATCCTTTCCATCCTTACAACTATTTATAGCATTCCCCCCATATGGCAAATGAAGGCTCAGAGAGGTCAAGGCACCTGCCCACAGTCACACAGTCAGTAAACAGCTGATTCTGGAGCTGGTGCTCTCATCACAGGGACTGCTACATGCCCATAGCAGGTGCCTGGGTCTAGGAATGAAGACCTGTGTTCATTCATTCATTCATTCATTCAGCACTTCACCTGGGCATCTCTGAGAGAGGATTATTCACAGTAGGTTCTCAGACACACACAAAAAAAAACTATAATCTCTCCTTCCAGGAGTTGAAAATCTATCAAGGGAAGTAGACAAGTAGCCAAAACTAAATTAAGGTATAATATGACACGAGGGAGGAAGAGAGTGTGGCAGACAGCCTGTTAAATGGCAGAAACTGACTGATTTAATGAAGGTGGTGGTATTTCTGCCAAGCCTCAAAAGATGGGCATGATTTTGACAGATGCATGCAGCCTGGTTCAGTCCAAATTAGGGCCCCCTTGTTCTTTCTCATCGCAACCCATTCCTTTCCTTTGTTGGACCCACTGCGATTTTAATTTCACAGCTACTTGCTGATTTATTTGTTCAATGCTGGTCTCCCTCACTAGACCATAAGCTCAGAAGGACAGGCAGCATGCAAATGTGTTCACTGTCTACACAGGGCCCAGCATTGGGCCTGGGCCAGGGCAGGCATCTGGGAGGTACATGTTGAATGAACGGATGGATGGATGGATGGATGGATGGTTGGATAAGTGGATGGATGGATGGATGGTTGGATAAGTGGATGGATGGATGGGTGGATGGTTAGATGAATGGATGGATGGATGGATGGATGGTTGGATAAGTGGATGGATGGATGGGTGGATGGTTAGATGAATGGATGGATGGATGGATGGATGGTTGGATAAGTGGATGGATGGATGGATGGATGGATGGATGGATGGATGGATGGGGATATAAGTATGGGCAGGCTGGTGGTAGCTTGCAGAAGGGGAGCACGTTATCTGTAAACACACTGCCCAGATTTATCTAACATGGTAGTCACTGAAAATCTTGGTTACCCTCACCTGAGTTTTCTCTTTTGGGGGAAGTTTAACACAACCACCCCAGTTTCCCTAATTGCCCTCTCTCTGGATTCCTGCCACACTGGGATTTAGGCTCCTGAGCACTAGCATCTCTCCAAATAGAGCAGACTCCCCATGTGGGTAGCAGCCCTGCCTTCTCCTTCACATTTGTCCACAGTGCTTGGGTGACACCTGGATGCGTAGCCCACACTTGGTTGAAACCTGCCCATGGCATGCAGCTGAGAGGCCCTGCCTTCTCTTTATCTTCATTTATTCCTGTCAGTTGACTGCCAATCATCCCACACCTACCCCAGAGGCACTGGTCCTGGGGTCTCCCTGGTGTGACAGTGTGGGCTGCCCTCCCAGCCTTGCCCAGGTGGCAGGACTTTGCTGCTGAGAACAGGGCTGTGATCCTCAGCTCCCCAGGGCTGAACTGAATGACTAAGAGCCCTAATGATCCTGGTATTTTTCAAGACCTGTCTTCAAAGGCAGGAGGACATTTTAAAATGCATGGGTCTCTGCTAGGTGACACAGCCTGCTTAGGAGTCTGCTGGCATCCAGTCTGGGACAACAGAGAACTTCAAATAGGGGACTGTGTTCATCACAGGACTCTCTGTCCACACAGGGCCTTGGCTGCTGAGGCTGAGAGAGGATAAGCTAAGCACGGGGCAGAACAGGCCGCCGACCATCTGCAGACCCCAGCGCAACCAGGAGGCCACAGACAGAACGTGTCGTCTGATTCACGAGTACAGGCTACAGAGCCAGACCAACCAGCGAGTGGCATGGACTCTCTGTCAACATTCATTCCCCATCTCTAAAATGGGCATATGATTCCCACTTCACCAGACTGTAGCTCTTATGTGAAGGACTCTGCAGTGTCTGGAACATATTTATGGCCCCCAAAATAAATAGTTATTGATGACAGTGATGAGAAGAAAATCCAAGGGAGTAATCTTCAAGGCCTGCTTCAAGTCTTGCCTTGGTAAAGCTCTATTGGGCTCAAATAAAGCTTATACGATGTATTTTTTAGATAACAAACATGTATATATGATGACCGTATGCTGAGTATTGTTCTGAGCATTCCCTAAATAGTAATTCATTGAATCCTTATAACAACTTTATGTGATATATACTATTTTTGTGCCCATTTTACAGATAAGGAAACTGAGGCATGGGGGTTAGGTGAATGACCCCAGGTCACACTGCTCTAAGAGGTTGAGCTGATATATAAACCCAGACAGCCTGCACTAGAGTTCATGTTAGTTAAAGGAGGATACAGTGGGCTGTTGTTATTATGCTTGTAGATGTTGACTGTTATAGTCTCTTGTCTTGTGGAGCAAAGCTAGTTTCTCCCCTTTCTTGATGAATGGTAGGAGCCTCCCCTGTAACATCTCTGAAGCCCCTGCAGCACGTGATAGAGCCAGCCAGAGTGGGCTTGCCAGGATTTGCTGTGCCTTCTGCTTTCTTCAAGGCATCCCCCAGCAGTGCCTTAAAGAGCAAAGCCTGCAGGCCTCCCTCTGCAGCACTGCTGCATGCCCCACCTCCCTCCAGGGCCACGCTTTCCAGCTTGTAACCTGAACCCAAAGTAAGAAATATGTTTTACATTGTGACCCATACATACCTACTATATAAGTAATTGCAACACAGGATTCATGAAATGATACCTAACACTATTACAAGAGATATACTTTGATAACTTGTATTTTTTTTTAACATTGATTGCAACTTAATAATCCACTTAGAAAATTCTTCTTGGGGGAGTTCAGTTCCAACATCTAGCACATGCAATTTCTGAGCTTCGTGCATAGCAGTGCTTCCCAAAGGAAGCCCTGCCTGGTGCACATCAGCATCATGGTGCTGTCCCAGCCCAGATGGTCACTCAGATCCTCCCCAGAGCCCCAAGCCTGGCTGGAGCACCCAGGCAGTGGAAAGTCAGTACAGGCTGGGAGTCAAAGACTCATTCAAGGCAGTGCTCACAGCAGACACACAGTGAAGAGCCTTGCTTTAGGGTCTGATGGAACTGAGTTCAAATCTCACCTTTGCTAGTTACTAACTCAGGTGTTCTTGGATGGGTTCTTAACCTCTCTGAGCCTCAGTGCCCTCCCCTGGAAGGGGGCACTATTAATAAGCACCACAGAGGATGTTAGCTAAGATGTGGAGATGACTCAGCAAAGTACCCAGATGCATGATACTGAATCAGTGCCAGTCGGTGGTGCTGGGAGGTCTTTGCTGGGCCCTCTAAACCTAACCCAAAACCTCACAAGGGCCTTCCCTCCCCTCTCTTTTTGTCTCCATATTTACAGATTCAACAACCTGCAGAAGAAATAGCAGTACTTCCTAGCACACAGGTAACACTCAACAAATGTCTGAACCAATTAAGCAAGGGCCCAGGCTTTTCCCCAATAAGTCATCCATTCCTGAGCATCCTTTTGAAAGAAGATTTTGTTTTTATAATCTCCTCCAAGTTCAGTGACCAATAAAGTCTGCTCCATGAATTTTACTCATTCAATCATAGCTGATATCTCCAGATCCAGGATAATGCCCTTCTCTACAGGTGAGAAGAGAGAACTGGGAGGTCCCAATGTAGCTTCCCCAAGGCCCTCCCAAGTTACTGTCAGTGCAGAGCTGGGGTGACAGAGCCCCTGCTCATCACTGCATATGTTGCCTTCCAAGATAAAAGCAAGTTGCTCAGTAAATAGCTCATTGCCCTGAAGACAACGAGGGCCCCTCTGATGAGACTAAGCACAGGACTGAGGAGGTGAAGAGCATCAGAAAATGGATTTCCACATGGGTTAGACTGTTCACGTGGCCCAGTGGGGGAGACAATCCTTAGGGAAAGCCTAACTCCAAAGCCCAGAGAAGGAAGGGAAACTAAGGAGTGTGTTTTGCAGGCTGAGTTTTCTGAAGTTATTTATAGGAAAATTCATTTCTGTAAGAGGCTAATTAGTCATGACAGTGCTTTGCTCCAGATATAATTGCACTGGTCCCATTCCATCTCTGTGGGTCAGCCTGTATTGGAATTTCCATTACCTATTGTGTTTTGGCTACTGGAGAAAAATGTGTTTTTGGGGAAGAAAGAGGGGTCAAGAGAAAACATGAAAGGCTGGAATATCTCGAATATCCATAAAAACCATCTGTGATTTTTAAACTTCATAAAGATGATGAATCTCTGAGAGCCAGAGAGTCTTCTTGGAATCTCAGCCCTGTCTGCGGGAACTGCTCCTGGCAGGCAGTGGGCTTTGAAATCCAAGCTTCTCAGGCAACAGAGCAAAGCAAGCTCCCCCAGCTTGGCCACTAGGGGTGGAAACAAGACCCAGGAAAGGGGGACTAATTGTTCTTCTTACCTAGCCACCAGCCCTCAAGCTGCCACGATTGCCCGGCTGTGGTAACTGAATATATAGATATATAGACATACGGGTCTGACGCCAGAAATGTGCAAGTCTGCATGGATGAGTACAAATGGCCCCACCTCTCCTGCCTTCTAGAGAATAATATACAGTTCAAGAGCCAAAGATGCCTCAAGGTGAACTGGTATACCAAGTTGGGAAGGGCCACCAAACCACCCAATCCCCCAAGTGTTAGAGGCAGGGGCAGAAGGGGGTTTTAAGGACTATCCAGCTCAGGGTTTCTCCACCTCAGCACAATTGTCACTTTGGCTGGATGGATAAACTTTTGTTGTGGGAGGCTCCTGTATACTGTAGGAGGTTTAGCAGCATCCTTGGCAACTATACAGTAGCTATCCTCCTCTAGTCCACCCTCATTTTTAGTTGTGACAACTAAAATGTCTCCCAACATAGCCAAATGTTACCTAGAGGGCAAAATCACCACCAGTCAAACATTCGCTGGTCTAGCCTTACAATTCCCAAAGTAGAATTCCAAGGAATATTAATTTCATAAGATTCTCCCTAACACAGGTATTCCATGGTCAACTAAGTTTGAGAATCACTGCATATTGTACCCTCTTTTGGAAATTCCCCATAGCAGTATATTAAAGACCCTCAAAAGTTCTACAATAAGAAGAAAACCGTTTAATTATTTCGTTTGACCTAGCATTTTGTAAGCTTTCTCAAACAAAACCCCTTTATTCCCATATTTGCAATTTCAGAGTTCATGTTCCTAATCATATATTGTGATTTATATATATCAATGTGTATATATCATATATACATATATATGTGTGTGTGTGTATGATATATCAGGCAACCCAACCTCCCACTGAACAGAGGAACTGAAGCAGTAAGCAAGTCAGGAATCTAAATCCCACTAACAGATGAGTGTCAGAGCCATGTATCAGCTTAAGTCCTGATTCCCAGGGAGCCTCCTCCTCTTATACAAATGATTTAGATGCAATCCTCAAGAAGATACAAGAAACAAGAAACCATGCTTTCACGGCCATGTCGTAAGCTGGTTTGTGAAAGGAGAGTAAAATCTTGGGACCCCCAGCTCACTATGCTAAAAGGAAGAGTGAACTTTGTCACGCAAAGACTGCTTTCTCTTTGTTCCTAAACAGATTGCTGCAAGAGATAAGACCACCTATCTCCTCAGGTAGCCTCGCCCACCCCGACACTGTAAATTAACAGCTTATCTTCACAGGTAAGGGACAAAGACAAGACTAGAAATCAACCCTCTGCCCACCCCAAGACAAATCCAGATCTGACTTCTTCCTCTACCCTATGTTTACTTTATCTTAAGTGAAACGCAGATTCAGAGCAGGAATCCAATGCATTATTGACTGTCCCTCTTTTCGCTCCTTCCCACTCTCTCCACTTTACATATTGAAGTTCTCAAAACCCTCTTTGGAAAAAGCACAGGCCAGAGAGTCTACTGTAACCTTTAGCTCTTTTTCATGGGTGCATCCTCAACCTCAGCAAAATGAACCTCTAAATGGATTGAGAACTCTTTCAGACATGTTTTGCTTTATAGGCTCCACCACCACCATGCAGAATACTCACCTAGGAACAACACCTAGTGAAACATCAGCATTTATGTTCCCCAGGAGAACAGACAAAAGAGGCACTTCTTGCCGACATAGTTGAGAAGGACCTCACAATGGTGATAACAAGAGAGGGTGCAAGAAGGCACCATCCACTCACATCACGCCCATGCACCTGCCAATCTATTATAAGTACAAGTCCCCTGAGAATCACTAAACCCGATTCGTCTTTATATCAATGCAACACTCCTTTGCATTGTGGCAAGCACAGAGTGGGCCTTCATCAAGTTAACTGGAAGGGATAAACTGACAGACAACACATGCCAAGGTCTTGTCCATGAATATGCCTTGATTATAATTCACAGATCGTCACTAACACAATAAAGCCTCCCCACTCTTCTCTGTCCTCTTCACGATTTTCTTGGGTCATATTCTACGCTGGCCTTTCCAAGCTGCAGAGAACTACTCTTTCTAGGATGGCAGCTCCCTGCTCCCCTGACACGTCCACTGTCATCTCTTCACTTGCACCAGTTCAAAAAGATGAAAGATCAATTTCCAGCTCAGATCAGCTGGCCCAATATCCCTCCTGAAGACAGCACATCAGGGGACCAGTTTCCTGTCACTCTAGGCTAGAAAACATGCAGTGACTGGCCATTCAGTCTCTTGATGGTCTCTATTGCCAAAACCAGGCACTGGAGAGGCCACAGATTAGCTCCCATTCTCAGACTGCAAAACAATAGAAATAATATTGACAGAGAAACTGGATGGTATGACATTCTACAATTTTCATGGGGACTGAAATGTAATCATGTCTTCAGGCTTCTGGTATTTCAAAGATCCTCTTTCAGCCCTGGGAACAGAACAGTGTCCTAGAGATTGCTCTAATCCTTTTGTGACATTCTAAGCAGAGTGTAAGGATGCAGGAATGGCCAAAGGTCTCAGCCAGAGAGCAGACCTGGGGCCCCCTCTTGGTTTACCTTGGCTCCAGCCAGTCCGAAGAACACACAGGCAGCCTGCAGGCCACTGATCCAAGACTAAGGGCTTAGCCCTAAGGCAGCTGCAACACAAATGCAGCAGCAACTGCTGGATACTTGCTGCTTCCTATGAAGTCTGTTCTGTCTTA
>NW_016107326.1:8176314-8219167 GCF_001604975.1 Cebus imitator
TGTAACTTCTGCCTTTCAGGTTCAAGCAATTCTTGTGCCTCAGCTTCCCGAGTAGCTGGGATTACAGGTGTACACCACCACAACAGGCTAATTTTTGTACTTTTAGTGGAGATGGGGTTTCACCATGTTGGCCAGGCTGGTCTCGAACCTTTGGCCTCCCAAAGTGCTGGGATTACAGGCATGAGCCACTGTGCCCAGCCTTAAGATAAACTATTTCTTAACACACATATTCATGTTTCATAGTTCAAGAGCACAGTAGGTCAATGACAAACCTCTAGGTAATTCAACCCAAAGGAATACTTGATATTCCAATATCACTTTGCACTCTGAAAGATACCTCATCTCCTCAAAATCTTTCATAGAATCATAATTTCTGTAGAATCTGTGTATGCCATCTTTTTTAGTTCAGCCACAGCAAACTTACAGAGAGTTGCAACCCCCAGAGAAATAATAAATGCACCAACAATATGAAATTGCAGATGCTCAGCCAGAAGGCCATGTATCTGAGGTTTTGTCAAAGCACCAGAAGCCATGGTAGTTATTATGCTCAATAGGTATGTCAGCTTCAACACCAGCATCTTTCCTGGCTGATTAATTTCATTTTTTTTTTTAAAGACAGAGTCTCAGGCACCAGACTGGAGTTCAATGGCGTGACTTCAGCTCATTGCAACCTTCGCCTCCCAAGTTCAAGCAATTCTCCTGCCTCAGCCTCCCGAGTAGCTGGGACTACAGGCGTGCACCACCACGCACAGCTAATTTTTTTGTATTTTTAGTAGAGACGGGGTTTCACCACATTGGGCAGAATAGTCTCAATCTCTTGACCTCGTGATTCGCCCGCCTCGGCCTCCCAAAGTTCTAGGATTACAGGCGTGAGCCACCGCGCCCGGCCCAATTTCATTTTTTGACAGATGATTTTGATATCACCAATCCAATCAGTGGCACCAACAGACTGTAGCACAATATCCTAATGGTCCCAAGGCTGAGTCCCAGGCCAGAATGGTAACTGCAATTCCATCGAGCCATAGCCAGCTACAGAATGCTTCCCCTTCAGGAAGCTCAGTTAAACTTTTTATGTCACCAACACGCCCCAGCCTCAGAGTTGTCCCTTCCTCACTCAACACACAGGACATTTATCTTCTCCGTCACCATCTAGCTTCAAGCTTCCTTTGGCTTTCCAAACCACGGCCCCCACTAACTACATGCTCAGGCCTGCAGTAGAGCCTGCTGACCATTGGCAAGGGGCCTTGGCACATCCAGGCATCTGCAGCAAGGCCTGCCTTTCACCTTCTAGGTTATTTTCTTTGTGAAAGAACAAGCTGCTGGAAAATCAGATTGCACTAGAACAGGTATTCTTCCTGCTGCTGTGGATGTATGTCTCGATCCTATGGAAAGGAGGTGTCTTGTTCTGGACAGTGTAGGGTAGAGCTGCTGGCGGTCAGAACAGGGAAGCATCATGTTCAGGAGAAACACCATTCATGACAACCATTCTCCCCACACACATCTCGAGGCCAGCCTGCACCAGCCTCAACCCTCTCCTACGCGAGAGGCTGCCCTATCTGTGCGATGCGTGTTTTGGACCATTATGGACTGAGCATACATTCTTTCGTATGAAGACATTCAATGCTGCACAATGGCATCTCTTAACAACGGGACCCCCAAGCCCAGATGCAGTTGCTGAGGAGCGGGTGCTCCATCAATACAGGTGAAATAGATGAATAATAACACGTCCAGGTGCCTGTGTCGAGCACTGGAAAGACAACGAAGAAAAAGACACCACCCCTGCCTCCAAGGATCTTTTTGGCTAGTGGAAGTTTCCCCTTTGTTATTTGTCACTGGTAGGGTCAGAAATGGCATCAAGGTCAGTGGGTTTTGGACTAATCTAGAAGAAGTACTGGATCAGTGCTTCTTAAATGTGTTATTAACATACCCCCATCACAGCTTCTGCCCTATCTGCATGACTCCTATGCTATTCACTAAACTTTTTTCTTTCAACGGAGTCAATTTTTTTAACTAAATAAAGATATCTTTTTGGGGGGGACAGTTTCACTCTGTGTCTTAGGATGGAGGGCAGTGGTGTGATCACAGCTCACTGCAGGCTCAACCTCCCACCTCAGCCTCCCGAGAAGCTGGGACTACAGACATGTGCCACCACATCTGGCTATATATTTTTTTAATTTTTTTGTAGAAATGGGGTCTCTTTCTGTTGCCCAGGCTGGCCTCAAACTCCTAGGCTCAAGCGATCTTCCTGCCTCAGCCTCCCAAAGTGCTGAGATTATAGGAATGAGCCACTGCAGCTAGCTTAAATAAATGTATCTTAACAATACTCTGTAACATGACCATATGTGAAAAACAGGTATTACCAGTGAAAATAGAAGACAACCTTCAAAATAAACAAAATAGAAGAAAGCTTTCTAAATAAATGCAAAGCAAAATCAGGTTATGAAATTCTAGGTGGATGCCTCCGTTTGTAGGTAGTCTCAATGGTGGCTGTTCTGCCTTTGCTCAAAAGGGAGACAGGCAAGGGTTAAGAAATGTTCAAACAGCAAGCTGAGACTTTCTCCCTGAGATGACTAGAAGGACTGGAAGGAAACTGGAAACGAACTAAATTACTCCTTGGTGACCCAAGGTCCTGTCCACATATCACTAGAAGGTACCTTCCACACCACCCGTGGTGTGGGAAAACCATAAAGCCGAAATAAGCCTTAACATTTCTTTCACTGTCCAGGTTCTACAACACCGTAAGCAGATTACTTAATGTCGAAGAAATCAAGCACATGGAAGACAGACAGCACCTAAACACCACAGGTCTATTGACTGAATTAGATTTCTACAGTTTCAGGCCCCTCCCAGGTTCAGAATATCCTAGGTCTTCAGGTTACAAATGAGGACAGAAAAGCCCACAGAGAGGAGGGGATGTGCCCAACCCATCTGTCTGGCAGTGACAGAGCTCAGAAATCTTCATTTTGGATGAGCCACGGGACCCAGACTCCCATAAAGGGGAGGGCTTGTAACACCCTTTTATTCCTGATCTTAGACTACCTGTGTGTGCAATATGTGTTTCCACCACTCAGTGAAGTCCAGTCAAATGGCCCTTACAAAATGAAGGCGATGACTTGGTCGAGGCCCTGCAGAGAGAGAACATCAGAATTGTGAAAGACCGAATTGGATCTCCAGATGTTCCTAAGACCTGCTGGGGGAAGTTGCACACGTCTGGTCCAAAACCTGTTCGTAAGGAAATCAGTGAAGACCATGGCAAAGCTGGCCTTCGCAGGCCACATACCCAGGCCCTGCTCTCAGGCAACATCCAGCTTGGATAGATTTTTCCAGAACCCCAAATGGAGCTGGGCTAATTTAACAGGTTAAACTCAAGGCATACCAAACTTTAAAACTTCAAACCTGGTGGACAGCAGGTGTGAAAGGAGTTGGAATTGACTACAAGAAGATTCTCCACTCTCCAAAAGCAATCCTTTGTAGTCTGAGCTCCCCTAAACACTTAAGTGTTTCTTAGCAGATTATTAACCGTTTGGCAGGAGGGCAAGCACTAAAGAAAACATAGAGAGAAAGGAAGCAGAGGGAACTGGAATCTCTGCACCACTGGTTTGCCAAGCTTTGTGCTACATGCTTCACTTATGTAATATCTCATTTAACTAATCCTCCCAGCAGGGTTAAGACTCTCCATTATACAGAAAAGGAAACTGAGCACAGAGAAGTGAAGCAACTTGGCCAAGGTCACACAGCTACTACAGCACTAGAAGCAGGGGCTGTTTCTAGCGGCACATGGCATGGCCTTCCTAAGGAAGTGCAATTTGCATTTTGTTATCACCATGTACTAAAACATACCCCTCTGGCACACAGCGTAATAACAGTTTATTGATATGAATATACATAAATGCTTAGAATGCCATACACAGTAAAGAGGACCATTATGGAGCTTAAAAATTATTACAGGTCAGGGGCATCAAAAGAAAATTATCTGAATATGCCAGGCTAGCCAGTGTGGGGATTCCTGATGCCTAAAGCCCTACTATGCCGGTCTGTACACACACACACACACACACACACACACACACACACACACACAATCCTTCAGCCAAAATGTTCCACTTGAGTGGATGGAAAAGAAAACCTGGAGGCATATGTTTAGCTTATTGCTGATGCCTGGCATTCCCCGCTCTGCCCTCACAGGATCTGGGATTCATCTTGACCACCAAACAGCAGAGCACAGAGCTCCTTTATCTAGGGTGGGTCAGGGCTGCTACGGACCAGCATTGTGTGGTTATACCCTCCAGAAACTCTGGATGTAGGGTGGAAGGATTGTGGTACCTGGTGGACAGCAGGTATGAAAGGATGGAGGGAAAAGAAAAAACAGGACAGGGAGAAAAAGGAAGGGGAGAGAGGGAGGATGGGAGGCAGGAAGTTTGGTTAAAATATACTGTCAGTGGCACTGGATAAAAATAATAGTCTTTTCTATGACTGAAAACATTTCTAAAAATCAAAGATAGGAACAGCTGCTGTGCTATGGTGGTGGGATTATGACTACTTCTGCAAATGTCTTTTAATGTTCTCATATAGGTTTAGAGCAGGTAAAATTTTGGAGCAGAAAGATATAAACACATTCATGGATAGAAAATTCAGAAGTCACCAAGGGGAACTTGGTTTGTGATCATTTTATAAAACAGTGTTACATACGTTCCTACCCAGACCTAACCCAGACCCTGAGAACCACAACCAAGGCCCATTGGGCCAGGCTTCTGGATTTCACAGAGCTTAATGGGGCTTCTGGTGGCAGGGGCTAGTCACCCACAAAGAAAGGCCACGGCATACAGAGGCGGGAGGCCTGCACCCAGACCAGGAGCATGCTCTGTGCACAAAAGAGGTGACCTCAGGCAAATCCCTTACCTGGCTGACTCGGGTCCTCTTCCTTAAAGTAAGAGGCTGCCTGTGATCAGAAGTGACAAACTCAAGTGCTTTAAGGAGTTAGGGCAGGAACACAGAACTGAATGGGCCATCGGGGACTACGTGGCCTGGAAATCATACACCCGGAGGCAAAGTGTGCAGCTGCTACTCAGACCCTAGTAAGTGCTGGGCCCCACACTGCCTGCCAGTGTAGAGAGGTTGGGAATCTATACTTTTTTAAATGTTTGGTTTAATTATTATTTTTATTTTTTTATTTTTAGAGATGGGATCCCACTCTGTTGTCTAGGGTGCAGTGGTGCAATCATAGCTCACTGCAGCTTCAAACTCCTGAACTCAAGTGATCCTCCCACCTCAGCCTCCCATGATGCTAGGACTAGAAGCATGGGCCACCACACCAGGAGAAATCTAGACTTTCATGTGGGCTGTAATTTTTCTGTTGGCATCTAGTTTCTAAAACGTGTAGAGCCAACCACAGTGTCTGAACCTGTAATTCCAACACTTTGGGAGGCCAAGGCGGGAGGATCACCTAAACATAGGAGTTCAAGACCACTCTGGGCAACATAGCAAGTCCCCATCTCTACAAAAAACAAAAAAATTAGCTGGGTATGGTGGCGCATGCCTGTATTCCTAGCTATTTCGGAGGCTGAGGCAGGAGGATACCTTGAGCTCAGGAGTTTAAGGCTGCAATGAGCTATGATCACACCATACTGTGCTCCAGCCTGGACAGCATAGTGAGACCTTATCTCTAAAATATTAATTAATTAAATTTTTAAAAATATTTTAAAATTCAAACACCCTAAAGGCAACACCAAATGTGGATGTGTTCTCTGGGTTAGATGTTCCAGAAATTTCCTAAGCATGCTACATCAAGCCAGCTGCTGTCTGCCCTGCTTTATTATTGCATGCAGTAGGTATTGCTGACCCTTTGGCTCCCCCAAGACACCACTTTGGTCAGAAGAGAGTGGCAAGAAAGTGGCAAGAAGTAGAGCAAGCACAGCTTCCGGGTGGAACTTACCAGATCTGTTCTTAGATTAGGAAGGAGACCAGGTAGGGCCCCATCTGAGATTTCTTGGGCCCAGGGAAAGGTGACAAAGTGCTCTGCAGAAGCACTGGACTCAGTGCCTCCTGACTCAGACTTTCAGACTGGGCATCTGAGACTCTTGCAGTCCTGGAATCCACTGTGGATCCCAGCACAAAGCTTCTCTAACTTCGACATTCCCAAGAGTTCTGCATTCTAACAACCCGCCAGGTGATGGGGCTGCTGCTGGGCCACGGACCACACTTGGAGGAGCAAGGCAGCACACCTACAACACACCCTCCCCTTCTCCTTTTCTCTGTCTACCTGTGGCCCACAAACAAGTCTCCTTTATCCCCTGAAACCCCCTCCCTCTCATGCTCTCACCCCAGTTCTTGCCTACTTCTAACAAAACTTCTGAAAGTGCAGCCTATGCCTGCTGCCTCGCGTCTCCACCCAACCTCCTCTCTGTTTAAACCCCATCATCGGGCTTCTACTCTGCACTCCACCATGCTCCTAGAATTATTCCTTCAGGCTGGTAATAACCTTCTAATCACCTAATGCAATGGCCTCTCCTAAGATCCTTTCCAAACAAAGCACTCTATTTTATAATAATCATAATAATGGCTAATACCTACCAGTTGGATATTAAATGCACCAGACACAGTCCCAAGTCTTTGCCTCAGAAGTACTTCAAATGTATTATCTTACAAATGTATTATTATCTTGAAAGGCAACCTAGAAAGCACTTTAGAGGCGGAGCTCAGATGTTGTCATTTCTGAATTAGAAATAATTTGGCCTCTTCCGAAATCCACTCATGCCATTCGCTTAGTGACTGGGGAGTGTTGGGGGGAGGGGTGCAGGCAGGAAGGAAGGAGAGTGTTGATCCCAGAACATCTGCACACATCATCACAACACACATCCCAACCAGCTCTGATTTCTCCCCTGGCACAAAGCAGGAAGAGACAGGTATTTGGGAAAAGCTCACCACCCCAAAATATCTACCTAAACCCTGAAGGCTAAGTCAGCCCCTGGGCTTTCTGAAAGTAGCCAAGGGGCAGTCCTTGGGAAAGGGCAGCACTGCTTATCTTCAGAGCACTTCCACCTGCTCCAGTGGGGTTTTATTGATACCCTGTGGCCCAGATGCCTCCTGTGCCTTTTAGCTGCATTCATGGGATGGGAGGGTTTTCAGGGAGATTTCCCATGTGGGGCCTCTTCATACACCTCAAGGCGATACCATGGCCACAGAATGCCATGTGAATGGTTCCCGTGGAGTCCCGCAGAGTGGTGGCAACCTTCAAGTCCATCTGATTCACACAAAAGTTGTTTGACCATAAATAGCAGCTTTCTCCAGTGTCCCATGCACAGTAAAGACCCTGCAATGGGCTGCCTATGAAAGGCTTTGGGGCCAGGGCCAGGGTGGGAGTGCTGGACTCCCAATCCCGACACCATAGCTTCTCCACCACTTCTTGTTGTGTGACCTAGAGAAACCCTCCTATCCTCTCTGGGTCAGAGCTTTACAAATGACGCCACACCAAAGGGAAAAAACAAGCAAATTCTGGCCATCTCCTGTGTTCAAGGCAGTGGACCAGGTGCTGGGTGGAGTCTAAAGAGACATACTAAAGAGTTCAGCAGATACCTCAGAGCCCTGGTCTAAGCCCTTTGCACGTTTTTAATTCTGACATCAACGCTACAAAGTGGGCATGACTTCTATGCACATTGTATAGGTGAGAAAACTCAGGACGAGAGAAGTTAAAACTTTCCTAAGGTCACAGGGTTAAGTAAGAGGCGGAGCAAGGGCGAAACGTGGGCAACAGCTTCGGAAGCCTGCACAAGTGACCACCACAAAACACTGCTTGCTAGAGAAGCCCAAGACCCCTTCTCTGCCCTCCAGGAAGACTCGAACCAGGGGAGGGAGCAAGACAAATATGAAGATTTAAATGCTGATAAAATATTTAAACAACTATTTGAGATAATAGTGGGAAAGACGCTGCCAGGGAGAACATATATGCCAAATGAAAGTGTTCAGACAGAATCTCTAAAGGTCCGGGAGAGGGGGACGGGGAATCTCTACCGTGAGCTCATTCTGAGTTGGAAGAATCCTGGGAGGTTAAATGTTACTGTCTTTTGCAGGTTGAGCAGGATTTGATCAGGAAAGAGTCGGAGAGAAAGCATTTCAGCAAGAATCAAAATGCAAAGGGGTAGCTCTCATGTTGGAAAGGGGGTGAGGAAGGGGACCCAGGCATCTGGGATCACCTTCCCTTTGACCTCCACACTGCATTTCAATAACAGAAAAAGCGGGCCGACTGGCACCTCCTGAATCACCTTCCTGTAAATAGCATGCTTGGTATTGGGGAAACTCTCCGGAAGACACAGTTTTTACTTAAACAAGATCAACCCCTCACCCCACTCCTCCATCCGGAGACCAGAAACCTTTCATATGTAGTCCCTAAAGCTGTAAACCCAAAACCCTTTCATATGTGATTTCTCAAACTGTAAACCCAAGACTTCAGCTGTAAATCCAAAACACTTTCACCCGTAATTTCTTAGCTGCAAACCTAAGATTCTTTCATGTGTAATATCTAGAGTGTAAGCCTATATAAAGGCAGAGCCTCTCTTTGTTAGATGAGCTGGGTCATTTAAACAAATCATCGCCCGGCTCCCTGCCATAATAAGCCTTTTCCTTCCCAGTTCGGTGTTCGAAAGATCTGTTTCTCGTGGCCACTCCTGCCACAGTGAAGGGCCCTGAATGACAGAAGATGGCTGAGGGGAGCAGGAAGGGGGAGCTGAAGCCAGGTCTGAGTTTTGCCCTATAAGTAAGAGGGAGTCACAGAGGAATTTCGGTAGAATACAGGAGCAACATGACCAACATGCCTGCTGATGACACACTGGATACACTAGGGGTGCAAGAGAGAAAATTAATAAGTTCCCCAAAGTGTTGGCCACGGAGCCCTTGGGTCTTGACAAAGAAAAGCAAGAAGTGAAGGTCCTGATACTCCTCAGAGACTGACCAGAGAAGGGGGGTCCTCCAGCTGGAAGTCTTCAGTTGGGTTTCTTCCTAAGAACTGTTTAGAATTTGGCACTCTGTGTCAGAGAAGCAAGCAAATATGAGCCAAAGTCCCCCCACCCCCTCGCAGGGTTATATCCAGAGAACAGAATTTTTTAATGCTATTTTTAATCTTTCTGTTGACCAAAAACACACTGAGAAGAAATGAAGCATGAACATCAACAAGAGGCTCTACACACTCGCCTTTCTTCCCTCCTATTAACCACTCTGCGACCCTGCAGACTCAACATATGGTCCACCAGCTAGGCGGCCCCTTCTGATCCTGGATGGGTTGATCTGCTTAATTATTTGGCAGCTATAAATAGAAGCATTGGACAATAGCCTGAGTGGTTTCTTTTTTTTTTTTTTCTTTTTTTGGTCTTGCAGACAAAGACAGGGTCCCTAGTTGGCAGGACTGGAGAGTAGGATTTCACTCCCTCCCTCCAGGCCTTGTCTTCTACCTGAGCCATCACAGCCTCAGGATGGCTTCAGAACTGTCCTGGATCTGCTAGGGACAGCCCCATCCCAACTGAGCCAGCAAGGAGATGTGCTGGGGTCACTCACAGGTCTTAGAGTGAGGGCGGGTTTCAGGAAAGAGATCACCCAGGAGACTCGAAATGTTCACTTGCTTTAGGCATGCCCTTGCCTACGGGGCCAAGACCTCACTCTAGTCACCCATAGCTTTTCCCACCCTACCGCTCACTGCACCCATGTTGAGCCTTCACTCTCACACCCACCCCGCTCTCAGGCAAGAGCAGCCACCCTGAGGAATGGATGCCTCAGGATCCAGAGCCAGGAGTGAACAGAGCGAATGTTCCCGGTGCCTGCAGGAAGAAGCTTGGCACCCAGGGTTCCCGTCACCACCTGCACCCCGCCACCTCTCCATCCAGGATGGGCTTTCTGTACTCCACCTATAAGCCCTCTCCTGCCCCAGCTCCTAAGCTGTTCTCCCTACCCCTAATCCTAGCAGGGACCTGGCATGGAAGTCAGATGAGCCTGGGTTGGCCTCTTGAGTCTGCTTCTTGACTAGTTGTAAGATCATGAGCAAGAGGTTTCATTGCTCAGTGCCTCATGCCCGCCCCCCGCCCCCGTACAATGGGCACAATAATGACACTGACCTCCAGAGACTACTTATGAAGACCTATCAAGATAGAGCAGGTAAAAGTTGTCATCTAGAGCCTGGCATACAGCAAGTGCTTGCTAAGGAGTTACAGGCAGCTTTATTCCGAGTCCAACTCCCATCGCCTATATGCATAGACTCGGCACACATTTGCTAAGTCGCTGGTTTCTCCATGCTCCCCTCCTCCTCCTTCACATTCAAGAGAAACAGCCAGGCCACCAAAGGAGTCAGCCTGTTTGACTTTGGCACCTGGGGCTCCTAACCCACTCAGTGTGAATCCGAACGCATTTCCCTGAGTGTCTGATACCTGCTGTTTAATCTCTGTCACCTTCCCTCCTCCTACCTGGCTCAGGGTCCCTCACTCCGCACAGGTAGCCAAGGTGGAGGGGAGAGCCCTCCTTCCTAATGCTTGTTTGTTTTTCCGCTCATGTGTTTTCTCAGAGACAGGATACAATGGTGACACCCGGGATCGGGGTGGCTGGGTGCACACACATAGACAGGGAAACCAGGGGAAAGAAAAAGCCCCTGGGGGCCACCATTCTCCCACGAGGGGCCAGACTGGCTCCCAAAAGAGGAAGAAAGGCTGTCCCTCCCAGAGGCCCATATATGTTTTCCCAAATCAAAGTCTCTGTGGTCCCAGCAGGCTTCCAAGATACTCCTGCAGGCCAGGGACTGGTTTCTGTTTGTCTTGAAGCCCTGCATTCATGGTCTACCATAGCCACCAACCTCCTTCAGATCAATCACTATGCCCCCGTCATGGGCATCTGCAGAGCTATTCGTGGGTTGTAGTCATGACTTGGAAAATTCTTCTGAGGGGAATATAACTAGGCTAGGCTTCACAGAGAACATGAGGGCAGGATGACATGCTGCCAGTCAGAGAGAATGGTGGTTCAGAGACCCCAGCACATGAGGAATCAGCCCTGCCTGGCACTGCATTGGCTCTCAAGTAGAACACAGAGGGAGTGGGCTTTGGAATCAGAGGCCAGGGATCAATTCCTAGCTGTGCCACTGCCTAGCTAGGTCAACTCTGCTGCTTCCTCTAACCTTTCTCAGCCTCAATTTCCTCATGTGAGAAATAAAAATAAAAATATCTTTGCAGAAATAAGACCTAGTGTTTGACAGATCAGTAGGGTGACAATATTTAAGAAAATTATTATATATCTTGAAACAGCTAGAAGAGTAATTCAAATGTTTCTAGCATAAAGGCAAATATTTAATGTGATAGATAACTTAATAACACTCATTTGACCTTTACAAATTATATTAATATATTAAATATCACATGTACATGTGTGTATTTATTATCAATAAAAAATAAAATTAAAATTATAAAAGAGAGACTTCCTGCATATGAAATAGAGATTACAAATCCTTTCTAAGCACACACGGGATACTGACCTGTGTGCTAAGTCATTAAAGAAAGAAATCCTTGTGCAAAGGACCGTTTTGAGACTATGAGGCTTTAATGTAGAAAGGTGACAAGCACATAGCAGGACCTTACTTAACAGGGCTGGGGCTTGCCAGCATACAAACTTACTTTACTTACTTGTTCAGACTCCTTCTGTGCTGGGAAAAGAGAGTCCTGAGACTTACCCAATTTTTCACCACAGTAAATTCTCCAAGGATGAAGAAAGGGGGAGGAGAAAAAAGCACTTTTCTCTCTCTTCTTCAAAAGCCAGAGCAGCCAGATGAAGCATGGTGTAGGGGGCCAAGCAGCGAGATCCTTAAATAGCAACTAATGACTTTGACTGAAATTAATAATGAAACGACACCTGTTAGCTCACTTGGAGCCACTTTAATTTGCCACATGGCAATTATATTCACTATCCTATCAGCTGGCCCATGAGCTGTAAAATGCTATAATGCCCTGCCATCTGCCTCTCTTGTCTCCCACGATGACAGACCGAGGCTGTCCTCAGGGTGGTTATCAATTCCAGGGCTCCCAACTACTCTGGAGGTTTCCTGGGAGCTTCCCAGGCATTCAAAAAGACTTGGGAACCACCGGCCCCAGTGAGCCCTGCTGAGTCCCGGGGAGCAGCTGGGCAGCCTCTCTGAAGGTGAATGTTCCCCACCGAGCAAGGGGAAAAACATGCCCAAAGGTTATTGACTCCCTTCTGTGGTTGGGTCCTTAAAAAGCCTTGCTGGATGACACAGGGAATTCCCCACTTGAGCAATGAACTACAGTGTCACCATCCACATTATCTCCCCAGACAGAGGGAGGACATAAGGAACTAAACAGGCCCCCAGCAGGCCATGAGATTTCGTTTCTATAGCAACTCAACTGAGGTTGGATAAGTACCAATGAGATAACCAAGCATCACCCCAGACAGTGCCAGAATTCCGGAATCCCAATGGCAAGGACCACCCAGCAGCGTTTAGAGATGGAAAGCAAGCTTTGGTCATGTTCAGAAAGACTCAGAGAAGCCACAGGAAAAAAAATGGGGCTAGGATCCCCACTTTCTATAAGGCAAGCTCCAAGACTATCTGGCTGCCCAGAGCTGGTATGTAGAGCTGAGATGGGTCCATGCATCAGCACGCTAGGGATGTTAACAGAAAATAATCCACCATCCACCTCTGCAACTTCCATATCCTCTTCTCTCTCTCTCTCTCTTTCTCTCTCTCTCCCTCACACACACACACACACACACACACACACACACACACACACATACACAGACACATGCGCACATGTGCATATACATGAAGAAACAAAAAAAGATCTTGCAATTATTCAAAAGAAACTCTAATTGATTTGTTGATCAGAAAAATATCAATGAATGACCAATTGCAACAAGGTTCTTTAATGAAAGTTCCTAATTAGCTCTACCTTTGAAGACTTCTATTACGCTGCCTGTAGAGTAATTGCTATGTTAGCTATGCGATGTTTCCTAATAAGACCAAGCATTGGTAGAGAGGGAGGAAGGGAGGGACCTGAAATCCAAACCCAGCCCCAGGTACAAGCTAGCACAACTAGCAGCCAGCATACTGGCTTCTCAAATGCTGATATTAACTCAGGGAACTCAATCACACCAGGGACCTGCTTACTGTCCACAGATGTCATCGCAGTCATTGGTCAAGCCTGAGAGAGGCTAGCACAAACAGGCAATGGGCCATTCTATCTCTCCTCCTTCGTCAAATCCCAAAATACCACAACAACACCCAAGCCGGGGCCTCTGAGGACACATGAGAGAACATCCAACTTCATGCAACAGGGACTCAAGCTATGGCCCTTTTGCCCAAAAGGCAGCATGGGCTGGAGAGAGAGATAAACACAAGAGGCTGGAGACATGGACAGGGTGGGTGGGAAAGCTTAGAAGGCACGGAGCAGGTAAGGCTGGCATTGGGAGGGAGCTGGCTGGACACGGGAAACCTGCCTCCATGAGACAAAGCCTCTGTTTCTGTGTCCCGATCTTACAGCTCCTGATTCCCCCAGGCCTAGCTAAGGAGACCGTTGGACCACCAGTGAAGTTGAACAGAATCACTACCTATGAAGTCCCTTCAGCTCTGGAGCTGTCCAAGGAAACAGATACATCTTCCAGGCCAAATACCAGCCTTTCACCATCTGAGGGGCTATTAGATGCCCAGCAAATAGGGGTTTCCTGGCTGGTGGCTTCTGGCCCAGATGCCAGTCCAAGAGCTAGAGTGGCCTCTCCAAGCTTGGGAGTTAGGAAAGCTCTACCCAGATCCTTGGCACCCACCTCAAAAGAGCCCATGAAGAGAAATGAATGAGAGGGCCCAGGGAGATTCTCAAGGCCCCGGTCAGCTACCCTAGAAGTCACCTCGATCTTAGTCAAGGATGAGCTGAGCCTTGAAAATCCAGACTCTATGTGAGAAGAAACAGATAATCTCAGTTGTCCAAGGCAATAACCTAGAGAACAACCAACAAAAGCCAACGGGGGTCACTTGGGAAGACACACCCCCATGTTGGCCTGACTTCCTTAGAGTGGGCAGGAGAAACAGGCTTCAGTGGATAGCTAGAAAGCAACAACAGAGAAGGTCATAGCAGAGGTGGCCCTTGGCCATTTCTCAAGGTGACAGCCTCCCTGCCCAGGCATCCATACTGCAATGTTTTTCATATTGGCTCTTCCTCACAACATCCTCTGTTTCTGCCTCCATACCTTTGCTTACAGTGTTTTGCTTAGCTGGCAAGTTCTTCCTGCTCCTTTCTGCCTTCCAAAGCCCGACTTGCCCTTCAGGGTCAGGCCCAACTCAAGCTCCTCATCAAGTTATGCATGCCATGGAGATGTGCTGCCCCCAACCGTGTTTCAAAGAAGGACTTGAGGCTCAGCTTCAGGGAGTCAGCTTAGCACACAGCCCCATGTGTCAGTTCCTTCAGGGTCAGCCTCAGCCAAGGTCAGCCTTCCTGGGAGAGCCTGCATCTGGGGATGGAGTGAGGTAGGGTACAGAAGCACAGCAATTTGGACCCAAAGGGATCACCTCTGTTGGATAAATCCACTCCAGAGCTGTCTCTGGGTTGGCTGAGGTTTTGTGGAAGCTGCATCAGCCCTCGACTTGTCCCTCTTGCCACTCCCGCCTCTACCTCTCCCTTCTCAGTATGGATTCCTCATAAACGTAGTGAGTTCAAACTGGTCTCCATCAGTGCCCATCTCCCTCCACAAATTCAGTCAATGGTCATTGTTATTATAGCCCAAGTTTCTGCCACAAAAGGTGCTCAATAAACTTTTGATAAACACATGGGATAATTTAACATCTCTACTTGCTGACTGAGCTCTTACAGAGCCTGCTCCTCATTCAGGCACACTCATAGCAGCTGCTGATCAGGTAGACAAATGACACGAGGCCAATGATATAAGTATGCCATCACAAGAGCATGGCTTCCTCTGGCTCCCCGGGCATCACACAGCATGCTGGCTCCTGAAGACCACACAGGGAGATGCCTCGCCTGAGAGGCTTTTGATCCTGGGATCAAGACCAGTGGCTCATTGGTACCTCTGCATCCATCCTAAGTGATGGCTCACTTAGGAAGTGATGGAAGGTCAGCTTTAGTGACACCTTCTCATCAGCAGCGCTGTCACTAGGCGCTAACAGCCTTGCTCACCACGGCACTTTAATCAGGATGGCATGACACCACCATAAATCTTAAAAAGGTTATAATTAGAGATGCAGTTAAAACCGAGGGTTTAGTGTTACTAAAGATATTTGCAGAATTTAGTGCAATATAAATAGCAGGGTTTATGGTGTCATGCCTAAAATTTTGAGCAGGCAGATGTTCCAAGGGGACATTAAGAGAATGTCCATCCAAGCTGGGATTTCTCTCACCTGATTCTTCTCTCCCGAATGTAAGAGTTCTCAGAAATAGATATCCAGAGTGTGCCCATCCTCATAAAGGCTGAAAAGATCTTGCTAGTCAAAGAATAGGACAGCCTTGTACCAGGACACCTGCTGAAGCTCAGTGGGGAAGCGGCAGCCCCTCAAGCTGCTGGAAACACTGTCTCCTGCATGGAGAGCTCACAGCTTCATGATTCCATTGGCTCCGATTTTAAAGCAATCTTGCAGAAAAGGGCCAGCATTTATCAGAATGAGGAAATTATTTTCTAGTATGATATCAACTGGAGTCTGCCGAGTACACATGACACAGAGAACAGGCAATCAACCCACCAACAAGGATAATTGTCACAGTGCCTACCACCAGCCAGGCCTCTGCACACATTCACTATATCCTCACAAAAATCCTACAAGGCCATTGTTGGCATAGTCACTTTACATAGGAGAAAACCAAGGCTTGTTGAGTACACAGCTAATGCAACATACATAAAACTGATCAGCAGTGACATCTAAATTTGAATTCAGGTCTGTTCAATTCCAGGGTTCTTTCAGATGTGAAAAGGAGGTACGGGAAGGGCCCCTTTTCTTTTCCCTCTGTGTATGTCTGTATTGTTTGAAATTTGTATCAAGAGTATGTTTTCGTCTCTACTAAAAATACAAAAATTAGCTGGGTGTGCTGGTGCATGCCTGTAGTCCCAGCTACTCGGGAGGCTGAGGCAGGAGAATTGCTTGAACCCGGGAGGCAGAGGTTGCAGTGAGCCGAGATCGCACCACTGCACTCCAGCCTGGTGCCTGGCAATGAAGCAAGACTCTGTCTCAAAAAAAAAAAAAAGAGTATGTTTTCTTGTATTACTTTTTAAATCTTCAAATCTTCATAAAGAATTTACCGGCAAGAGAAATGGTCCTATTTCTATTGAAAATATATCTTAATCTGATGCACTAAAATACCTACCAACAGGCCTGGTGCTGTGGCTCATGCCTGTAAACCAGCACTTTGGGAAGCCGAGGCAGGCAGATCACAAGGTCAGGAGTTCGAGACCAGCCTGATCAACATGGTGTAACCCCATCTCTACTAAAAATATTTTTAAAATTAGCCAGGCATGGTAGCACATACCTGTAATCCCAGCTATTCAAGAGGTTAAGGCAGAAGAATCGATTGAACCTGGGAGGTGGAGGTTGCAGTGAGCCAACATTATACGACTGCACTCCAGCCTGGGCAATAGAGTGAGACTCCGTCTCAAAACAAAAAGGAAAAAAAAGGAAAACTACGAAAAACTATTGAAAGAAAAAAAGTTTCTGTTCTTTGCTATAAAATTCCATTTCTGGAAACCTATCCTGAAAGAAATAAGCAGAGATGGACAAAATTATATTGTAAAAACTGCCTTTATTTTGAGGTGTTGCCTTTAATAAGAAATAAACTGGCAAGAAACTCAATGCCCAACAACAGAAAATAAAGACTGGACATCTTCATGATGAACTGGGGTGATGCTATTAAAAATAGTTTTGAAATGTCAGCAACCACAAGGGAAATGCTCATTACGTGTTTCTAGGTTTACGAAACAATAAATAAGCCAAAGTATTCATGCACGTAAATGCTGGTGTATGCATCTCTCCTCAGGACCCACCGGCATACAAAAAGAATTTAGAAAGAGTAGATATCTTTGGATAGAGGTTTCAGGGATTAGGGTGGGTGGGGTGGGGTGGGCAGAAAACTTTTACTTTTCATTTTATATCTTTATAAGTTATTTCAATGTTTACCATATGTTATTTTATTGCATTTTACTTTTTCAATTATTTATTTATTTTTAATTTAAAATAGAGAATGTGTCTCACTCTGTCGCCCAGGCTGGAGTGCAGTGGTGCAATCATAGCTCACTGCAGTCTCCAACTCCTGGGCTCAAGCTGTCTTCCACCATGCCTGGATTGCTTGCTTTCTTTCTCTTTCTCTCTCTCTTTTCTTTCTTTTCTTTTTTCTTTTCTTTCTTTCCTTCCTTCTTTCTTTCTCTTTCTTTCCCCTTCCTTCCTTCCTTTCCTTCTTTCTTTCAAGACAGAGTACAGTAGCATGATCTCGGCTCACTGCAACCTTTGTCTCCTGGGTTCAAGTGATTCTCCTCCTTCAGCCTCCCAGGCAGCTGGGATAACAGGTGCCCACCACCACGTCTCGCTAACTGTTGTATTTTTAGTAGAGATGGGGTTTTGCTATGTTGGCCAGGCTGGTCTTGAACTCTTGCCCTGAGATGATCTGCCTGTCTTGGCCTCCCAAAGTGCTGGGATTACAGGTGTAAGCCACCATGCCAGACTTATTTTTTATAATAAGTATATTCTAAAGCTTTATGTATATTATGTATATTAACCAATATACATATTAACATTTATGTATATTAAGCAATCTATGTTTTCAGAATAACATTTCATTTTATAATAATAAAATACACCCAAATGTTTTCTGCAATGCAGAATTACAGACATTGCTTTCTCTTTATAATTTTTCTGTATTTGCCAAGTTTTCTACCATAAACACATAATTTTATTATCATAAAAAGCCTCCTTTTAAAAACTTTAAGGTATATCATTAGTAAGAGGATATACTTTCTCTAATAAGAGTTTGGGTTTCACCACCAGTCATGTCCTGCCTCAGACCCACTCAAAGAGTCATACTGTCATGAGTAGAGGGGATAGAGGGGCCCCATGATACTCAATACAAGAGGTTACCAAAAGAGTAGACCTGATAAGGTTTGACTCTATATCTCCACCCAAATCTTACCTTGAATTGTAATAATCCCCATGTGTTATAGGAGGGACCCGGTAGGAGGTAACTGAATGATGGGGGCGGATCTTTCTCATGCTGTTCTTATATAGTAAATAAGTCTCATGAGATCTGATGGTTTCATAAAGGGGAGTTCCCCTGCACATACCCTCTTGCCTGCTGCCATGTAAGACATGACTTTGCTCTTCATTTACCTACTGCCATGATTGTGAGGCCTCCCCAGCCAGGTGGAACTGTGAGTCCATTAGACCCCTTTCCTTTCTTTGTAAAATACCCAGTCTCAAGTATGTCTTTATTAGAAGCAAGAGAACAGACTAATACAAGATTCAAACCCTACTGGCTTAGCCAAGAGGCTCAGCTGAAGCCACAGCCCTCAGCCCTAGACCCTTGAGATACAAGGGGCCCCTGACCAGTGGCATCCCAGAATTAAACAGAGCGAGAATCTCTCTGTCACCCTGGGCAATACACTAGACAGAGGCTATCAGGCAGATAAAAAGAGGAACCCTGTACCCCTGAAGTTGATCTGATAACCAGCGAGAGGTCACATCTGATATGTGCAATGCCCTGCAGGGGTCGCAAAGATGACTTTGACCTGGACCCTGTCTTCAAAAGAGAGTGCAGTCCAGGTGAGTAGGTGAGAAGGCATGCATGTACCAACTCAAATCCCAGGCAGAAAGTAACCAGAGTCCTAACAACAGCAGTATGGATATAGGGCAGTTGAAGTTCAGAGGATGGGAGCTCACTTCCAGCCTAGGGTGCGAGGACAGCTTCCAAAAGAGGTGATGCACAAACTGGGTTTGAAGTCTAGGTGCATTCAAATACAGGCCAAGTGTGTCCCTGCCCAGAAGTAGACAGTCTATGCAACATGTGAGCCACATGTTCGAGCACCTGCCCTACCTGCTTTATGGGCAAGGCTGGCAGCTGCAGTCATATCAGGGCATCTGTGTTTCTAAGGACCTGGGTGCCTGGAAGTCTTTTCTCTCCAAGGCATGTATCTCAATTACAAACCTGCAGGAAACAAAAGTGTGTGGAGAGTCACAAAACGTACTTGAAATTTATAAGACTTTCACCACAGGAAACTAGGCCTAACAAGTATTTTCCTGTGGAACACCCCTGGCTTTGATTAAACTCCCCAGTCAACGTCTCTTTCCTCCTGCAAACTTTGCTAATAGCAGTGAAAATAAAAGCACAGATCCTGTATTTACTTAATGATCTTGGCCACTTTAGACATGAGATGGCATTCCAAGAGAGCAAAGTGCTTTTTAACAAAATTCAACAAGACCCTGCCCTTTCCCCCACCCTCCCACCAGAAGGAAGCTCTCATTCTCTGATCTTCTTGCCTGCCACAACCCCGAGGACAATCCAGGCAGTAAGACTGGCCATGCCTCCTGATCATGTCCCAGACCTGATGTCCTCATGTGAGACCCTAGATGGGGGAGATGATCACATCTGAGTTATATTTGACAGGGAGAGTCAGGTGGGGGCCCAAAACGTGGCTGACATCCAACCAGCATTCTTTGCTAGATGGAGTAGGGGAGGCGGGGTTAACTTTTGCAAAAGTTTATTAGAGAATAAAGTAAGTTTGTTAATTAAATTGGAGCATGAAAGACATTTGGATGGTGATGAGGAGGCGAGGTGATGATTTGTTTATAATTGACAAGGTTGTATCTAGCTATCGGGATAGTAATTATACACTTTATAAATGTGCAAAAAAAAATTCCTTTCAAACAACAGGGGTTTAAGGGAAAATCCTGTTAGGGAAGTTTCTGTCTGCCCATGAAAATGACACCACCTCAAGAGCTGCGGGCCACTTGGCTTCTGTCAATCACAGCTGTAAGTTGGGGACTGAATAATCTCTAAATACCCTTCTAAAAATGAGGCCTTTTCCGGGAATAAGTACTTAGCCTCCATCTGCTTCTGATGATGTTTTCTTATCTCAATTCAGGGACAGGAGGGATCCTTCCTCTTGTGTCTGATTCGCTGTTTTTGTTTTACTGATTCATATTTAAGTTCCAGCTCTTGGATCCTCCCTAATCAAGATGCTGAGAAAGATGCTGCACAACGCAGCATCTCAATTAAGGGTGGGCAGATGTGAATTCAGATCCTAAATTTGGGAAAGTTCCTCCATCTCATCTGGAAAACAGGGATGGGAGCACCTAGTTGACGGGGCTGCTATAAGGACAGAACCTGGTGCAAAGGCAAGCCTGGTACCCAGTTAACACTCATTATCATGCCTCTTAGGTTAAGTCATGGTAAAGGAAACCTTCCAGGTTAACTTCAGGCCCCTGATAATTGGGGATTTCAGACTGACCTGTTTGCATAGAGTCTAGCTTAGCCCTGTGACCAGCGTTTGCCTCTTTAAGAGCTCCTAAGCACTCAGTTTAACAATCCCAATCCAATCAAGGTTATTTCCAGAGATCAGCCACGACATCGTTAGAATACAGATTCCAGAATCCATCTTCTAACACCCACTGAGAAATTCTAACAAGTACAAGAAGTTCCAGAATGCTAGATGAAAAAGAAAAAAAAATCTTATCTCACCATTCAAAGATTCTCCAAAGAAAGTAGCATGGACTAGATCTCTCCTCCCACCCGAAACAACTAAAAATTCAGACAAGACGTTTGAGACAACAAAAGGATTTTCAGACACTGGAACTCAGTCAGGGAAGGACAGCAATCCCTGAGAGAGGAGAAACCAAGTGAGCCCTACAGTTGTCTCAACTTCTGTCAAGAGAGTGTCCAAGCCACAGCAGAAAGAAGGGGACTCCAGCAGGGCCAAGATGTCTCCCTGAGTTGAGGAGATGAAGTTTGGATTCCAGGGAGGCCAAGGAGGCTGGAATTCACAGGCTACAGCACCAGAAAGGAAAGTGCTGCCCAGTGAACACTTGAGATCACCAGGGGGACACCCTGAGTATTGGCTGAGACAGGCATGTGTGAAAGCTATCCAAGCCTGGGGAAAGAAATACCCTAAAGGAGCAGACAGAACACTTCTCAAAGCTCATACAGGGCTGGGAACAGTTTATGTTCCCACCAACCAGAGTGGAAACCTCAAGTTCACGGAGCACCTGGTAGAGAACTCAGAATAGCAATGTCTCTGTAGTGGGAAAAAAATTAGCCCTAGATTAAGGAAGCTCTGGTCCCCTCTAATAAAGCTCAAAGGCAAGACCCCAAAAAAGATCAAACTGTTTCCATACAACTTAATCATGTCCTAGAAAATAAGCTCAAGAATGTTTTATGGGAGTACTAAGATATCCAGCAACCAACAAGATAAAATTCACAATGTCTGGCATCCAATCAAAAACTACAGGCATTCAAAGAAGCAGAAAAATTGAACCCATAATGAAAAAGAAAAATAAGTCAATCAAAAGACTCCTCAATTCTGCAATCACATCTACAGTGTATTTCAGGACCCAGCCATAGAGCCCATCTGGTCCTAAGAAATGAATTTCAAAGTGCCTCTTTAGTTCCCTGCAAGAGATTGTCTCTTTTTCATTCTAAAGACAGCAATCCTAGATGGAGATAACAGAGAAAAAATAAATAAAACAGAAATGCTCACTTTCTAGTTTGTTTTTCTGTTTGCTAACTGTGTCACATTTCCCAAGCAGTGATACTCTCCCATCTCGTTCATCTTCCAGTTCTCTGCCTACAATTTTACAAAGGTTTGTGGCTGTCTTTAGCCGTTTTCACCAGTTTTGTGTTTCAGCCTTCCTCAACCTCCTTCCCTCTACCCTAAGTTAGATGACCCTTCATTCCTTATTCATAAAGTTCTGTCTGTTAAACCCAGAGTTGGTCAGCGATCACTATGCATGAACATTCTCTCTTCTTCTGGTGCCCTTATATTTTCCTTCTTTACTTGGGGATTCACAATTCAATATTTAATTAGTGGAGCATACTCAAAACGCCACGGTTGCAGCCGTCTCCATCACTCTTGGGCTATATTCTCTCTTAAGGTCTTCATATGGACTGCTGTCTAAAACAATCTAGAAGACCAAGAAATCCAAAATTGGGCCCAAGTATACTAGGGTTGTGGATCCAAGGCATCCATCCTATGTGAACTGGATAAACTGCAATCTGTCTGCACCACTGATCTTTCTGAAATGAGAGCACCTAGTTGGCCAGGCCACTAGGACGATGGACTCCACCACAAGTACCTTGCGGCAGTTGGCTTTCACTTCCTCCCTATCACTGCCATATTAATCTTCATTCCCTATACTCATAAAGTTGTAGAATATATCAGCTTTGATCTCCTTCAGTTAGTCATGCATTCTTTCATTTTAGCAAACAGATATTTACTGAGTACCTAACCATGTGCTTGGTAATACTTTCCAACCTTCAGAACCAAGCTCTCACACCAAGCCCAAGAGATCGCACAGGCAGGTATCCTCACTCCCACTTGAAAGGTAAAGAGGCTGAGGCTTCTAAAAAAAAAAAAGACTAAGTCTAGCTCAGGGTCAAATAGTTTATGGGACTCGAACCCAGGACTCCCAGACCCAAGCCTCTCCTGGCCAAGTCTCACTCACAGCAATCACAGGTCCAGCCTGGTCACAGTGATGAGTGGGACTGTCCCCTGCCCTCCCTGACCAGCTCATTCTAGGCTTCCTCAGAATTTCCTAATTTGAGTGCTCCTTTGCCATCTGAGGCTCAGTGATTTCCTTCTCCCAGTTCATTCACATTTGATGGGTTCTCGTGAAATGTAGGTGAGCTTCACCTGAATCTGCACCTGTCCTCATTGCTAAGGTGATGAGCTTGTGTCAAGCAAGCCTGAAGGATCCGAGGATGAACTTGGGCAGGGCTTGAGGCCACTACTCCCGGCTCCCCTCCTCTCCTCTCCATGAATCACCTTCAAGGACACTTCTGTCAAGCCTGACTCACACAGAAGGCTCAGCCCCGTGAAATGACCAGCCCCTGGGCCAGAGCAGAGAGCCAGAAGGCAATTCCCTCCCACATCACTGCCACACTGGGTGGAAACTGGGTCAGAGCTGGCCAGCCCATTCATTTAATCCAAATGCCCCCTTTCCATTCAGCTTTTATTCTTCAGAGCTTTCAGTCCAAGGAAGCACTATTTCCTCTGCAAAATAAACAAAACAAATTAAGCCCATGCTCTTTGATCTCAGGGCTTTTGTGCGGCTGATGAACTGAACAGAAATGATTGGCCATCTTCCTGGCATCTCAAAGACACTGCAAAAACTCAGCTATGGTTTCCAGCCACCTGCCAGGCACCGTGCTGACACAGGAGCACAGCTAAGGCAGGCACTCTTTGCCGCCCATTCACCCACAGAAGCAAGGAGAGTCTGAGGGAGGCATGACAGGGGCAGTCACAAAAGTCAAAGACTGTGAGGCAGGATTCGTCTTTGGCCACACAGGCATGGATTCTTCTTCCTCTACTCATTCCCACCCCAGGGACTTTGCACTGGCTGTTGTCCCCCATCTGGCATACTTTCTCTGGAGATCTTGGAAAGCTGCTTCTCATCCTTCTCATCTCAGCTTACACAGGACCTGCAGAAAGAAGCCTTCCCCCATCAAAAGTAGCCCCCAGACTCCACCCGCATCGCTCTCTCCCGGCACCCTGCTCTATTATCATCTCCCCACTTATCATAATCAGAAAGGATCTGGTGGCTGCATTTGTTCTCTGGTTTGTTTTCTGTTTCCACTTCCACCTCCATGACAGCGGGGACATCATCTATCTTGATCAGTGCCGTAGCCCCAGCAGTTAGCAAAACGTCTGGCATATGGCATGGGCAAGGCAAATGTTTGCTGAAGGAGGGCGGCTGCATGGAGGAGACTGGGTTATCTTTCCAGTGCCAGCTCTGCCTGCGTCGAGCGCTATGTGGCGCATCTAGACCAGGATCCACATCCATGGGATGGTTTCCCTGGGCTGCAGAAGTGCAGACCTGCACTGTGGGAGCAGGTCTGTGTGCTCAAGATCAGGGAAAGCTGCCCGGAAAGATGAGACACAGTCAACTCTAGAGAGGCAGAGAACAGATAGGGTACTTTCCCAACAGGCTGGCTCTTCCAGGACAGTTGAAGGACAATAGCCATTAGGATCGCAGACCAAGGGTATAGACACTCTTACTACGGGTGTTTCTCTGAGCCCTCAGACTCCCCATGTTTAAGATGAGGTGGTTGGATTATCGGTTATGAATTATGCTGAATCCTTTGGCAGCACAGACCTACTTGATAATCTGAAGATACCAACTTTCTTTCTGGAGAAATGCATGTGCTTACATAGAGACAAAATATGCCTGCAGTTCCTAGAAGGGTAAGGGCCCCTTGAAGCTCATTCACAGCCCCAGGATGAGAACATCTCACTTAAAGGTTCTTGGGCCGCCCTGCTGGTCATTGGCCTGCTTGCTCTGAGACCCAGTCTTTACCCCTCCTCTGTGGACTGTGGACTACACTCCCCAGGCTCCCTCGCTCTTTCTCCTAGGGAAGTCTGTTCTGTTCAGCAGAAACGCAGGCAGAATTCTGCAGGGTGCGGTGCAGGCAGAATCCAGGACATTTCTCCTTCTCTCTGTATTTAGTGGCATCTCAGATAGAGAGCATTTCCATCATTACATCTATGACCTCTAGGTGTCCTGCCCTCCCCAGAGCCCTTTCCTCTGTGGTCCTGCCCAGCCCAGCAGGCCTTCTATAGTTCCAGCATCCAACAGGTGCTGCTGGAGCCTGAGTTCTAGAAAATCAGCTCCTCCCTTCCCGCTCTAGCCCGAGGGAGGCTGGCAGCTTCCTGCCATTGCTCTTCTCTGGGCCGCCTCTTCATTTTTTGCTTGGCGTTTAATCTCCTCGGACACATTTATAACTAGTTCCCCATATAAACTCCTTCTACTAGATATTTTGGCATGAACTCTGGGTTTCCTCTGGGGTCCCTGGTGGGATCAGTGTCCCTCCAGCACGGGGACTCTGGGAGCCTGGTAGCTTCTTGGAGAGGCCAATCTGAGCTGAATTAACAAATCCCTAGGAAGGTCAAGAAGATGGAGGGGCTGGGAGAACCCACGTTGCCTGCAAGGGCTGTGCCCCCATCCTGTCTGGTTCCGTTCCAGGAAAAAAGGCGAAATATGAAAAGCCTCACAATCACAATGCAGTTGAACTGTTTACTGCCTTTTTGTAAATGAGGGAAACAAATGTAAGGCCCTGAGCAGCCTCCCATCAAATCATGCTCTACTCAGATCAAACAGCACCCCGAGTGAATGTTCCTAGAGTTCCTACTTGGGAGATCATGCTAGCTACTAAGTCCTCCCTGCCAAAAAGACCCGATTATACAAAGTGGGGCAGCAGGAAAGCCAGTCCTATAGCATCAAAGGAACACACTGTCTGAATTCCGTCAGCCATGAGCAGGCATCCTCCACCCAGGGAGAATGCAGCCAGTGCACTGTGCCCTAGAATGGCCCCACGCAGAACAACCTCCTCACTGTGCTGGCATCTTTTAACAAATAGCCCTATCTATGAGCTCCTTTGTTCCTTCCAGGCATTCTAAAGATAGAGCAGGCACCAAGCCCAGGGGTACAGGCAGATCCTCCTCCCTGAGGACCAAGGCACAGAGAGGTTCCAAGGTCACACAGCCACTTGGACGCAGAGCTGGGATTAGAATCTCGCCTGGACAGGGAATGACTTCAACTTACACACATGAACAAACAAATCTCAACACCCTGTTATGTGGGGTTCCCCAGGCACAGATGCCTGGTAGAGATTTTAGTGCAAATTTAATCATTTGAAAATACTGACACTCAACCATTTTTTTAAAATGTCAATTTCACATGGCTTACATGAATAGTTCATTTGGGTAGTGATCCCAGGGAGAACCAGTCGGGGACTGGGGAAATAAAATGGGAAGGTGAAAGGGCAGGGTTTGTTAATGGTCAGGACAGTGCTGCAGACAACTAAGGCTCAGTCCCACTGGGGACCTCCGGGAGATGGGGGAGAACCACCCTGTCCAACATGGAAGGCACTAGCCACATTGAGCTATCTACATTTAAATTACTTGAATTGAAAAACTTAGTTCCTCAGTCCCAAAATGTGGTTATTGAGCCACATTCCAAAAGTTCAATAACCACAGATGGCTTGTGGCTATCATAGTGAACAGCACACATAAAGAACATTTCCATCACTGCATAAAGTCACAGGGGCAGCACTTGGATAGCACATGCCTCAGAGCTGTGCCATCCAAGGGGTGGAATCTGAGGTATTTATACTCCCATCAGGGTCTATCATTGGCAAGGGCTGCACCTGGGAGTATATGTTCCAGGCACTTCCAGATGTCTTGGCTCACACTGCAAGGGGAGGGAAGGCACTGGCAGTAGGGGCATTTGAGTGGGATAGGAATAGAGTGGGCTGGGGGCATGGGCAGGGTATTGACAGCCTCTGCCACAATCACCAGCCTCTCCTGCACATCATTTCTGCTCTTGTCAAAGCACCTCTGGACACAGGCATTTTGACAGCTCCTTCCCAATGGAAACGTGGCCCCAGAATCCTCTGACCTAATGAGAAGCCATTCTCCCTGGGGACGACACACAGAGAAAGACACAATCCAAGCCTCCCAAGCATTTGTGATCTATAGCAGGCAGCTAGGACACAGACCACAGCACGTGGCAACTGTACAAACACTGACTAATAAGCTAAAACAGGAAATCTTTATGGAGAAACCCTTGTGAGCAGTGCCTGGCTAGCAGCATGTAGGTGTTGCCTCAAGAACCGTCTAGCATTTGAGAGACACAGTTAGAGACTGAGCATCCCCATTAGGCAGGCTAGTTCCTGAATAACCACATTATTGCGGTAACCAAAACAGTTTTGAGACATCACTGCACTGATCACAAACCTGTCCAGGTCAAGGAAGTGAAGACCAGCACCCAAAATCTTCTCAGCTTAGCCTTCCTCCCAAGGGCCTGCTCTTGGCACAGCACAGTGGCCAGAACACAGACTCTCTAGAGTCCACTGCCTGAGTTCATGTCTCATCTCCTACTTCCTCACTGCATGGCCTTAGGCACACTATTTGATCTCTCTGAGCCTGTGTGTCCTCATCTATAAAGTGGGCACAATAACAATAACTTTCCAATATGGTTGTCAAGAAAATTAAATGAGTCCATGCCTTTAAAGATCTTATAACAGGGATGGCAAACTTTTTCTATAAAGAGCCAGATAGCAAATACTCTAGGGCATTGCAGGCCACACAGTCTGTCATGACCTCTCACTTCGATCTTTGTAGCAACAAACCAGCCATAGGCAATATGTAAACACATATGCCAATAAAACTTTATTTACAAAATCAGATAGTGAGCTAGATTTGCCCTGCAGGCCATAGTTTGCTAACCCCTATGTTAGAATGATTCTTGCTCTATAGTGACTGCTATATGAATGTCTGTTAATAAAGTCTGCTGGGCTCTCCCACCTCTCAGATTCTTCTTGTATCAATTTTCTCTGCCTCCTTCTCCACCCATTCTTCAAGCTCAAGAAGCCTTCCTGAAATAGTGTGAAAATTCCTCAAAGGGCTCAAAATAGAACTACCATTCAATCTAGCAATCCCACTACTATCTACCCAAAGGAAAAGAAATCATTAGTCCAAAGAAACAACCGCACTCATAGGTTCATTGCAGCACTATTCACGACAGCAAAGTCATGGAATCAACCTAAGTGTCCATCAATGGATGGCTGGATAGAGAAAATGTGATACACACACACACACACACACACACACACACACACACACCCCATAGAATATTACTCAGCCTTAGAAAAAATTGAAATCATATCTTTTTCAGCAACATAAAGGGAACTGGAGGCTATTATCCTAAGCGAACTAACTCAGAAACAAAGTCAGACAGAAAGTGATAGGTACACTAAACACCCATGTTCTCACTTATAAGCAGGAGCTAAGCTGGGTACACATGGACATACAGAATGGAATAATAACACTGGAGACTCCAAAAAGTGGGACGGTGAGGGGGTGTGAGATAAAAATTACCTATTGGGTGGGGCCTGTAATCCCAGCACTCTGGGAGGCCGAGGTGGGCGGATCACCTGAGTTCAGGGGTTTGAGACCAGCCTAGCCAACATGGTGAAGCCCCATCTCTACTAAACTTACAATAATTAGCGGGGCGTGGCAGTGTGCCCCTGTAATCCCAGCCCCTTGGGAGGCTGAGGCAGGAGAATCGCTTGAATCTGGGAGGCAGAGGTTGCAGTGAGCGAAGATCATGCCATTGCACTCCAACCTGGGCAACAAGAGCAAAACTCTGTCTCAAGAAAACAAAAATTACCTATTGGGTACAATGCACACTATTTGAGTGGTGGGTGCGCTAAAAGCCCAGACTTTACCACTACACAATATATCCATGTAACAAAACTGCACTTGTACTCTCTGATCTCTTTTTCTTTTCAACAAAGAGGCCTCCGTGGACCCTCCCTCTTTTCTTAGCCACATCCTTAGAGAACCTCTAAGTTGCTCTTCTCTGGTGACACTTGTCCCACCCTGCTATTTGTGGGGCAACGTGTTTGCTGCAGAATTTTATTGTTCCTATAAAATGAAGAGATGATCCAATGTCTTCATTTCACAGGAAGGGAAGTAAGGCCCAGAGAAGCCAAGTGACTGATTCAAGGTCACACAGTGAGGGCAGAGTCAGGACCAGACATGGTTGTGTCTTGATTCATGATTCAGTACAGTCTTGCGCTTAATGAGATGTCAGTACTGAGGAGAGTCAGTCACAGATCACTCATCCTTCTACCCTTGATTTAGGACTGAACTAGGTTGCCCCTCCACAAAGGTTCTTTACTTCCTGCATCAGCACCCCTCCAGGCAGAGCACTTATGGGGCTTGTTGCCCCAACTAGACAGGTCTGGCTCACTTCTGAGTCTATCGCATACCCAGCATGGGCCCAGGCACACTCCAGATGTAGTGGTGTTGGTCCTGTGTGCTTTGTCGTCCTCTTCCTCCCCTGTGAGTCTGCCCATTGCCCAGGGGACACCCAGGATAGACTCACAGACCTTCCCCAGGGAACAAGTCCTGTTCATGCCTATCTAAGTCATAAAGGCAAATTCCAGAGCAGCCTGCAGCTGGGACTATGTGGGACTCCCACTGATTAGGGGGCTTCACAGAGGCCCAGTCCAAAGTATCATGCACACAGACACACAAATTCAGACACACACACATGCACACATACACACAAGCAGACACATGCACACACTAACATAAACACACACACACACACACGTACACACAGAAACATCCACACACTAACATAAACATACATATGCACATACATACACACATGCACACAATGAAGCAGGTACACAGACACATGCACACACTAACATAAACACACACAGCACACACAGACAGATGCACACACCTAAATACAAATATACACATGTATACCCACACTGATGCTGACACATACACATGACCACACATAGATATAAACATACACAGATGTATGGATATGCCAACACATGAATGTGCACACAAATACCCACAAAAATATATATACTTAAATACATATATGCATGGGGAAACATAACTGCATACATGTGTGCACACACACTTAGAATAAAAACACACATTTACACATGTGAACACAAATATATGCACTCTGATAGACACATAAACACACATGTACACACACAGACATGTAAACATACACATATACCTATAGATGCTAATGCACTCAGAGGGACCCTTATATACCTGTGCACACATGCACACAGGAACAAACACACACACTTTGACACATGCACTTACACACTGTGTGACGTTTTTAGCTTTCACCTTTACAGATAGACATGGGAGCTTTCCCAGGAAGATATAAGGTCCCTGGGAAAGGGACTGTGTCCTGTGTTCCCCGCCAGGCCCCGTCCACCCACAGCATCTGCCTGGTGTCTTGAATACAGATGATGCTCACGTTTCCTCAGTGGAGGGATGAATGAAATTGCCCCATGCCTGGGCCTTGGGTCCATGAGCGGAGCTTGGCTCAGGGAGCCCGTGCTATCTCTATCACCTCTGAGTTTCCAAGCCACATTCTCTTACCCCATTCCAGCTTGGGAACCAGCCAGCCTCTTTTACCGGCCTCTCGGCAGAATGCTGCTGATCCACACCTCTGCCAGAGGTGGGAGACACCCCGATGAAACTCAAACCAAGTCTTGACTTATCTGGGGATAGCTGAAGGTCCTCCTGGGGTGGTGAGAGAGTGGAAGAAACCATTGTCTAAAGTGGTCCTGGTTCCATTCTCCCAGCATGTAGATTTTTGGGCTGGACTTTATGAGTAAAAACCACAGCCAGAACTCACTTCTACCGGAGGTGACATGGGGCATGGCCCCACCTGCTTCCTGTCATGACACTGTCTTGCAAAACTGGCTCAGTGAGAGTCCCCTGCTTCTTGGCACCATCATGCCATACTGTCCCGTCACCCCATCTGGACCTCAGTGCTTCCTCTGCTTCTATAAAACAGGGTGAATAACCTCTGCATCCTAAATACCAAGGAGAGCATCAAGGAGAAAGGACTCTGACCTCACAGGAGGTGGGACCAAGGAGAGGGGCAACTCACAAAAGCCTGAGGAAGAATATTCTTTGGCGGCACCTCCCCGATGAGCAGAGAGGAGCCGCTCTGCAAGTTAAGTAATTGATGGAGCACACGCTAAAAATACAAACTAGGTTAGCACTCAGGGTGGTTTATTGCTCCAAGAGGGAGTTAATTCAGGCACTCAAACCTCCATGGAACAGGGGCTGTGAGCCCAGAGCAGCAGGCTCCTGAGCCAGGAGGCCTCATGGAACCCAGCTGAGAAGTGCTGTTTACTTAAAGCCTGAGCAAGACTGAAACAGAGAAAATGAGCTGGGGAAGCATAAGGTGTAGCAGAGAAGGGAACGCCCAGGCCTTAGGAGCATGAGGGAAAGAAAGGAAGCAACATGCAAATTCGTAACAGGAAGTGAGACAGGTGACAAGAGCCGGAAGGGCTACTCCGCCCTAGATGGGGCTGCAAAGACCCCAGCCTCCCAGCTTCATGGAGCCCCTTGCTATTCCAAGTAAGCTCCCAAGACCAGTGGCATCAGCATCACCAGAGCTCTCATCAGAAAAACAGAATCTCAGGCCCCACCCCAGACCACCCGAATCTGCACCGCCACAGATCCTCAGATTTCCTGTGCACACTAACGTTTGAGAAGCATGAGATCAGGAGTCAAAATCCCTGAGTTCTGGTCCAGCCATTGCCATCAAATTGCTCTGTGATTTTGTGAGGCTTGTTTGACCTCTCTGAATTTCTTTGACCTCTCTAAATTTCTCTGAATTTCTTCATCTGGTCTATGGGATGAGTGAACCTTGTTTCTTTCTCCTAGGTTCTGAGAGGCTCAAGTCAGACACTTCATCTGCAGCCCTCGGAAGGGTGGGAGGGCCTTTACAAATAAATGGTTCCATTTTCTAACAGGCTGCCCCCTTTTCCTTTCTTGGAGTCATTAGTACACAGAGAGGCAGATGGGGAGATGATCCTTGAAGGACACACTGCTGTCAGGAAGAAGTCTTCTTAATGTCATTTTAAGCCTTGATATCTCTCCATTAAAAAAAAAAAAAAAAAGACTCTAAAGAAGCAGCCTCTTCCTAATGGGGAAGCAGCGGATCTGAGTCATGCTAAGTAAGCCAGAGCATTTCATCTAGAAATCCCCAGTCTGGTGTTACCCATCGCCTTTGAGCAATTCAATATCACTACTGCACTTGAGAAATGAGGCTTCCGGGGCTCAGAGAGGTTAAGTGAGTGGGTCACAGTCACACAGCCAGTGAGAGGCAGAGCCAGGATGGGAAGCCAGGCTCCCAGCCTTCTAGGAGAAACTCTTTTAAGTACCTCGGGGTACCTGAGTCCTTGACAGCTGACCCAGACTGGTATGAGGACGGGAAGGGAAAAGACATTCTGACTATTGCCTGAGTTGGACAGAGTTAAGAGGATAAATCTTCCATGGGAGGAAATGATATCATAAGGGTTTAGATAGAAAGTTTCTAAATTATTGCTTAACTTGTTTTATTGAATGCATTGCTTTCTTCCATTAGCCCAGGGCTGAAGTGACCAATTACCTGCCTTCTGCTCAGGATGGCGGCTGTGTGTAAATCAGCTTGGGTAGGTAACAAAGGAATAGCAAAAATTCTAAAACTAATGAGAAACTTAAACACATCCCAAAATAAAACACACACACACTCAAATATTAAGTAATTCAAATATTCAGTTCTGAGGTGGCCAGGCCTGAGATTCTCGGCCTCCACTCAGAGACAAAACACACAGTCTCCGATGATGCTGAGCTTGGCAGCGAGGACTCTGCATAGCCAGGATCCCTGCCCACAGCAGATTTCCAAGACAGCTGACAGCAAACTTCATCGCCTTCCCGGGGCTTTACGAAGGACCCTTAGGATGGGAGATTCAGCTAAGTGCAAAGCTGGTACCTGCAGACCCAGGGGCACCAGTCAGTCTACAGCTATGGAGGGGATTTTAATGCAAATGGTAAGGCACCTTTGCTGGGCCCTGCCATCTGGCCCCAGGATGGCACCTTCTGGGGCTGCTTGGCCTTTCCCAGGTCTTGAAAGGCATTCTGGTATTATATAAATACTCAAGAGTTTTGGAGTTAGAACAGCCTGACTTTGATTCTGGATGCTGCCACTCACTAGTGCTGTTTGCCTTGGTTGAGCCATTTAAACATACCAGACCTCGGCTTTCTCATCTGCAAAATGGGGATAATAGCAATGCCAGGGTCAGAGGGCTATTGAGAGGATTCAATAAGGTAACATATACAAGGCACCTGGCAAACAGCAGGCATCTAATGAGTGTGGGCTCCCTCCAACATAGACCAGAAAAACTGGTCCAGTGGTAGCCTCTCCCTAGGAATATTCTCTCTCTTCATACATTACATTGAGAGGGTGAACCAGTCCAAGCCAGATTCCCAATTCCATCCTTCAGTCCCAGGCTGCTCCAGAAGGCACTCCCCATATGGTGGTCTAGATGTGTGACACCTCCCAGGGCTGGGCAGTCCACAACCTGCCTCAGTCTATGGAGACACCCACGGGATGCTTAAGAGGGAAAGAACAGATCCAAATCCACCCTGGCAGAAAATGGGACCATCCCAACAAAGTGTTCCTGGCAGGAGCTCAGCGGGCAGGAGGTAGGATGTCCAGCAAGGGCACACCCTTGGCAGGAGCATCAGGAACTGAGGCAAAGACAGACCATGAGGTCCAGGGCTGCACCCACCTCTCCCTGGCCCAGACCTCTCTGCCCCTCTGAAGCCTGGCTGTCCTCACTCCTCGATCCTCCGTGCCTAGCATGGACTCCCCACACCCAGTCTCCCTCACTTTGCCTGGTCCCCCTAACTAGATAGCAAGCTCCCCGTGGGCAGGGGAATGATATCAGGGTCTTCTTGAGCCAAACACACTGTACTAAGAAAGCCCAGGTCTGCGTCGTCTGCTGGCTAGCTGCTGCTTCATATCCAAAGCCCGACTGACACAGCCACCCTTCTACCTCAGAGGGTAGTTAGAGAGCCCAAATGATGCTTACTCATGCTTTCAACAAACATGTGTTGAGAACCTACTGCATGAGCTCTGGAGTGCAACAGTGAAATAGGCAGACAGGCTTCCTGCCCTCAAAGAGCTTATACTCTAGTGAGAGACAAAGGCCAATCAAGAACACAAACAAATACTACATATTGTCTATGTGTTAAATTGTGATCAACTACAAGAAACAAGTTCACTGCATTTTATAATCAACCACTGAAGGCTTCAACCATTACAGAAAGAGTGATGCAAGACAGGTTGAATCTAGCTCTAGCAAGATAGTAAGAGGCCAGAAAGGTAAGGAGGGGAGAATATGAGCAAACAAGTCTCCCCTGCAGGACATTTCTGTCTGCTGTGATGCCCGTTCACAGAACTGAGGGCTTGCCTGTTCTGTCATGTGGGATGCTGATGCCCACAAGGGAGGCAGGTTATCACCTTCCATTTGAAGCCCTAGAGAAAGTGAAGCTGCAATCACATAGACAGGACCCGAAAGAAAGAAACAAGGGAAGGAGGGAAGAAAGGGAGAAGAAACCTTTCAGGACCTGAAAGAAGAAACAAGGAAAGGAGAGAAAAAGGAAGAGGAGAAGTAAAAAAAGAAAAAGTAGAGAAAAGAAAAAAGAAAGTCAGAACCCTGTGCTAGGAAAAATCCAGCTAGAAGAACACAGAGCCTATCCTGTGATTTTGAGGTGACTTCTAGGCCAGACTGTGAAGGGCAGCATGTTGTAAAGCCACTGCCACCTCCATTTGACGTGTACCATCACCTCTCTCAGTTCTTGGACTTACATATTCACACCTGTTTTTTAAAAACTCTTACATTGCAGCTGCTTCTAAGAGGCTGAGACTCAGTGAGTGTGTCAGTTTTCATCTTAATTCACCACTGTATCGCCGCACTGTTGGCAGAACAGGCTTCACGCCAAATAACTACACTTTAATCAGCCTCTCTGTTGGTTGCATTTTTTGATGATGGAAAGTCCGTCTCCAAAGCCATCGTCTGTACTAATGTTGGCTGAGCACTGCTCAGCCGATGTAATGCTGAGCAAATAGAAGATCCCAAGGGACTCCAGGGTGCCAGTGTGATGATCCCACAGGGTTCCAGACACGGCAATTTAGTTGGACTTCATCCTCAGTCATAGAATCCAGTGGCAGAACTCGATGTCACAGCATCAGAGCTGCATGGACACACAGAGTCGCCAGAGCCTATAAAGGCCTCCTTTTCCTCCAGCGCCTGCATTTGCCCATAGGGAAAGCCAACTCGAGGTGAAGGCTGGTTCCCAGGTTTCCAGACTTGGGAGAGGACAGTGGTCAGAGAGTCCAGAGTGGGGAGTCCAGAAGTTTCAGAAAGGCAGCCCCATAAGGGCAGAGAGACACAGCAGGGCCACTTGGCCACTCACCAAGTTCTACATTCACAGGGACCAGGAATTTTAGACCTTGAAGCTATTCCTGATGAGGTTATGTATACGTTACTGGAGATGTGTTCATGGAAGGAAAAAATACGGCATTAACCATCGGATTAAACTTTTATCCTGTTACCGTCTCATTCTGAGAGTACACTAGGGATTAAGTTTACAAATTATGTATTATCATTTGAATAGTACAATCATATTGTTTAACTGCTTTTATTTTTATTTTATTTTATTTTTGAGACAGAGTCTCACTCGGTCACCCAGGCTGGAGTTCAGTGCTGCAATCTCAGCTCACCGCAAACTCCGCCTCCTGGGTTCCAGCAATTCTCGTGCCTCAGCCTCCCAAGTAACTGGGACTACAGACGTGCATAACCACGCCCAGCTAATTTTTGTATTTTTGGTAGAGACAGGGTTTCACCACGCTGGCCAGGTTTCCCCTCAGTTTATCGGTATTAGACAGCTTAGGATGCAGTTAAATATCCACAGGCCATACATGTCCCCAAATTACAGAACTCCTGACCTCAGGTGATCCACCCACCTCAGCCTCCTAAAGTGCTGGGATTACAGGTATGAGCCACTGCGCTGGTCTCATTGTTTTTATTTTTAAAAGCACTCATTTATTTAACTCATGCAAACATTTTTAAACAGATCACCATTTGCATAACCCTGCTTTGATATGTCTTCTTTTTTTCCCCTATACTGTCAGAACCAGGGGATTCTGGAGTCAGAATGCCTGCCATCTTCTATTGCTGTGTGTCTACAAGCAAGTTACTTAGCCTCTCTGTGCCTATTACAGGCTGATTTATGTTTCCCACCCAAAATTCACATTGAAGTCCTAACACCCAATACCTCAGAATGGGATGTATTCAGAGACAGGATATTTAAAGATGTGACAAAGTTAAAATGAGGTCATTGGGGGCATGCTAATGTAGTATGTCTGGTGTCCTTAGAAGGGGAAACTAGGACACAGACATATACAGACGGGAGATGATATATGCACAGGGAGAAGAAGGCAGTCTTCTACAAGCCAATGAGAGAGGCCTGGAACCGACCCTTCCTTCACAGCCCAGAGAAGGAGCCAACCCTACCAACACCTTGATCTCAGACTTTTGGCCTCTAGAACTGTAAGAAAATTAATTTCTGGCCGGGCACAGTGGCTAATGCATATAATCCAAGCACTTTGGGAGGCTGAGGCAAGTGGATCATGAGGTCAAGAGATTGAGACCATCCTGGTCAACATGGTGAAACCCTGTCTCTACTAAAAATACAAAAATTAGTTGGGCATGGTGGTGCGCACCTGTAGTCCCAGCTACTCGGGAGGCTGAGGCAGGAGAATTGCTTGAACCCAGGGGGTGGAGGTTCTGGTGAGCCGAGATCGTGCCATAGCACTCCAGCCTGGTAACAAGAGTGAAACTCCATCTCATTAAAAAAAAAAAAAAAGAAAGAAAGAAAATTAATTTCTGTTGTGTAAGCCACCTGGCCTGTGGCACTTTGTCACAGCAGGCCTAGCAAACTAATACAGTGCCTCCCTTTCCTCATCAAGAAAATGGAAATAACAGTCCCTTCCTCACAGAGATGTGTTGAGTTCCCAGTTCCCAGCACTCAGTAGGTGCCCAGCAAATGTTTCCTGAAATACTTATCATCAGTACAGTCTTAATCCAACCTGGTCTCCTCCTGCTGGGTTCTCTGACTCTTCTGTGTGAGAAAAGAGGCTTATAAGAAAGCAGAGAACAGTAAATTCTGCAGGCAAGCCACACACTTCACAATCCCCACCATCCTCCCCAAACACTTCACCCCAAGTCCCTTAAGGTCGAATGGCTTGAGTCCCAAATCTCCACTTGCATGACGTTTCTTTTGCTCTAGTTATGCACTTTGCTAACTGTTGTAGGACCTGCCTGCCCATCTGGTGTTCTTTCTACCCAATGCCTTCAAAGGTCCAAACAGGAACCCTGCCTTCCCTTGGTTTATCAGTACTAGGATGCAGTTAAAGATCCACAGGCAGGCTGGGTGTGGTGACTCAGGCCTGTAATCCCTGAACTTTGGGAGGCCAAGGTGGGTGGATCACCTGAGGTCAGGAGTTTGAGACCAGCCCGGCCAACACGGTGAAACCCCATTTCTACTAAAATACAAAAATTAGCCGGACATGGTAGCGAGTGCCTATAATCTCAGCTGCTTGGGAGGCTGTGGTAAGAGAATTGCTTGAACCCAGGAGGCAGAGGTTGCGGTGAGCCGAGATCGTGCCGCTTCACTCCAGCCTAAGCAAGAGCAAACTCCACATCAAAAAAAAAAAAGAAAGAAAATCATGGAAGATCCACAGGCTATCCAAGTCCACAAATTACAGAAATTAGAAGCCTCTCCTTTCAGTTTATTGGAGAAGGGAGATTTCTGGTCAAGACATCCTCCTTTGAGAAGAGGTGATGAGCTGACACAGCTCTGCACAGGTTCCCTGGCCACCTAAGGAAAACATAGCGTTTTGGGGGCAGCATCAGAACTGGGTCTTCTCAAGAAATGTGTCTTGATAAGGGTCCCTGAATATAACAGTTGCCAGAGGGGACTCCTTGAGGCCTATAACAAGCTTACTGGGGGTCCTAGAAAAGTTCTCAGAGGTGTGTGAACTCACTAGCAGCTGACTGAGAAACTGGGAGTGGCTCAAAGACCTTTAGAAACCAAAAAGGAGTTCCGAGGTATCAGCAGTGGGCCCGAAAGTGTGGTCAAACTGAAAACCCCAGCTCTTTGCTGCCTCAGCAAGAAGCCAGGGATTCAGCGATGGTGTCTTAATCCAAACCTGTATGGCCATGGTAATTAAAATCAAGGTCATTTAGAACCCAGAAACCAAAGCCATTCTGACTGTAGAGGGAATTTTAATTTGTTAATGGATCTTTCGGCTGATGGCTGAGGGGAAAGATAGCAATTCACAATGGGTTTGAGGCCAAAAACAGCACCACAGCGGCCAGAAAGCCGCTGATAGATCCTCAGTCACTCTTCAAATGCAGCAAGGAACAGTCTGGGCTACCCAGGGATACAGATTTTTTTTTTAACTTTTTAATCGGCTAATAGCAGATGAAGACCTAACAGTGCTGCCAAGATTCTGCTCCTTCTGTCAGCCGTGGTGAGAAAGGGGCCAGGGTCAGATGCTTCTGGCTCCCTTTGCTCTCTGAGATTCTTTTGGAGGGATGTAGGAATTTGGGGCTGAGGAAGAAACCCCAAGGCCACTTTCTCCACTGGTCACCACTGCAGGGATCCAGGAAAGGGAAACAGATGAAATTCTCAGATCCCCGTGCCAATCCTGGAGAGGGCCTGAGACATATACTGTATTAATTTACCCCATATATGATTATGGGCTGCTTAAACGGTGCAGCAGATGCGATGGAGACTCAGCACACCGAGGAGGTGATGCCCAGAATCATGTCACTGAAGCTGCTCAGTGTGTGCTGCAAAGGGAAGACTTGGTGTGGCCTCAGATGGAGGAAGGGCAGGGCGGCAGAAGAGCTTCACCCCAGAAATGTAAACCAAAGGCCCAGCACCTATCCAGAACATCCAGCACTGCTGGAAGAGCCTGTCCCCACACGAGGGCTCTGGGCAGGGAATCTCCTCCTAACCAGTGACAGCTGTCACAGAGGGCGCTCTTTAGTGGAGAAGAAAAAGAAGAATCTAATTCCTGAATTTTATTTTTAGCTGCAAGTCAGGCAGAAGAGCAGAAAGAAGGCACTTGACCATAATCCTGATCATACTGAATGAGTAATTTAATCATTTTTAAAGCCTGTGCGCAGGATCTGCCATCTTACTGGGGTCTAACTTGGGAAACTCTCACCTGATTTCAAGCAATCAGAGTTTCTCTGCAAAAGCCACCAAAAGCTACTTCTCAAGAAGCACAATTTCTAGGCATCTGTTGTGTCCAAAAACTTAGATTCTCTTGCTTTGTTCCTTGAGCTAAGTCAAGCACAACTATGCCAGCTGAGGTGGTGAGAAGGAAACTGGGGTGGGGAGTGGGGCGGGCAAGAGGGCCTCCTGCCCTCAGAGAGGCAGCCAGGCTCATCCAGTGGCTGCCAAGACACACACCACGCACATACCACACACCACACATGTAACACAACTCACACTACACACCGCACACCACACATAACACAACTCATACTACACACACACCATACGCACACAACACACACGACACATGACACAACTGACACTACACACTGTACATCACACACATAACACAACTAACACTACACACATGCCCCACACACAACATGCAATAACACAACACACCTATACACCACACCACACAGGTAACAAGACAGTACATATACCACAACACACACATAACACAACTCATGCTACACACACAACACACACTACACAACACACACATAATACAACTCAATACACACACCACACACACAACATGCAATAACACAACACACGTAACACAATACACACTACACACCACACATAACACAACTCATACTACACATACATCACACACAACACACAATACACACCACACATAACTCACACTACACACACTACACGACACACACATAACACAACTCATACAATTCACACTACACACACACAACACACAATATACACCACACATGTAACACAACATACACTACATGACACACAACACAACTCACACAACACACACGCCCCACACACAACATGCAAGAACACAATACACATGTAACACTACACACACATAACACAACTCACATTACACACACACCACACACCACACATGTAACACAACTCACTACATACCACACACAACTCACACTACACACACAACACACAATACACACCACACATGTAACAATACATACTATACAACACACAACTCACACTAAACATACACCCCACACACAACATGCAATAACACAACACACATGTAACAACACACACACCATGCATGTAACACAACTCATACTACACATAACAAAATTCACACTACACAAACACAATACACACCACATGTGACACAACACACACTACACACCACACACATAACGCAACTCACAATACACACACCACACACAATAGGCTATAACACAACACACATAATACAACATACACAACACACACACATAACTCACACTAACACAACACACACACAACGTGCAATAACACACAACACACAACATACTACACACACCACATGGAACATACACACCACACGCAACATACACACCACACATGTAAACACACTACACACCACACATGTAACACACTACACAGCACACACATAACACATGTGCTACATACACACTTCACCATACACATACAACACACTACACACATCCCATGCCACAAATACCACATGCCACACACACAATTATACATATACATACATAATACACATCCCAACACATACACATCACACCCTACACAAACCACACACACTATACACACATACAGATATATACACATATCACACATATACACACAATACACATCACAAACTGTACACAAACCGTCCACATACATACTACACATATACATGCACTCAACAAATACACATGCAGCACACACATACTATGTACACATTATACAATACACACAGATGTACACATTGTACAAACATCACACATATCTACACTACACACACATGCACATGGTATACACACACTACACACACACCTTATATACACACCACATATACCATACAGACACCACACACTATGTACCACACACACCACACATACACATACACACACCACACACACACCATACACACACCACACACGACACACACAGACACATATATGTGCCACATACACACATGCACTATACCATGCACACACATGCCATACACACATACCACATACATGCCCACACACCACACACTGCACAAACACGCCACATAACACACCCTGTATTTTTCTGTGTAGACATTAAGTTGTGGAAATCAAATGTAATAATTATTAGTAATAGGGCCCCGTATCATTCATATATATATATATACACTACACACATACACACCACACACACACATCTACTACATATACACACATTATATATACATCACATATACACAGACACATACACACACCACACATAGCACACCTAGGCACGCTCTGCACATGTCTCACACACACACCACACACACATCACACACACCACACACCCATCACACACATACAGAGCATACATAGTAAACACACATCACACATACACACACCATACACACATACTGTTTATTTCCTTGCCTTTAATTTAAAAAAGAAAGAATTTTAAAAGGAAGCAGCGGAAAATAGACATTTGGACAATTGGCTCCATCCTACCATGATAGCTCCTATTAAACACCTTCTAGAGTCTGATTTTCTCACATCTAAAAATTATTTCTTTTTATTCTGTTGTTGTTTGGCACTAAAATATAAATATCTGTACATGCAGAAGCCGCTTTTAATCTTTTGTCTGTGACATCTGTGGAGAGTACTGGGGCTTGTGTTTATTCATAGGCATCAGTCCATTCCATCCTTCAAACAACAAGGGAGGCAGGTGGAACCCAGGGATTGGAGGCATGAAGACACTTGCTCAGGGTCTCAGGATGGGCTCCAGGTGCACTTACTCTCTGCCATCTGATGTTCATGGCATGCTCATACTAGGGCTGGGCAGGGTGAGGTTGGCAAACCAAAACCCAAATGCCCATTTCCCAGCAGGGCCATGCACCAGGGTGCTGTACCCTAACGCTCCACAGCTGTGGCCTGCCCTGGGTCCCATCATAGCCTGTCCTGTGTCCCCTCATGCTACCTTTCACATGAGGAAAACCCCTCTGTCAGTACCCAGCCTCCATCTTTCTCCTCCCCGATTCCAAAGTGCAGGTGCCTGCTGACTGAGTTCTTTTTAGATGAAGGCAGTTTTCACCATAGGCCCTCAACCAAAGGCCAGTTGACTTCAACTGGCCAACTTTCATCTCAACCCAGAATTACAGCTATCCCCAGGAGGCAGGCATTGGAGGAGTTGCTGGACCACAGAACTGAACATCCCCCAAGAAACGAGGCGGTAAAGCTCTTGCAAATACCTCTTGAGGGGGGCTGCTGAAGTGAGGGCCTCAGCCTGGAGCGGTGGAGGCCAAGAAGAGCTTTAGCCCTGTCTACAAGGGCCTGAAGAGTGCAGCCCAGTGGTCAGATGTATCCTGTCCATCCCCAAGGAGAGACCAGAACCAGCAGACAAAATATTTAGAGAGAAAGCTCTCTCTTGCTTTTCAGTAGAGCCTGACTTTCACAGGATAGGAGGGGTCTCCGTGGAGGTAAACAGGCTCCCTGGCACAGGTGGCATTTAAGAAGAGGTGGATGGTCCCTCAGTGAGACACTGGAGCAGGGTAGCAGACATCAGGGGGAAGGGTGGGCAGGCTTGACCTTTCCAATTGCCTCCCACCTTGAGAATCCCTGACTCGACAGAGTGAACACACAGCCATCCGAGACCTCCTGGTCATCTGCCTGCAGGGCTCTCTTCTGGGCCTAAAAATAAGATTCCCAGAGTCCTGATCCAAATTAGATCCTTAGTAACGTGTCACCATGGCTATAAATATGTCCCTTTGAGGGCCAGCTAATATAATTATTTTAATCAGCTACGCTCCCTAGAAGGACTGCCAGCTAGCTCCCCACACATTCTGAACAGGTGCGCTCCTCCTCGGCCTCACCTGGGGCCGGTCCTTGGAGCAGTCGTGAGGATGAAGGGTAGGTGGGAAAAGCAGTCTCTCTGCTTCCCTCTGTCTAAAGTCCCTGAGACACTCCTTTTATTCCGGGGCCTACATTCTCCCTTAATCATTCACTAGGACTTCCAACAGGAAGATAGGGGT
>NW_016107326.1:8219212-8226283 GCF_001604975.1 Cebus imitator
AGACAAACAGCACAAACATGTAAATTACACGTGGCATAAGGTGAGAAGGAGTGTTACTACAGACTGAATTGTGTTCTCTGCAAATCCACACGTTCAGGTCCTAATCCCCGGAACCTCGGAATATGATTGTGTTTGGAGACAGAGTCTTTGAAGATGTGATTATGATTAAATGAGATCACTAGGGTGGATCTTAATCCGACAGGACTGATGTCCTTATGAGAACAGATTAGGGGGCCAGGCGCGGTGGCTCATGCCTGTAATCCCAGCAGTTTGGGAGGCCAAGGTGGGTGGATCACGAGGTCAGGAGATCCAGGCCATCCCGGCTAACACAGTCAAACCCCACCTCTACTAAAAATACAAAAAATTAGCTGGGCGTGGTGGCTCGCACCTGTAGTCCCAGCTACTCGGGAGGCTGAGACAGGAGAATCACTTGAACCCAGGAGGCAAAGGTTGCAGTGAGCTGAGATTGCACCACTGTACTCCAGCCTGGGCAACAGAGAGAGACTCCATCTCAAAAAAAAAAGAAAAAAAGAACAGGAAATTAGGACACAGACATGCACAGAGAAAAGACCGTGTGGAGATACAGGGAAAACAAGGCAGCCATCTACAAGCCAAGAAGAGAGGCCTTAGAAGGAACTCATCCTGCTGGCACCTTGACCTTGACCTCTAGCGGGTGAGAAGGTAGCTGTCTGCTGTGTGAGCCACCCCGGCGGTGATCCTTTGTTACGGCACCTGAGCGAACTCACACAGGGCACAGTAGCGTATGTCCTGCCTGGAGGTTCCACATTCTTTTTCTCTCTCTCCTAAAGACTGGACAGCCAAACAAAACAGAGCCTTGGACCTCTCTGTCACTGTAGATGACTCCCTGAGAGAACGTAAGGAAAGAAGAGCAATAGGGTGTCAGAGAAAGGACATTGGCCTGGCCGGGAGAGCTGCTGGGTTCAGCCCAGGCTACCTTAGCAAGCTGCTCAGTCTTGGGAACTACTCCCTCATGTTGCCCCCCATCCTATCATCAGCTAACTGAAACACCTGGCCCAAATGACCTTTAAGGAGCCTTCCAGGACTAACATTTTTGCCCATGGGTAGCAAGGGGCAGCGTCGGAGCATGAGCCCAGAAGGGAGACACTTTGGAGGACAGAGTGGGATGACCGCAGGAGAAGCACACAGAGGTGTGGGTGATGTCAGGAGGCTGCTTGACTCTTTCTTGGAGCTAGGAGCTTTCGTTCCTGTCCCAACTCCTCTATTTGCTAAGTGCCTGGCCTTCTCCCCATCCCTGAGCATCTGTAAATGAGATAATAGGAGTGCATGTGTTGTGTACCAGTGAAACAGCCTACACTATGCCAAGCATGCTCACTGTTACAAAAGAGGACAAGAAGGATGGTGGGTGCCCAGTGGCTTCTCAGGACTGACATCTGCATCTATCACATTCCCCAAGGGGTAACTCCCAGGGCAAGGCAGAGTGAGTCTTCAGAGTTGGAGCTGGAGTGCCTGTCTTCCCATCACAAACATAAGTGCCACATTACTACACAATCTAAAGAAACTTTAGAACTGTGGTTTTGTGCTAAAGGAGGCAGGGAAGAAATTGTAGCTTGCCTTTCCCAAGGCTAGATGTGAAATTAAGATCTTTATCCATATTTAGTGGTTTGCATTTTACATAGAGTTTTCACCAATGCAGTCTCCCAGGTATTATTATTCCCATTTTACAGATAAAGAAACCAAGGTGAGGGGAGATTAAGGAAGAAAATATGGCAGCGTAGAAAAAAAGCACAAGGCTTGGGTTCTTACTTTGACCTTTAACAAAGTCACTTAATATGTTGTTATCACATTGCCTGCAAATAAAGTCCTGTAGCTAGTACAGGCAGGGTCAAAACATGACCTGAGGAATTCAACCCAGAACACACACCATAAGTACATTTCACAGATTCAGATAATCTCAGAACTGGAAGGGCCCTTGGTAATCACAGATCTGATTCCTTTGGATTTATGCCAAGGAAACTGAGGTCTAAAGATCTCCTTGTTCAGGGTCTCACACTGAGGCTCTGGCTAGACTAAAATCAGAGTTCAAGCTTCTTTTCCAAAGACCACTGTGACCTGTCGATTTGACTTCAAAATCTTCCTCTTCAGCACAAACCACAACCACAAAGAGAAAGGTCTTCTGGAATATCTATATTGGATTGCAGAAAGAAGTTCCACCCACCCACAAACCTGGATCCTTCCTCCAAGGCCTCATGCTGCTGGCCTCCTGCAGTGACTTTGAGCAGGAGAGCAGATGAGTCAAGCTCCTCCCACAGGATAAGGCTGCTGGGAGCAGCTCAGACGACTGGAATTAGAAATTCTAATTATTAGAACTCTCGGAATGCACCAAAGGACAACTTATAATTAGCACATGTCAAAAGGCCATCCCCAAAGGGGACACATTATAAATCAGAAAACAAAGATGGCCCCAGAAAGCGATTAGGGAGCTGAGCTATTTGGCCTCCCACCCCTCCTGATGGCCCTAAATCCAATCCACCTCCCACTCCTGTGAGGCCCCCTCCCTCCCATGCCAGCCTCTCTCCTGCTGCTCTGCCCTTTGCAAGCCCAGCATGGGGGCTTCCAGCTCCCTAAGCCCTTCTCCTTCTGTCCTGGAAGGCTCAGCACAGGGATCCCTCTCTTCAGGGTTCATGCAGCTCTAACCCCAGGTCCTGAGCTGGTCAGAGGCTTTTAGCTCCTGCTGTCATAAGCTGCAAATAAAGATTTAATGACTAGCCTTTTTATGAGGAAGAAAATGTCTCCAGCAGACTGATAATGTCATCGTCTGCTGCTCAGGTGTGTGTGCCCAGGGCAGCCTCACAGCCAGAGCCCTGCTTTCATGAGGAAGGCTCAGGGCACAGTCCCAGTGCAGACTGGGAAAGGCCAGCATGCAAAAGATGTGGGGGCATCTCTTTGTTTCTTCCTTAAATGAATGAATGAATGAATGGGCCTTCTACTGACTAATATGCCATAAATATTTTCTTGAGTACTTACTGTGTGTTAGTCACAGCACTTGAGACTGGAGAGGAAAAGCAGTTAAAGACACAGAATTAAATAAGACATGACCTTACTCTCCCAGAATTCGCAGTAGCACATACCCTGACAGGTGAAAACATTTTTAGAAAGACAAAACCAAAAACCAGCAAGAGAACTGGCATCTGGAGGCAGGACACCTGGATTCCAGGAAAGGCTCTTTGCTGCACGACTTGCCTCCTGCAGGTTGTTTGTCTTCCTTGGGCCTCCATCATCTGTGCCATGGAGATAATGCCAAACTCGTGGATCCCGCAGGGGTTGCCATGGAAAACGCGATAAAACACAGGAGCAGACCCTCTGGGAAATGTCTGCAGTGTAACTCCTTATCATAACACGAACCACTGAAGATGCTGGTGGCTGATAGGAATAAGAATTCTGTTTTCCCACACTCACCAGTCTAATTCAAGATGGTACCTAGTTCCTTGGACAAAGATCTCCAGGGTAGAGAAAGGCAATTTACCAAGCCAGCATATGTCTGTGCTTACCAAGGAACCTTCTAGATGGCAACATTATCTCATACAGTGTGGTTCACAGGGGAAAGACTGCATCTATGTCTAGGGATGACAAGGTTTTATTCCGGGAGCAAATGAACCCCATCTGTTTGGTAGTGGCTGCCTGAAGAACTGTGTTAAAAGGGATCCTGAGGTTGTGTCTTGGCTTGCCCAGAAAGAACGTCTTGATAGATTACAAATGTCTGTTATGAGTAAGGAGTGGGGGAGTGGCACTTTGTCACTTGTGACCTAGGAGGAGGGATACTTACTATAAAAAAGAGCATCACAAAAGTGCACATATGAAGTATTTATGTCCCTTTTTGCGATTTCAGATGGTTTCCTCTCAGAACTAAAAGCACATTGCATTGCACATTGCAGATATTCAAAGTTTGTCAAATAAGTGAACCAATGAGATAAGGTACATAACTGACGCCCACTCAACCACACTCCTTGGTGTACACCTTTCTTTAGAGCTGTGTCCTCTGCTCATTCAAAGGCGAGCTGAGTATTGGCCAATGCCCTGAACACTATTCCTTCTGTATGAATTGTTAATATTATTTGTGCCAGGAAAGCCTAAGACATATCCCCAGCAAGAAACCGATGTTTTTAGGAAATTAGCTGGTCCTTCAGACCCTGGTTAAATGTGCTAGGTGGTCTCAATCATGTTATTTATAAACTGAGAACAGTACCTCACAAAGTTGGGTATCATTAGGGTCTGAGGATCCCTGGCACTGCCACACAAAATCACCTGGTTCAAATACCCTGCAAGTACCACATAATACCCTCTGGCCTTTAATTCCATGCCATTTTGTTGAAGTCTATTCCACCTTCTTCTTTTAGCACTTCTCAGGACAATGTGTTCTCTGAGTTTATTATGAGCTTTATGCTGTATGAATTCTTCCCGTTTTTCTAAGATTCACTCTGCTTGAGTATTAAACGGGACCTCTCTCTTAGCATGTCAGGATGTGGCAAGGAGTCTGTACTGGCTTAGTTGCTCCGCTCATACTTTCATAAAAGTCTATTATGTCTATGCTAATTCCCAACAGAGCTGGGCTGCAGTCAACCCCTAAACTACTTATTACAAAGAAGCACTGAACAGATGAATGCGCTGCTCATGACTGAGAGGGGAAGAGAACAGACTGTGTCCAAGCCCATCAACACATCATCTGTGCACCAGGAATGCTCCAAACACAAACAGCCCTAGTGAGTCACAAGGATAGATGGATGCTGCAGTGATTCTTACATTCGTAGTCAGGACCACAGAGTGCTGGAGACAAGTGGCAGCTTAGAAACCACCCAGTGACTAGAGATATGGAAATTCAGGCCCAGAACCATTAACCTGCCCACAGTCTTACTCCAAGCCAGGGATACTTACTATAAAAAAAGAATATCATAAAACTGCATATGTGAAGTATCTCATTTATGTCCCTTTTTGCTATTTCAGATGGTTTCGTCTCAGAACTTAAAGCACATTGTCTTGCACATTGCAGATACTCAAAGTTTGATAAATAAATGAGCCAATGAGGTAATGTACATAACTCTGCAGAAGGATTTCAGTGCAATGCTATTTATAAGAACAAAAAGGAGGAAAAGCTAAAGAGCAAATATAAGGAAAAGGAGTGAGCATCCATATAAGATACAGTCATTTAAAATATGTTTATAGAGTCCCAATGTCACTTGGAAATGCTGATAACATAACGTTAAGAAGAAAAGCAGAACGCTAAATCGCACACACTCTAGTATCTCGGCATTACAAAGAAAAATGCACAGTAATATATTTGGGAGAAAATACAACATGAACAGTAGATGTTTCTGTTGTGATTATGGGAGGGGTTATTCTGCTTCTTTGCACTCTGCTGTTTTTTGCAGATAATTTACAATGTGCCCATAGGATTTTCATAAGCAGTGGGAGGGTATTAAGAAACAGAAAAGAATATCCACAGATATTATTCAGCCTTGTTGGGATTTAGAAAGAGACAGAGATCATTTATCTGTTTTTGCATAAAGAAGCTGATGAAACAAAGAGACAGAGACTACTGACAAAGGCAGGCGTTAGCTGTCTGGTGCGGGGGGCCATCCAATGCCAGGCAAACAACAGATATGGGATAAAATCCACTCAAACCACAGTGGGAGGGGGGCAGGAGGTGTCCAGTCTTCCTCTTTACAAAGGTTCCATTCTTACCTTATCCAAAAGATGGCCAATGCAAGGCTAAGGCTCAGCCTTTACCCCCAGAGCCTCCCCAAAGACTCTCTGGCCCCTGCAGCCAGCAACAATAAATTAACTATCACAGTCAGGTTCTTCCCTTTCGTCAGGCAATGTACTGTGTCCTTTACATACATTGCCCCATTAAATCCTCCCAGTGTCTCTGAGGTAGGTCTTACTGTGCCCATTCATTCATTCCTCCAGATCTTTACAGCACTAAGAAGACGCTGCCTGGTGACATTTCCTGAATTGCTTCCCACAGGTCCTGTGTTTCAGGCTAGGACAAGTTGTTTAACCTTTCAGGTGCATCTGTCTCTCTTGCTTCCCTCAATTGCATTGTTAGCTCCCAAAGGGGAGGAGGGGGTCCTGCCTTATCATTCCTTGTGCGTCCCACAGAGCCAAGCCTGGTAATGTCTTTACTACTTGACACTTCAGATCTCAGAAAATACCTGCTCATCGATTGTTGGATTGAATAGGTTAAGGAGGACAACGGTCTCATGGGCAGACCTGGCCTGCAACCAAGACAGAAGCTGGAGGCGCCTCCCTCAGGACTCGTGACCCCGCCAACTAGGACACCCATGTCTGTCAGCCGTGGCATTGGTGTTTGTCCTCCGCACCCCTAAGCCACCAGCCAATAAATTGCAGGGCACTCAGACATCAGGATGTGTCCCTCACTTGCCACCAGACCTGAGCTGGCTACAGGCCAATGACAGCATAGGGCTGGCCCTGCCCATCTCCCATCTGGCAGCAAGGATCCAGTTCCAGATTGCAACCTGCGGTTGAGTCTGGCACAGTGACCCAGGGCTCTGGCAGGCAAATCCCAGTCATAAAACTGGTCTAAACCAGCCATGTGATGGACCCCTGTTATCTCTTCCTAAATTGCAGCAGAGCTGATCTTCTTCCAGCCGAGTCAAGGGCCATCAGACAGGGGCATATTTACTTTTACTATCATATTAAAGCATCCCAGAAAAAAAGGAACAGTCCCCCTATCCTAGAGCAAGAAATAAGCAAATCATTATCTACAATGATATCCTTTAAGTTTAAGTCTAAGCTTGCCCAGAAGGTGCTGCCCATTTGGAGACCAGGCTATGGCTCCTCTCTCTGAATTCTTTTGAAACCACAGGGACTGCTGCAGGCTCCTCCAAGGCTCTGGATCCATAGCTTGCCTAGCACAGATTTCCCTGTCCCGGCAAAGCCCTCCCTGACAACCCTACCCATAGTAATCTCAACATTCATGAATCTTTTCTCTCCCCATACGGTGAATACATAAAGATACCCATGTGCGGCCAGGTGCACTGGCTCACAACTGTAATCCCAGTACTTTGGGAGGCC
>NW_016107326.1:8226593-8244542 GCF_001604975.1 Cebus imitator
CACACACACACACACACACACACACACAGAGCATACATGTTATTTCTCCAATGAAAGCGTATTTTCCTTAAGAAATAGGACCAGTCACTTATCTTTCCTGCATCTAACTTAAAAATGGACCCAACATCCTTGAATTAATAAATAAATGGGCAAATAAACTTGTTGATGGACTGGTCAGCTGATAATATCAAGGAATTCTGCACCAGCCTATACAGGTTCACCCTTCTCTAAAGTCATGCCTTTCCAAGTCCAAGGAAATGCTCAATTCAATCATGCTGTTTTGGAAATAAAGTAATGAATGATATTAACGATTGTTTAGAAACTACCAGGTGCCAGGTACTAGGCTTTTGATATAAATCTCACACATTAATCTTTTAAGTGAGGTAGTATTACCATTATTATTCCCATTTTACAGGTAAGAAGGATGAAGACCAGAGGGCTATCCACAACTGAAGTATAGACAATGGGTGAGGAAATGTGAACCAAACAGTTCTTCCAGTCTCAGGGCCAGATCCCTGGCACAAAGTGACAACCCTGCATCGCCTTCAGCTAAAGTGCCAGGCAGACAGTGCCCATCCTTCAATGTTATTTAATCAAAGCAAAGAATTCATAAGAATCTGCATGTGTTCATTATTCAAGCAGATTAAATATTTGATAGCCCTGCAGTTTAATTTTTTATGGCTCAGAGATTGGAGTGAAGCGCTCCCTGGGATGCCACCTGTCGCTGGTACAGGGCAGCAGCTGGTCAAGGAGGCCAGAGGCCGAGGCTCCACAGTGCTCTGCTCAGCACCCACAAGCAACTGTCCTGACTCCAGTAAGCTGCTCGTGCCGGGTCCCAGGGCCAAAGGTTACAGGTGCTTTCCAAGTTTGTACAGAGAATCTTCAAAAAGGAAAGAAGGGCTGTAGAGACAGCAAGCTTAGGGCATCACAAAATCAGGGAGGAACCCAGATGACCCAAAACATCTAGGTCCCAGGAAGGGGAGGCAGCCCCCTCCTTCTGTCTCTGACCACACAGCAGGAACAAAACTTTTAGACCAATGTATGACACAGCATAAGGGCAAGATCATCCTGTCCATCTCTCTGCCAACTAAAGCACCACAGGGCCATTTGGGACCTTTTGCCTGCCCCTTCCAACAACATGTATCCCTCACAGCCACCATGTTTTCCTCCCAGTTCACTGTCTCCCTGCAGAGGCTTGGGAGTCCACAGAAAACAGAAGAGCTGGGGCCAAGAGTCCTTCAGTCTCAATCTGTTCTCCTCTGGCCTAGAGAAGCTCTCTTTCCTAGTCCTTTTCTTATCTTCAAAATGAAATTCCAGCAGTTTTTGTCTTTGCTACCCCCAAAATGGTCAAATGTCATGCAGCATGATTTCAATCCCTGAACTGCTCCAACCCACCCCAAGCCCCCAAGTCTCTCTCTTGTTCTCCTTCCCTCCTTTCTTCCTTCCCTTTTTCCCTCCTTCCCTTTCTCTCCCCTATCTTTCCCCTCTCTTTCTCTCTCTCTCTCTCTCTCTCTCTCTCTCTCTCTCTCACACACACACACACACACACACACACACACACACGCACACCTTGTTCTTCTGTGCCTACCATGGAAGAAGACCTAATATCTAAGAATTTTACTGGCACCCAGTCAACATCCAACCAATTAATGTTTTCAAGGGTTTAGAGGGGCCAGGAGAAGAGACTCTTTTACTCCAGCAGCCCACGGAGATTTCTGTTTTAATTTCTTTTTAATTGGCAGCACCATTAACAGCATATCAGAAATCTCTCTGCTCCGACCCTTCTCCTCTCCTCTGTTCCCTCCAACTCTTACAAGGGAAGGACATGTGACAGTTTTCTGGAAAAGTAGAGAAGTGTCACAGCAGAGCGCAGCTCCTTTTTCCTGCCATCCCTATTCATCACCAGTCTGATGAGGAGCCAGAGAGGTAACACAAGCTCTCACTTCGTCCATGTGGGGCTCATCAGGGCAGGCAACAAGGAGAAAGGCATGTGCCACTCTTCCCAGACACAGGGGCTGTCGCCTCCTGGTAAAACCGGGCTGGAGGGCTCTCTTCCCCAATCAGCCAGCTCTATTTCTGCTCTGCAGACACCTCCCTGGGCCCTCCGTACTCTCATGGGAAGACAGCGGACTTCCAGCCGCCCCTGCCAGCTGCCCCAGGCCTCTCTGGTAATGGGTGTGTTGCCACTGGACACTGTCATGGAAATAACGGGAGTGTGTGGGTAGGGGAGAACTGTTTGCCTATTTTCCGCATTTAAAAACCTGGTGAAATGATGAGTAAGGATTATCTTCACACTGGAACCACTCATGTTGCAAAAACAGCACTGAGATATTGAAGGGGAGGAGGAAATTTATTTGCTGTTTTGACACTGCCACCGAAGCAATTCTTATCCTGACACAAGAACGCTCTGGACAGTCACTGCCCCTCTTCTTTCAGGAAATCACACCAAGTTGTCATGACTTGCAGGTGACATGTTAATAAGGGATCAACATGGAGCCACAGGGGAAGTAAGCCTAGGCCAGAATCTAGGAGGGCTAGGGTGAAGGGCGAAAAATGGCATGCAGAGGGAACAAAGTCACCCGGGGTGCGAAGGCTCTTTGTGCCTGCAGGTCTGGCACCGTGGGATTTCTGGCGTTTTCCTCCTGTCTCATTTACTATTTGGGCGGAAGGGAAGTATTTTCCAGAAAGGACAAAGTAGGAGCAGCCTCAGTAAAGAACTCTCTAGAAGCCTCTCCTATTTGGCTGGTGTTTTACAAAGTATAAAGCACTGTAGGCACCTCCGCTGGCTTATCCTGTTACGTGGGTGTCGTTATCTACATCTTATAGGCAAGGAAACTGACATGCCCAAGGTCACAGAGCTACTGCAGGAAGGAATAGGAAATCAGACATTTCTGTGCTGCCTCCTTATAGAAGTTGCCACCCCCTCATCATAATCCAATTATTGGTAAAAATCACAACTGAGGCTAGATATACAGTACCTCCTATGTGCTCTCACAGTGCTAAGCACTTTACATCAGTTGTCTCCTATTTTAATCCCCATACTAATGCTGGGAGAGAGGTGTTATAAAGCTTATTTGTCAGATAGGGAAATCTTGGTTCTGCCCCTGATGCTTCAGTGGCCTGGGACAAGTGACCGATAGCCCAGTCACTTGTCCCAGGCCACAGAAGCATCAGGGGCAGAACCAAGATTCAAACTGTGCGCCCCTGCCCGTGTATCTCAGTGGCTCTCCAGCTTGCCTATCATCAGCATCACCTGGACGAATGGTCCGAACAAGGCATGCTGGGTCCCACCCAAAGAGTCACTGATCAGGTCAGTGGGGCTGAAAGCAAGCCTAAGAATCTGCATCGCCAACAAGTTCCCAAGAGAGGCGCTTGCTGCTGATAGGAGAACTCCACTTTGAAAACCTCTGCTCTGTCTAACCGGCCTCTTGTCACCCACCAGCTAATGTGAGCATCCTGTCAGACAGGTAATGGAACAAGATATGCAAAATGTGGCTGCAGGAAGTTCACTTCCTGATTCACAAAATCATTCCCCCAAAAGAAATCACACACCATCCACAGACACTTAAGCATCACCTGCATTAAACATTAACTAAGGGATGTTCTAAGCCAATTTACGCTAAGACTCACTCTCTCCTTCTGAACCTCCCCTGCTGAAAGTGACCATCTTCCAGCCAGCCCACCTCATTATCATTAAAATACCACTGCGGAGACATAGGGGGTACTTCTGAATGAGCAACCCCCATCAGTGTACATATTCCCCACATGCGTATTTGTATGCCCATCACGCGCCATACTGTGCTCATATTCCATATATGATAAAGTGCACACAGGTGTAATCATTTTAAAGAGTGATAAATGTGAACAGAAATCGATATCTTCGCATTTTCTTCCCTTATTCCAAAGGATAGTTTTGTGCATCCCTCTTTGGAGGCTGCTGGTCTGGAATTCAGTGTTCCCATTTCTAATTTCTGATGATGAGAATTTGCCAACCGCCCCCTGCCCCTGCAGGCTGACTGAGCATGTCTGAAGGGTAGCTGTGCTCTCTGGCTCGAGGAAAAGTCACTTCCTTTCTGTTAACAACAAGCCCCTAGAGGGCACACGCAGACCCTCCAAGACTTGTCCAGCACAAGCCCTGTAAGTAAGGATCGCTCAGCCAAAGCTTCTTGATTATGGGAGTCTTTTCTCCAAAAGAGAATGAGAAGCACCAAGGAGCCTATAGAGAAGACAGTGGCTGTCTCTAAAAGCCTTTGACCTGACAAGTGAGAGTGGGAGACTAAGCCCTCACTTTTAAAGCAACGGGAGGAGAGGGCACCAGATCAAGGTCAGAGAGCAGATCCTGGGATCAGCCTCCACGAATAACCATGGATGAAACTGGGACTACACTGTGTCCTCCAAGGACCAATGTCCTTGCATGTCAAATGAGGTATAGGGTGACCAACCAGTACTGCGGGGCCTCCCAGGATGTCAGATTTCAGTGCTGAAACCAAAACACACTAGAATACTTAGTCACCCTAGCAGTGAACCAGGTACCAGGCTCTGGGCAACTCTAAGTGTTTATCAGCCCTACCCTGGCCTCTGCTATAAGGTATCCTAGGAGAGCCGGAGGGAGCTGGAGGCCATTACCTGCTCACTAGGATGTTTCAGTCCTACCAAGATAGAGATAATGATAAGCCATGCCAAGTCAAATGTCAATATCAGGTCAAAACAAAACAGAAGCTGGAAAGAGGGCATAATGTAGGCTGCAGTGGCCAAGACAGACCTTCAGGAGGAGGTCAGGGTGCAGGAGGAGGCTGATTAAGCACACACTGAAGTGTCCCTTCCTCAACCTCACCTCATCTCCCTCCCTTCCTTCGCCCCCGCCTTCCCCACCACCAAGTAGAGCAGGACCGCAGAGAATGAACTCAAGCTCTGGAGTCTTCCCGTTTGATTCCAAATCTGGTGCTACCCTTTTCCTTTTGGAGTGATCTTGGGACCAGTTACTCAAGCTGCATAGCTGAGGTATTGTTTTCTTTAAAATGGAGCCAATTATACCCCACTTCACAGAGTTGTTCTAAAGATTCAATAAAGTCATGCACACAGAACGCTTTGAAACTGTGGCTGAGAGCACCAGCTCTATAAATATTGGCTGTTCTTAACCTCTCTCGACCCTTTTCAATATGTTCGTGAATCTAAGGTATTTCCAAAGAACAGTGGGCTCTCCATGAGAATGAGTTATCCTGAATGTTTCTGTTACTAATGATGGGTACAGCCGGCTTAGTTCTGCTCCTGTCACTCCTGAAGCCAGGGAGGATGAGAGGGTATGTGAGAAAAAGTCACAGGGAAGCCAGCCCTGGCCCCAGGCAAAGCCCAAGGGTTTCTCTTGGCCCTGTGCAAAACAAGAAGCAGCTTCCTCTGTTTCCATTTCCATCTCATAGCCCCAAGCAGTCAAGTCATGGAGGAGTTTCCCTTCCTCCCTAATCCCCCAGGTTCCGAAGAAAGAAAGGTTCAGAGGCCTCCTGCTGCTGCAGGGAGGGTATGTCACCTCAGGTCATAATAAGTCCCCAGCTAAGCATTAGCTCAGGACCACTTAAAGCTCTTGAAAATGAACTGTCTTAGCTCATGGCAGGTTTCAAGAATCCCTGCAGGTGAAATACCAGCAGGGCTCCCCATAAACTCAGGCAGCTATGTTAATGGTAGGAACCAGGAAAGGTACCCTCCTGCTTAACTTTGTCTTCATCCAGATCAGCCCTAGAACTAAACACATATAGCAGAACCCAGATCAGTAAACCCCCACACAGACACGGCCCTGAAATTCTACCATTAGGCATTCACTTCTTTGATAGTAACTTCTTTTTTTTAGGCAATACATTTTTTTGGTTGCCTGCTATGTCGACTGGAATACATTTAAATGAAGAAAACCAAGATTCACCTCAGCCTCTGCCCTTAGAAATCTCACAAGTCAACTGGGGAAACAAGCCACACAGAAGTGCAATACACAAAAAGAAGTGTATACGTCTTCAAAAAGTGTATACCTTTGGTGCAATACACAGAGAGAGAAGTGCAATACAAGAGAGAGCGAGAGAGAGAGGCACTATCATACTCGCCTTCAAAGTGATACCCCCAACATTGCATATTCCCCTTCCCACACCCCCATTGCACCTTCAACACAATATCCCAGTAAAAGTCATTAGATTAAATGGCCATTGTTTTTCAACAGGAAGAAAGGCCACCCAGCTGTGGCTACGGCCAGCTGACTGCCCTGTAGGAGGGGCTATGAGGAGATTTCCTAGCAGGAAGCTGCTCTGGGGAGGGAGTAGGGGGTGGCATCCTGACCCCTGGGAGCCACAGCGTGGACCATGGATTGGGAGGTGGAGGGAATGGGGCAGGGCAGTGGGCCACCTACCTTGTGCCATTGGCTGTCAAGGGACCTGAGAACTGACTGGTTTGGAGCCTGATGTCTGGGCTGGTAAAGAAGCAACGGTGGGAGGGGTGCATGATAGGGCGAGGGAAGGGAGCGGCTGAGCCAGCATCCCCTTCTGAACTGTTGATGGGGTCCACATCTAGGCCTCTTCTAAACCAAAAGGCTGAGCGCCAGCTTGGTAGCAGCTCTGTGGGTGCACAGCCCTGCCCCATCATTCTCCCGTATTAGAAGAGGCTGCTGAACTCTGGCACCTGAGGCAGGCCCAGAGCCCAGGGTCAATGAGGAGACAACACCTCAGCCCTGGAAGGTGCCGTGTCCAAGCAATCCTCAGCCAGAGCAGTCGTGTTCTCTGGAAGCCAGTGAAAGTAGGGAGGACGCTCTGTTCCCCATTCAGGGGCAAAGTTGCCACACCTTCTCCAGACTTGGTTTTCTAGGGCTACGGGTCACCTGCTGACACTTCACTTGAACCATTCTCCCGTTATAAAAAGGGACACTTTGGCCACCCTCTCAGCTTACAGGCCTTTTAGCCCAGTGTGGCCAGGCAGCTCTTCCCAGGCATCCACAGGCCAAGAGCTAGGAATGCCTGCTCCACTCAGGGCCCACCGGCCCCTTCCCAGCTTCCCCCTCTAGGCAAACAGGGTCATGAGTGATACAGGAGCCTCATGCAGGGGTGGATGGCCCCAGGGCCTCCCTGTAATCTCAGGGCAATGGGTGGAGATCATAGGGTTGACAGACAAAAAGATTAGGGTGCCAGTTACATTTGAAATTCAGCATAAACAAGAAACAATTTTTTAGCATAAGTATGTCCCAAATATTGCATAGGACATACTTAAACTAAAAACCAAAAACCTATCTTGCTTATCTGAAATTCAAATGTAACCAGACAACCTTATTTTCATTTGCTGAATCTACCAACCTTGCAAGCCCAGAACAGGGAAACCTGGTTTTCCCAAAGCAGAACTTAATATCACAAGAGAAACAGCCTTGAAAATGATATAGAGTAAGGCCTCATTCACACGGGTGAGGTTGGTCATTTCCTTCACACAGGACATGACGGTACCAAAGTTCCATTGGGCCTCTGGCCTCTGGTCAATTGATTCAAACTTTGGATCCCAGCTCTGGCTCAGAGGTGCTGACTGACTTCGGCAAGTCACTCCCCCTGACTGGTGGGCAGTTCTCCCACCTTCAGGTTAGGACAAGGTTTCTCAGGCCGGCACTGTCAACATTTTGGTCCAGATTACTCTTTACTGAGGAGGGTTATCCTGTGTATTATAAGATGTAGAGTAGCGTCCCTGGCCGCTACCCACCAGATGCCAGCAGCACCCATCCCAACTGGATTGTGCCAATGTCTCATAGGGGGGCAAAATCATACCTGGTTAAGAACCATGGGGTTAAATGACCCTATATCCTAATGTCCAGGGCTCCCACTACTTGTAACAGTCAACAATTATTGGGTTTACACATGGATTTGTGCCAAAGATTCGTCTTAAATATCCAACTCCCACAATGAATCTAACAGGAGATGTGAATGACCAGGGTTTGATTACATGTAAACTTTTAAAAATATATCCCCTACCTCACTCCCCTGAACCTCATTCCAGCCTTCAGAAATTGACCTAGCCCGATTCCAGGAAGTGGCTCCAGCTTTTGGATGGCCTTACAGACAGCAACGACTTAATAATAAAAAATGAAATTATCATCACCCTGAGTGAAGGCAATGATTTCCTGGAACTTCTCGGGCAAACAGTTTTGGCTATTTTAATATTAATGACTACTACTAATGATAGAGTGCCTACAACACGCTAGGACCATGCTGGGTTATGTCATTTAATCTTCACAATAGCCCGTAGGAGGTTGGTGCTGTGCTAATCAACATTTAGCAGTTGAAAAAACAGGTTCAGAGAAGTTAAGCAATTTGCCTAAAGTCACAGAGTCTGATCTGTCTGATTCCAGAACCTGTGCTCATTCCACCACAGAAACAATCTATCCACATATAGCACTCACAAGGAGTAGGGAAATTCATTCCTCCTTGGGCCTGCCTCCCAAGTAAACACTCACAGACTTTCATCTCCAGGACCCAAATCTCTAGGACCACACAGAATCCCAGCCCTTAAGGGGCTGCCACATGTAGGCAACACACTGGCTTGTAAATGTATCTTGCCATTGCTTTGACCTTGAACCACTGTAACTCCAGTGCCTACTGTAGAGCCAGGCCCACAGCAAGCACTCACTCAATAAATGGTTGCTAAAACACTGAATGTCCCCCCATGTCAAAGATGGAGACACTGAGACCTACCTCTTTTTGTGCAAGTCATTATCTAAGGGAAAACCAACGCTGGCCCTCAGGTTTTGTTTGTCCTGCATCCAAAATTCCCCACAGTACTGATTCACTTTGTTTTTTAACTTGTTCTTACAATCCCACATTTCCTTTTGTATGATTAGTGGATGGAGAGTTGATTGGATGTGAGTGACCTGGTTGCCTGGTGGCCCAAAAGACTGGCCCAGGAGACCACTAAAGAGTTCCAGGGCCTGGGTCCGGAACTGGGGCCTGGAAAACCGTGTGTCCGTGCCCTCAGTTACTAGGTCACCTTGAGTGGGGCTGCCACATTGTTCTGTGACCCAGTTTCCCCCTGGACAGCACGCTGAGTGAGATTCCCCCCACGGCGTGCTATTATTACCTGGCACACCAAGGAATGAGGTCACTGCTACAATGAGGCCACCCCGCCTCCAAGATTCTTCAAAATTCTGCTCCTTAGAGCAGGACAACAGGGCAATGTGGGGCAGTGGCTCCAATTTGCTGAGGACTGAAGGATGAAAGAGGGCATCTTGGGGCGACCCGGTAAACACTGCACTGAGACACTCAGCAGTGACAAAAGGGCCCACAGAACAAAAGGGTGCAAACTGTGGGCCTTACCCTGGGGGAAATGGGTTTAAAAGTCATACACGCACACATACCCCACATACACCACCAGGGAGTCTAATTTTAGTAGCCATTTGGCCCGCAAAGCACTTTGCAAGTAGTTATTTTGAGAAATGGTATTAGCCATCGGGTTATTTTTAATGCCCCTTGTGTGACAGGCATTTGTGACATAAACAGCAGCTGAAAGACCATAAACCCATAGCCCTAAATGTGTTCAGGGCCCAGGCAGCAGCCCCTTGGGATGTCCTAAGCCAAATTCTAATGGAGAGAATGGGTGAGCATCTTGTATGCCCTGCCAGTCCCTCCTCACTGCCTACTGCTCCATTCACTGGGGATGGGCAGCAGGATTTGAATGAACGAGAAGCCCCTCTGGTCTGTGACAGCCAATGTGCTAATGACAACCTTCAGTGCTTGCCGACACAGTGCAGGTGAAAATCCACACTGCTAATGAAGGTCCCTCGTGGGCTGTTCCCAACCCAGTGTTCTCAGACTCTGCTCCCAACACATGGCCTTCTCACTCTCTGCCTTGCCACCTCCTCCCTCTGCTCTAGCTGACCCCTCACTTGGATCAGCCCACTCCTCATCTCTCATAACCCAGCCCCTGCTGAGCTGCATGCTCTGAGTCCCTGTAATGAAAGAGCTGGATCACCTCCTTGGCCTTCTACATCTAACAGCTCGTATCATTGGTCACCTGTGTACTTGTTTTTCTTACTGAAACCACTGCATTTTCTGTTTAATGAGGATGCACCAGGCATCATTCTAAGTCCTTAATGAAGTTCAGGGAACTTTCCTGAGGATCCTCGCTGGTATCCTCATCATCCAGATTTTAGAAATGAGGAAATGGAAGTATAGAAAGGTTAACCAAGGCTTCTTTGCAGGTAGTGCTCTAAGCAAGACCTCAGATGCAAGAGCCTAACCGTCTGGATCAAACCCTGGTTCTGCACCTTGGAACCATGGACAAGTTCCTTGCAATCGGTCTGTGCCTCAGTCTTTCCCTGGGTTCCTCTAAAGACTAAATGAGTGAATGCATATACGGTCCTTTTACAGATGTCTGGCACATGGCAGGCACTGTCTAGGAGTCCTCTCTTATTTGGGAGTAGAGAGGAGAGTCCAGAGTATTTTAAGGTCAGATGTATTAGTGCCTACAATGTGTCATGTGATGCACTAAAACATTCTGCATCTATTATCTTATTTGATGCTCACAAAACCTTGTGAAAATTTACATCGAAATTAAACCTAGAGAAGTAAAATCATTCTCCAGTGGTCAAAGATATTAAGTGGGGATTTGAACCAGGTAGTTGAACATAAGTTTATTAACCCAAATCCTCTGCTGGTTGTCTTGACTCTCTGGAAACTAATCATGCCTTCAGATTTCCCACAGTTCCTGGCACTAGGTTGAGCCCTTTAAACAGATTCAATGCCAACTGCTAGCTTCTGGCAAGGCTTCCTCAATGCAGGGCCCTGGCTGCAGATCAGGGGCCCCTGGCCCCTCCCAGGACACCCGGCTAATCAGCCTCTTCTTGACTCCAACCCAGGACAAGCGCGGTGCTTCGAAAGCAGAAGTAAAGCAGCGGAATACTCAGAGGAGCCAGGACCTGGTGGTTCAGATGGCAGCAAGCTGCCCCCAGGGACCCAAAACCCAAAGGTCAGGAATTTCGTACTGGCCAGCCAGGGCAGGCACTGCTGTGTGGTAGAGGAGAAGTCCAGAATGGTGAGGCATCAAGCGTGAGCTGGAGGCAGGATGGGAGCAAGAGCCCAAGCCCAACTGAGCGAGTGCATGTGAGTGAATTATGTGTGTGGTTCAATTTTAGGCACGGGCAGATTTGCAAAGCTCATCACCCTCCTAGAATTGCCTGCAAAAGGCCACATGTTTAACACCATGTCAATCAATCAACGCAGGTGCACTGGGTGGAGAGCATGTGGCCAACCCAGCACAGGGAGCCCAGGGGCTGCGGGGAAGAGGGAGCATCTCTGTCCCCGGTGGCTCATGGTCATAGCTGAGGACACAAGACTGGCACCTATGGGAACATTGAGGGGACTGTTAAACGCTGACCTCCAATGTGTTGCCAGTCGAATTACCATATGTCTTGTGAACCTCCAAAGCACTGGAGGACTTGTGTGTCTCACTCAGCTGCAGGTGAAACATACAGCCAATCACTCCACCCTGGAGTCTTGGTTTCCTCCCCTGCACAATGAGAGTGATGCTGCTAAGACACCCCACGCAGAGGCCGAAATTCCTACCTGTGTGAATTTTGGATGCCCCGTGCCAGGCTGAACAAGACAGGGCCTTTTCTTTCTAAAGACCAATGAGTAATATGAAGGGAATAGAATCAAACATTCAAAAGACAATAACTGCAACACAGGGCCGGGTGAATAAATACACAACTGGATACTCAGAATGGGATAACCATGGCAGAGAGCTTTGAATGCCAAATTCACCACGCTGCACTTGACTTTGAAACGTGGACTGTGCTCAGTCTGGTATTTCACAAATTGGACCATGAGCAGTGGGGTCCCAGTCCTCATAACCCAGTGCCTTCTTAGCTTTAGGCCAGGGCTGAATAGGTGCTTAGGACATTCTCAAGAAGGGATGTGCAGGAGGAGGCTAGCCCATCTGCCTGGCTGGCCTCAGCACACACATTCCCTGGCAGGGCAGCCTCACTTGCTGCCAGACTCCATGGAGGTTTCTGCAGGAGCTGGTCAGGCGGGCACATGGGGATGAAAAGGCTAGAGTCCCCAGAGTCAGGCAGTGAACTGGCAGCCTCCGCCCACAGAGGTGCCTGGACTCTTGACAGCCCAGAGAGCACCTTTCACCACCCAGATGGTGAGGCCTTGTCACCCTGAACCCCTCAGGGAGGTCATACACGTGATCCTCAGACACCAGTGGGAGCAGTTTTCCAGAAAGTGAAGAAATGGGATCTGGGAAACTTGGTGAATTCGTTTGCTGGGGCTGCTGTCATAAAGGATCACAAACTGAGTTGGATTAAATAATCGAGATGTATCGGCTGACAGTCCTGGAGACCAGAAGTCCGAGATGGGGATGTCGCTGAGGTTGGTTCCTTCCGAAGGCTGTGAGGGTGCATGCGTTCCAGGCCTCTCTCCTAGTTTCCTTGTCCTTCCTTGGCTTACAGATTCAACACACCAATCTCTGCCTTCATCTTTACAGGCATTCCCCCCATGTATGTGTCTGTCTCTGTGTCCAAAGTTCTCCTTTTTATAAATATGACACCACTCATTTTGGGTTAGAGCCCATGCTAATGATCTCATCTTAACTTGATCATCTGCAAAGACCTTATTTCCAAATAAGGTCACAGTCACAGGTACTGAGGGCTAGGACTTCATTATCTTTTGGGTAGACACAATTCAACCAATAATATTTGCATTCCTCAAAGGAAAAACAACTCCAAAAAAGAAAAAGCCAAATTGAAATTCCTAACGTTACTAATATACTAGTACAGAGTCCCAAGTAGTAGGTTCAATGTGTGAAAGAGTTTCCTGGTTCCGACCCCTGCATTACCCCAGCCCAGGCCTTTGTGATCTCCCGCCTGCATTGCTCTGTCATGGGCCCCTTGCCGGCTGTCTTGACTTGGCCTGTCTCCCCTCTGCTACCCCAGCATCAGGCTGCCACACCTTGCCCCTTACCACCAGGTCCCATGTCAGTCACACCACCATCCTGGTCTAAAGCCCCCAATGGCCGTCAACCACCCAGAGGGCTGATTGTGGCCTGCTCCTCTTGACTTCAGCATCCTTGGTGATCGTACCAACAAGAACATCAGCCAACAAGTGCCCGTGATTTATCTGCCCGTTTTTCTCATTCATGAAAGGGAGAAAAAGCGAACTCTCCATGCATCTACTCCCAGCACATTCCCCTGAGAAACCTGTGGGGAAGCTCCCTGGGAGCCCACACCAAGGCTACCACCTCGGGGGCTGGTGTGTGCACAGATAGGCACAGTCTGCCCTGCTGGGTCACCATCGTGGTGACTGGTTGTGCTCTGGCGCAGCCCAAGGGGTGGGCAAAGGAGGAAAGCCAGCCTCCACACTAAGCAGAAGACGGGGAAGAGACCCCATACCAGGGATGGACCCCTCCATTCCCTCAGAGGAAGCAGAGGCTACTGAGCCACAGCTGCCCCAGCGGTTCCTCCCTGTGGTCGCTCATGGAAAGCCACCAGGCTCTGGAAGTCTTCCTGCCTGGAAGCTCACTGGCACCAAGGCAGGCCGGGCCCCTCTGCCACAGGTTCTGGGTGGGCATCAGTCTGATAAAGACACAGAGTCCTCCTTGGAGGCCTGGAAGCCCCAACCCTAGAAGGTGGTCCTTGAGAACTCTCTCACTCATTTCTTCCCCAGAGCCTCTGAAGCATCCCCCATGCAGCTGTGCCCACCTGACTGTACAGCCTAGTCCTCCCTTAGCAGTGCCCTGGGCTCCAGACCCATTCCTACCACCTCCTTGACAAAATTCTTTTTTTTTTTTTTTTTAATTTTATTTTATTTATTTTTCTTCCCCATTTATTTATTTTATTGCATTTTAAGTTTTGGGGTACATGTGAAGAACATGCAGAATTGTTGCATAGGAACACACATGGCAGTGTGATTTGCTGCCTTCCTCCCCATCACCTACATCTGGCATTTCTCCCCCTGCTATCTCTCCCCAGCCTGACAAAATTCTATCTGTCACCTTCATAAGGGCGGGTCTTCAAGGTATGAGAGCACCTCATGCATGTTACAAGGAACGCTCTAGAAGGAGCACCACTCAAGAAAGAGAGGACAGATTGAGTGCCCTGTCAGAGCAGTGGACCCTCAAAGCTATATACCATGTTTGTTTACCTACTTGATTTCCCAGCATCACTGTGAGGGAACTATGAACACCCCCATCTTACAGATAAGGTAACTGAAGTTCAAATAGGTTAAGTGCATTGCCCAGGACACAGTGCTAGCAAGAGCCAGAGGACACCTGGCTCCTGCTGTCACCTGGCTATCTTTACCTGGTGTCCCACAAGTACTGCAAACTCTGCTCTCCAAAGCTCTGGTCATTGCCCTCCCCTCCTCAGGCTTCCTGCTCCCCATACTTACCAGCCCCCACCCACCTGACCTTGCTCTTCTCGTATCCTTTGTCCTCATTATAGCACCAATATCTACTCTGCTGGCCAGTCGAACAACAGGACCAGTGTCCCCCAAAGCCTCTGCAGAGGCCTATGCATGCATCTCAGAGAGCAAACTAACTGTGGTAGTTCAGCACAGATCCTATTGTGTCCTTCCGCTGGTTTTCTGCCTGAGCTCCCACTGGAAAAACCCTGATTCTTGCTTGATGAATGTTCAAAAGCAGCCAAGGCTTTAGTATCAACTGTCTTTTATGAATAATCAAAGTCCAGTGGGGACTCCCTAATTACCCTGGGCATGAAGGCCATTTGCATAACATATTGAACACCTCTGGAGTGTCAGGTACCTCAGTAGAAATGATGGTCCATCCACTAAACCTCAGGATATGATCAAGCATATGGCCAGACACAGACGCACTTGAAGGTGATGCGCTGAAAGGCGATGCCTCTTGAGGGTGGGTGAGCTCACAGAGTCTATTCCTGACACTGTTGCTCTCACCTCGCGACAAAGAATCAATGCTGCTTTCTGGCATTCACCCCGAGTTCCACAACCCCCGCAGACAGATTTCCAAAAACCGTGTCCTGAAACTAAGACTGCGTGACATGTAAGAAGAACTGGCAGGGGACCCAACCTTTATTATAAAGCCTCTTGATCTCCTAAAAGAGAGCTGAGTTTAACCTAACTTAGATCACCAGGATGGATGCTATCACAGAATCTGAGACTCTGAGGCTGCAATGGTCTGCTCCAATTCAATATCAAATCCAGAGGCCCAGTCCTCTTCTAGGACTTCATATTTGAGGTGAGGAGTAAGGGAGAAAGTGGAAGATGTGACTAACTTGTAGGTGAGTAGAGGAGAAGTCAGGAAGAAGTAGTGACTTTTCCCCCGGTTCCCACACTCAGGAGCATGGGCAGTGGAGGGAGAAAGATGCTGCCACTGGCTTCATTTACATTTGTCCATTTACAAATACCATAGCAACATGAATATCGGCATGCAATGCCCTCCTGCCCAGCCAGATTCCTGCTCTCATAACCAAACAAATCCAGCATGCCTGGAAAACCTGCAACAGCTCAAGAAACTAGGAACAGGTGCCATCCATGTGCCAAAAACCTAAAGGAATCGGAAAAAAAAAAATTAGTGATGCAAAAAAAGAGAAGGCAGGGAGACCCCCTTGGGCAGCCTTGCTCCCTGAGAAGCGGCAGGATGGTTGTAAAACAAGGAGTGAGGCCCTTGAAAAACCTCACATCAGCGCTGCCTCCATCAGTAGGGCTGAACAGGAAGGTGAGCCAAGCAGCAGGAACTGGGACTCCCTGGTCACTACAGATCACAGGAGCGTTCAGCAGCAGCAGCTCTGAGAAGCCCTGGGAATCACATGGCAGATATATCCAGAAGAAAACTGGCCAGGGCAGGGGCTTGTCCCTGGCACAGCAGGTGGCAGCTCCAGGAAGGAGGACAAGTCCAAGCACAGTTTGTACCTGGCATGTTGGCCAGGTTAAACAGCAAGTGAGATGCAAACAGCTGGCACATGGCGCAGTGGCTTTACCAAACACAGAGGAGAAATATCACAGGATTAAGTTCCCCTTCTGGAATTATGCATGGTTCCAGCTCACTCACCCAGCCTCACAGGTCTCTGCAAGGCTTCACTTCATCATCCAGGGCTCTGGTACAAAATCCGAGAGGAGCATTCTATCAGCAATGAGGTGCACAGCAGAGGGGTCCAAGAGAATTGATCCTCTCTATTTACAGGCAAACACTGACGGCATGCATGGACGCAGAACACAAAAACCTCCCATTAGACCTGTGAAAACATTCTTAACCATAAAAGGCAGAGAATGCAGCACTCAAAGAAATTTGAAAAAGAAGGACTGGGTCAGAAAGTGCCATGTCATCATGGCCAAGAACACAGGCTCTGCTGCGAAACTAGCTGGACCTGAATCCTGGCCCCCACTCAGTACCCAGATGAGGCTAAGTAGGGCTCAACCCTCTGGGCATGCATTGTCCCAGTCTATATAATGAGGACAATCAAAGCACATGCCCCGCAGGGTTGCTCTGAGGATTACAGAAGGTAATGCATAGAAGATGCTTACCACAGTGCACAGAGGATAGTCTGTGCTCAGTAAACACCTTGTATGATATTGTGAGAATTGAACATGGAGAAACCATCTATTCCATGTCTGCAGTAAAAGTCGAAAACTTATCTCTGAAATAAGATGTGTTGTGAAGGACACATTTAGGAAGCACTCTCAAAATGAACAGGAAAAAACACAGAAGCAGAAATACTGTGAGGTCTAAGACAGATTATACAAAAAGGTGACAGATATAGAGGACAGGCAGCCAATTCAGAATAAACTGAGTGGAAAAGACATAAAAAAAAAAAAAGCTTCCTAACACAGAAGACAGACCCAAGTCTGAAGGTCAAAGTGCTCAACAGCCATATATATATGGCGAAGAATTTCATGGTGAAGAATTATCAGCATCCAAACAGAAGATATCAGATTATCTATGAAAAAAAATCAAGCTGGTATCCGATATCTGATGTCTCCTCTGCAAAACTCAACAGCAGGGCCAAGTTGTCATTTATATTAAAAGAAACAAAGTGCAAGGTGAAACAAAGTGGAATACATTGTTCAAGAAGGCTAAACAGGTGTTAAGTTTCTCATATTTGTGGTTAAGACATTAATCAAAACAAGGAATTCAACAACAGGAGATGTCCGTGGTAATAAAGATCTGGCAATGAACCCTAAGATCCATTAGGTTTAAATAATTTTTGCAACTGTGATTATAAATCAAAATGAAAATCAAAATAATAATTTATTTAAAGAGAAGATTAAAATGTACAAAAAGTAATAATAAGCAGAAGTTCAAAATATCAGATTATACCATAAAAGCATAAATGTAATATTATGGAATGGGGGAATAAAAAGAAGAAAAATCATTTACCTTACGTGACAAGGAGTAAGAGGCTGTTTCACTCTTCATTACCCATTGGCAAGATATGGTTGAAGAATATTTTTAAATACTTGAGAAGCAGCACAGGTAATCTCACATTCCAATTTAATAAAGAAAAGTATAAAATAAAAGTAGACAAAAGAGATTACAAGAAACATTTTTTAAAAAAACAGAAGGGCCAAAACATATTAATTAAAATAAAAATGTATGGTATGCATTATATATACTGAAAACTGGATGCAATAATATATGATAAATAAATATATAAAATGATACACTGTTTATAAGAAATATACTCTAAACCAAGTGATAAAATAAGGTTAAAAATAAAAGAATAAACCAGAATATGCCAGGCAAAAATCGAGTGAAGCTCATGCTTGTAATCCCGGTACTTTGGGAGGCCACGGTGGGAGGCCTGCTTGAGGCCAGGAGTTTGAAACCATCCGGGGCATTAGAGCAAGACTCCATCTCCACAAAAATGTGAAAAGCGGCCGGGCGCGGTGGCTCAAGCCTGTAATCCCAGCACTTTGGGAGGCCGAGGCGGGTGGATCACGAGGTCAAGAGATCGAGACTATCCTGGTCAAC
>NW_016107326.1:8244689-8272240 GCF_001604975.1 Cebus imitator
CAGCCTGGGTAACAAGAGCGAAACTCCGTCTCAAAAAAAAAAAAAAAAGTGAAAAGCAAGCTAAGGCGTGATGCCAAGTTAAAGGCAATGGTATCCAATCAAGTGAAATTCAAGGCAAAAGACATTAAATAAGGCAACACAGGAGATTTCACATTGATGAAGATAATCCAAAGTGAATATCTAAAAATCAGTGACTTTTGTGCACAAAGGAAGCCTCACAACACATAACGGCAAATTGTCAAAAATAAGAGACAAGGGACAGAAACCCAGTAGCGGTAGGAGAGTTTGCCAAAGTACCATTGCTCTCTCATATATTAAGTTGGCCAAAACTAAACATAATTATGGGTGATTTGAAGGACGGAATTTCTGCTTTAACTGGTCAGCTGAAGAGAACTGGTAGGACGCTCAACCGTCTGGTTTCAGAGGTTGGAAACTGAGACGGGGTGATGAGTAAGCACAGTACAGAACAGTGTGGTCCCTGGACTACAGCATTACCATCAAATGGAAACGTGTTAAAAACACACATTCTCACACCCATCGCAGACCTCACCGGAATCAGAAACTCTGGGGTGGGGACCAGCCCTCTGGTCCTTGAGTTCTGCTGCAGACTCAGGGCTGAGACCCACCAAGGCAATGATTAAGCCCATAGGCTCTGGAGGGCCAGGGCCAAATCCTGCCCCATTTCAGCATTGCTGGGTGACATTAAACAAGTTGCTTAACCTCTCTATGCCTCCATTATCATCATCCATAACCTGAGAAGAGGAAGAATAGCGCCTCCTCTTGGCATGGCCCTGAGGACAAGATGAGATCACATGGACACAGGGCCAAGTTGTCATTTATATTAAAAGAAACAAAGTGCAAAGTGTAACAAAGCAGAACACATTGTTCAAGAAGGTTAAACAGGTGTTAAGTTTTTCACATTTGTGATTAAGACATTAATCAAAACAAGGAATTCAACAACAGGAGAGGCTCACAGTACCTGCACAGTGTGAGCACTCACTGATGGCTCACTCCGGTTCAGGAATGCTTGGCAGAGCCATGCCTCCAGCACCACTGCTCCCCTGCCTCCCCAAACAGTGAACTCCTCTGTGCCCACTCCTCTGTGCCTGTGTCTGAGGAGGACGGACTGTCCCCTGACAACAGATGGATGCCACCTCCTGGCTGATCCCTGCTTCATGAGGCAGTGCCATAAACCCCTCCCTGAGCTCTCTGGCTGGAGCAGCTGGCTGAGTGACTCATGGAGCTTGCCATCTCAGGGCCTCCTTCCTCAATGCACACGGTCCTCCATCCCTGCCCCCCAGCCCAGTTCCTTATCCTGCTGGCAAGACTGCAGAGCTGGGCAGTGGCTGACCAGACCCGGACCCCTCATCTCTGCAGAAGAGAGAAAGCCAGCACACAGGGGACTCCCAGGCAAGTTCCAGGATGCTGTCTTCAAGTACCACGTGGCCACTGCCACCCATGAGGGCATGGGAGCAGGGGCAGGCAGAGAGGCCTTGGGCCACAGAGCAAATTCTCTGTGTCTGTGAGCAGACCAGGGTCAGGTGTGTCCTACTTAAATCAAAATGTCCTGTGGGGCAGGAAACAATTTTACCACTCATAAAGATGCAGTTCAAATTTGAGATGTGTCAGGGATTTCACCGTGGCTGTGTGTCATCATGATTAGATCATACAGCATTTTAGAGCTGCAAGTCCCTATGGACATCACCCTGTGTATCCCCCTCCTCTGCTAGGTGAGACCCATGAAGGGCAGAGAGAGAGGTTCTAAGGCAGCCTTGAGGTTACACAATATAAAAATCTAACAGCAAGAACTGAAAAAAAAAAAAAAAAAAACTGCCTTCTAGTACTTCGGGTTGCCATGAAACCTAACAGCTGGGGCGCCTGGAAAGAGAGAAAAAGTCACGAAGTTTCCTCCTGACACTCCCACTGACAATCGTGATTCTGATACCAGAAATGCCTTTTCTTCATAGCACTTTCCTTACATGGAGAAATACACCTCTTGTATTGCTTCATTCACAGTTAAACATGCCTAGGAAGCTGAGGAGATGAAGGCCCATGGTCTTGAGCCACCAGCCTCTGAATACACCTGCCTCTGAATCCACCGAAATGCCTGCCCCTCGTATTTGCCTGAATGCTCCCGTGTTTCAGAGCCCTCTCCTCCAGGAAGCCCTCCCTGCATACTTCATCTTATCATGCCCTTTTCCATCCTGGATCCCCTGGAGAAATCAGAGCTCAGATTGAAGGTGAGTCTTCAGACTTCCAGCTGCGTCTGATTTGGAAGGAGAAAGAAGAGTCCCCCACATCTCTGGCACCCCCATGGACACCAAGAGAAGAACTTCAGTCCATCTGACAGCAAAGCCAGAACTCTTTCTTCTCTAACTTCAAATTTTGCCTCTACCACTTACCCACCCTTTGGCACTGGGCAAGCCACTTAAAACTCTGTAAGCCTTAGCTGGGCACGGTGGCTTATGCCTGTAATCCCAGCACTTTGGGAGGCCGAGGTGGGCAGATCACAAGGTCAAGAGTTCGAGACCATCCAGGCCAACATGGTGAAACCCCATCTCTACTAAAAATACAAAAATCAGCTGGGTGTAGTGGCACGTGCCTGTAGTCCCAGCTACTCGGGAGGCTGAGGCAGGAGAATCGCTTGAACCCAAGAAGCAGAGGTTGCAGTGAGCCGAGATCGTGGCCACTGCATTCCAGCCTGGCAACAGAGCGAGACTCCATCTCAAAAAAAAAAACACATTGAGCCTCAATTTTCCCACCTGGAAAAGGGCAAAAATAATATCTTCCTCATAGGCTGTCGTGAGGATTAAATGAGATTTCATGTGTAAAACCTCCCAGAACGCACAATAGATACTGAACTGGAAGTCACCATAATAAAACTGCTAAAGTTGATGGTAATGAATATGATTAGTGTATAATCCATACTTGGACCAATTTGGGGTTTTTGTTCAAGACTCAGCTTGGTGAGCTGAGTGTGGTGGCACATGCCTGTAATCCTAGCTACCTGAGAGGCTGAGGCTAGAAGATCGCTTGAGCCCAGGAGTTTGACACCATCCTGGGCAACATAGCTAGATCTTCTCCTTTAAAAGAAAAACAAAACAAAGCAGAGACCACTTGGCAATTCTTTCAAAAAAAAATGTAAACAGGTAAGAACCTTTTTTGTTAAAATGTTGCAGAGATCTGAACTCCAAACCCTCTAGGCCAGGAAAGGAGAATGGAAGTGGTAAGAGACTTCCTAGTTTAAAATATAACAATAAAATCCATCACCCAAATAAACACTGACCTCATACACATTTTGGATTTTTTAAATTTCTTCCAAAGCTCTGAGAGTTAGTTGAATCCTTTAAAAAGAGCATGCTCACCTCTTCTCCCTAGCACCAATGATTTGGAGAAACAGATCACTTCATTTCTGACATTCTAGACACAGCTGTATGTGGGGATTCTCCATCCACCCAGCTAGGGCATTCTGTGAGGCCAAGAGTTTAGTTCTAGGCTCCCAAAGGAAGCTCTATTTTGAAAAGCCAAGTGGCTTTATTTCAAATTGAAGAGGTCATTAAATTCACAATGTTTTGCCAAATGAATTTCTCAGTGATCCTGAGCAAAGCCTCTGGAGTCAGCTGTCCTTGTGCAGTCACGGGTCCAGCACAGAGCAGGTGTACGTACGAAGCGCCTGTTTCAGCAGGTAGAGACAGTGTAGTGAATCGGGCAAGCCTCTGCCCTCTTGGATCCGGCATTCTTTAAACCATTTCTGAAGAAACCCAGGGGAGCCAATGACTGGTGCATTCTCTGTTTGAGCTGCCACAGGTGCTGTGGGATTTTTCAGTGGGAAGGGGTCCCCACCATGTTAGCTACAACATATCAAGTGCCAAACACTGCAACATCTTACCTAAGTTTTCACTGGGCGTTTTCTGTTCAGTAAATCAGGTCCTCAGGGAGGGAACATGTGATGTGTCCAATGTTCAGCCGGGCTAAGAGGTGAAGAGGGAGTGCAGTGGCGGCAGGGCATAGCTGGCTGGGATGTGGCACTGGAGGGTCTCTCCCCATGGGGATACAACTGGGCAGCACCATCAGCTGAAGTGCTCCCAATTGTCCTTTCTTGGTTATCTGCCTGCCTGGCAAGAATGTGTTTCTTACACTGCCACCATCGGCTTACGCTTCACTCGCTATATAATTCATTCCACGCACTTTTCAAAACGATAGCAGGTTGCTCACATGGCTTTATCTCTTCTGGAAAGGCAGGCTGAGCATGCTCCTTGCCCCATCACCCCCCAGATACGGTGTCTGTGCAGCTGGCAGGATTGGAACCCAGTTCTGTCCACTCTTCAAGTGTAACCTTCGTCACAGTCTATACCCTACTGTGGAGCGGCCATGGGGTGGGGAGGTAGTGATGGGAAACTGAACAACCAAGGTGGGTGCCAGACTAGCCCAGAACCTTGCAAACTTTCTCCCTTCACAGCCCTGAAGGCAGAAAAGAAGAAACTCCTACCTCCTACCTCAGGGAGTCTGGATTAGAATTTGAAGCAAAACTTCCAGAAGCAGAAAGTTTCTTTATATATATTTTATCTTTATATCTCTGTTGCCCATGCTGGAGGGCATTAGTGCAATCATAGCTCATTGCACTATGATGCAATCAACTCCTGGGCTCAAGCAATTCTCCTGCCTCTGCCTCCCAAAGCACTGGGTATTACAGGCATGAGTCACCATGTCCAGCCAGGAAACTTCTTTAAATTGTTTCATTTTATCTTTTAAAATACGTATGCATATTTTATGCCTACTCATGACAAGTGTGATTGAATACTAGATAATATTCATTCCCAACCCTTTAAGAAGAACTGGTTCTTCAGGAAAATGTGCCACGTTTATACTGCAGCTTCTAGCATTCCCTGTGAGGCCCTGGGCCGTGCCTCTCTAATGCTGGAAAGTACAAATCCAAGAGACTTGGGTCTCCTGAGATTCCTTGGCCATCTGTTCATTCATGCCATCCACTCATTGATTCAGGACCCAGAGGAGTGCCAGGTTAACCGCTGGCAGCTGAGTCAGCAGCTCTGAAGGCAATCGCCTTTTCCACCTACTCATGAATCACTAACCTGCTGCCCCCTTGCTACGTGCCTGGAAATGCATAAATGTGCTTAAAATAAGTGGTACCTGAGCAGCAAGTTTCTCACCAGCAGGAACCAGTACAAGTGAGTACAGGGCAAATAGTGGTGTGGAGTGAAAATAAAGGCTGATGACTACCACTGGCCACTTTTGGTCACTCTTCACTTATTCATCCAGCATTGCTGAGTATTTGCCCTGTGCAAGTCTCCACACCCTGGCAATGGGGGGCACTTGAAGGCAAATAAGAGTTTTACAAGGCTGGAGGAGATGTGACTGGTATTGCAAAAACTCTAACAGAAGATACAGAAGATTAGTGCCTTTAGAGAGGAAACGAGGTAGAAGCTTTGGTGGGGGGTGGGGAGCTCATTAGTTAGAGGAGAGAGATGTTACTTCTAACTTGGAACATCAAAAACAGAAGCTTGCTGGCTTTAGCCCCAGGCCATGAAGAATGAGTGGAATTTCAGGGTACACAGACAAGAAAGCAGAAAAGATAAAATGAACTCCCACATAAGGCAGGAAATAGGGGTGAGTAGTTACCTGGGCTGCAGCCCAGGAACACAGGGAGGAATGATGGAGATCTTTCAACACCAAGAAGAGAAGTTGGGACTTTCTGTTTTCCTTTGGTTGGTTAATGAGGAATCATGAAAGAGTATTTGTTGAGGAAAGTGAAGTAATTAACTAACATTTAGAAAGTTTAAGTGGGTAGTAAGTTGTATGACTAATCAGAAATGACAGAGTCATGAGACCAGCTGGAAGACTACTGTGACAGTCCAAGCAAGCAGCACTGGAAGCCTGAGCTAGGTAAGAGACAGCAGCAGCCGAGAACAGTTGAGCCACTAGGATGTGGCAACTGACTAGAGAAGGCGCCAGGAGAAGCCAGTCCCTAAAAACTATGCTGCTTAGGAGAGACCAACTGTTTCTCTCATTTCCTCTTAAGAAATTGTAAGAGGAATTGCCTATCACCATTTAAATTTACCCCATCACTCTTTGGTGAATTTAACCCCTCTGGCTCCTGTGTAGAGCTAATTACAGTTTCTTCTGGAATATCTGAAACCACCAATAGCGATACTCCTCAGATGACCCTGATGGGCAGGTCCATGATTCAGCCTGTTTCTTCCACCACCTCCCCATTGACTGCCGCAAATCTAGGGGTACAGCTCAAGGGAGCCCCCCCTACTCTGAGTATGGTTAGAGCTCCTTTGAAGATCATTTTAAAATCAAAAGGGAATCTTCAAGGAGCCTTGATGGCTTCTTACATTTAGAAAGAACACAGTCAGAGTTGATGTTCTTAAGTACAAAATGTGTATGTATCTATGAGAGACAGGGAGAGAGAGAGAGAGAGAGAGAGAGAGAGAGAGAGAGAGTGAGTGTGTGTGTGTATGTGTGTATAGCCCCTCCTGCCGCCCATGGCAAAACTTCCTTCCAGAGGAGCAGGCCATACATCCCAGACCCACATGTATGCTCTCAGCTAAGAATGAGAGCAGTGTTCTATTTCCAAAATGGGTGGGAGAAGCGAACTTTTGTTTCCATAGTCTACAAAACATGAGGAAGCAGGCACTGTCTGCTCATTCCTTAAAATGCTGGATCGTGTATGGTGGAGAAGAGCAGTGTGGAGATAGCTGCCTTTCTAATGTGTTCTCCTGAAACGACATAGGACCAAATCAGGAAGCTCAGCTTGACCAGCTCAGCAGGCTACCCCCACTCACTGCCCCATCCTAGAGCTGAACTCACAATCAGCCCTGATAAAAATCTCTGGACTAGAACCAGAGCACCAATATCAAGGGATTATCCCTGAACTGATTGTTCTTTCCTGCAGGCAGGCTCCACCTTCCTGGGTGGCCAGAATGCCAATCAGCCCTGCCTCAGTGCTCTAATGAGGCGCTCACTCACTGCCCAAGAGACAACATGCCCAAGCCACGACCCAACTCCAAGATCTGAAGGGACCAGGCTGCCTTCCTGTCTTTCTCTGCATCCCCTGAGCTCCCTCTTGAAAAGGGGTGGAAAGCTAAAAGAAAAGACACTTTCTCACACACTTTTGGTGAGATTTCATGAAAGCTGTGTGACCTTTCTGGAAAGCAACTTGGCAACGTATAGAGAATCTTAAAAATGTGCACCCTTTGGACCAGCAATTCTGTTTCCAGGAATCTATCCTAAAGAAACAGCCTGTGATATGAATAAAAATGGACATATTCAGTTCTTGACTGCAGTGCAACCTGAAATACTGAAAAACTGAAAATAACTTAGAGAACCAACAACAGGGAGATGGTTAAAATACAGTACATCCATCTGAGAAACTAATATGTATCATTTAAAAGCATAGCTTCAAAAAATTGTTGATAAAACAGGAAGATATTTATGTATGCATCTAAATGCATAGAGAAAAGAGTGTGACATAAAACGTCCGAATATGAACAGCAGTCATCTCTGGGATTTATTTGTTGCTCTCATTTTTATTTGACTTTATTTTGAGACAGTATTATTGTGTCACCCAGCCTGGAGTGCAGTGGCACAATCTCGCTAACTGCAACCTCCACCTTCCTGTCTCAAGCAATCCTCCCACCTCAGCCTCCTAAGTAGCTGGGACTACAAATATGTACCACCATGCTTGGCTTTTTTTTTTTTCTAATTTTTGTAGAGATGGGGTTTCATCATGTTACCCTGAGTGGTTTCAAACTTCTAGGCTCAAGCAATCCTCCCACCTCAGCCTCCCAAAGTTCTAGGATTACAGGTGTAAGTTACCGCACACAGCCTACTTTGATTTTTATGGTTTTTTTAATTGTAGCAAAATAAATATCACATATTTGCCATTGGAACTATTTTTTTTTGTAAAGTCATACTCTTTTTTCTTTTTGGTAGAGGCACGATCTCACTATGTTGCCTGGGCTGGTATTGAACTAAGTGTCTAATTCTGTGGCATGAAGTACAGTTGCATTGTGGTGCACCTGTCATCACCATCCATGTCCAGAATTTTTTCTTCATCCCATGGTGAAACTCTGTAGTCAACAACATCTCCCTATTCCCTCTGCCTCCAGCCTCTGGCAACCACCATTCATTTTGTGTCTCTGTGAATTTGCCTACTTTAGGTATGTCATATAAGTGGAATCACACAGTGTGTGTTTTGTCTTTTTGTGACTGGCTTATTTCACTTAGCATAATGTCCTCAAGGTGTGTTCATCCATGTTGTAGCATGTGGCAGGATTACCTTCCTTTTCAAGGTGGAACAATCACTGCATGTCTATACCACACTGAACTGACACTTCAGAGGATTCTACCTCTTGGTTGTTGTTTTGTTTTGTTTTGTTTTGTTTTAGAGTCTCGCTCTGTCACTCTGGCTGGAGTGCAGTGGTGTGATCTCGGCTCACTGCAACCTCCGCCTCCCAGGTTCCAGTGATTCTCCTGCCTCACCCTCCTGAGTAGCTGGGGTTACAGGCGCTTGCCACCATGCCCTGCTAATTTTTGTATTTTTAGTAGAGATGGGGTTTCACCATGTTAGCTAGGCTGGTCTTGAACTCGTGACCTCAGCGATCTGCCTATCTCAGCTTCCCAATGCACCCCGGCCCAGGGCATGAACCACCGCAACTGGCGCTACCTCTTGGTTACTGTAAATAATGCTATTATGAAGATGGGTTTGCAAATCATTTTGAGTCCCTGCATTCATATCTTTTGGTTATATACCCCAAAGTGGAACTGCTGGGTCACGGTAATTCTATGTGTTGTATTCTGAGGAACTGCCATACTCTCTTCCACAGTGAATGCATCATTTTACATTCCCACCAGCAATGGACAAGGGTTCCAATTTCTCTACATCCTGCCAAGACTTGTTTTTTGACATTTTTGTCAATAGCCATCCTAATGGGTATGCATTTTTATACTTTTATGTATTTTCAGAATTTCCTTCGAGAAGCATGTGGTATGTTTATACTAAGAAAAACAAAAATTAATGTGTTTTAAAACTGTACTAGGGAATGGCTCATTGGATGTTATCCACGTCACTTCTCAGTGCTGCAGGGCTAACAGTCCTCCCACCCTCAGCAAGGCGCAGCTAAGTTCTAGGGATCATTATTTGTCAAACACCAACTCCATGGCGAGTGGAGTATAAGACCCTACAACCTTAAGGGGCGGATACCATCACCCAATTAACATGATCCCACAGCTGCCACTTGGAGGCCTGGTTCACCTTTCATGAGTGTTGCTCCTTTCCCTTCACTTCAAGCTCCCAGAGATGACAGGAGTATAGAAAGGAAAGAAAAGAGTTTTGGGGACTCACACAGCCCTGGGGTACAGTTGCAGCTCCACAGTTGCTTAGTGATAAGACAAGCAACGCCACCTTCCTGCACCTCAGTTTTCCCATCTGCCAATGGGGTAATGGCATCAGCTCCTTAAGGTTGTAGGGGTTTGCACTCTACTTGTCATAGACTTGGTATTTGACAAATAAGGATCCTTATTCATTTCTGGAATTGTCCATAGATTCTACCACAGGAAGAAATATAGCATACCTACTAGTAAATACCACTTAATTGACTGATTGAAAGCAACTCGTCACTGTGAGGATCCCACTTCAATTATTTATGGCCTCTCCTGGAAGCCTCTATCGATTGCAGGTTTCTCAAACATAGTCCTATTCTCTTCTCCTCAAACAAAGGATGTCATGATCAAATAAGCCTGGGCAACACAAAGATTGGTATCTTTAAAAACAGCAAAAGAACAATAATTAACATATGGAAGGTCTGCCACCAAGAAACCTATGTTTCTCTGGCGAGACTCCATCTCTACAAAAAAAAAAAAAAAAAAAATTAGCTGGGCGTGGGGGCACATGCCTGTAGTCCCAGCTACTTAGAGTCTGAGGTAGGAGGAACAGTTGAGCCCAGGAGTTCAAGGCTGCACTGAGCTATGACAATGTCACTGCACTCCAGCCTGAGCAACAGAGCAAGACCCTGTTTCTTTAATTTAAAAAAAAAAAAAAAAAGGCGAAATCTATGTTTCTCAAATGTGCTGACCACTGAGCACCTTTTTGGCATAATGCTGATAACAACACATGGAGATAAATTTGAGTGGTGCTGCTCCACTTCTCATCCCACCTGAAACCTAAAGTCTGACTCCTCAAGGACATCCAGACTCAAATTTCCACATGCAAACACCTGTAAGTATGTTGGGACTGCTGCGGATCAGCAGTCTCAAAATCCGCAGAACATGAGACTCACCCAGAAGGCTTGTTAAACCAGTATCCTGGGCCCCAGCCTCTGTTTCTGATTCAGCCATTCTGGACTGGGCAAGAATGTACATTTCTAATAAATTCCCAGGTGCTGCTGCTGCTGCTGATCTAGGGACCCCAATTTAAGAACCACTGACACAGACAGTCAAAAACCCCTCACATACAAGTTTAACACAGGAGCGTACAAGAAATCTACCTACTTTCTGCAATGCCAAAGAAATCAAGTATAATTCAGAACTTGACACATCCATTCTCTTCTGGGACAAGTTCTTAAAGGAAACATTTCATAGTAGTTAGAAAAATGGACTCTGGAGTCAGAAAAGAGCACGACTGCAAGTCCCAGATCTCCCGGCACCTGGCCGCGTGCAGCAAGTTATTAAGATTTTCCAAGCCACAGAGTCTTCTTGTCTAAAGGAGAGATAATCACGGTATTCCCTAATTCGTAGAATTTCTGTGATATAGAAATTAAGCAAGCAGGATGCTTGGGGGATGCCGGGCATCTAGTAAGTGCTCAGTAAAGACTGGTTATTCTTTTTAACAACTTTGTTATTTAATCATCTTATCTGGTAAACAGCTCGCCTGTGTACTGTCAGCCAACCTCAGCATGTGACTATACAGTAGTCCCTGTCCTGGGTGAATGAAGGCTGATGGTGCAGGGGTAAAAGAATTTACCAAGACAATCACAGGTCAAGAAGGGCACATTTATTAGAGAAAGTGGAAAAATAACGTTGTCCGAGAGACAATGGGCAATTTAGCATGAGACAAGCTAACTGCCAGAAGACAAAAGCTTGCTGCAGATTTTAGAGAATGGAACTTGGGCTGATTGATAATGCCAAGGCAGCAGGGAACTTAACTTGCATTCCTCTGTCAGCCTGGATGTTTGATAAACTGAGGTGTTTGATGGTGAGCAGGAAGCCGGGAGCTATGTATGTTATCTGGGCAAGAAGGCCAAATGTCTTGGGCCATATATCCTGGCCCACATGTCCTGGGCCACAAAGAAAGGCAGACCTGTAACTTATCTGCCTTCTTTTTTGTTTAAATTCTCTGGACATGAAGATTTATAGCTTATCTGCTTTATCTCTTTGCTCTCCCTGATCCCACCGGCCTGACTCCTTTTCCCTAATTAGGACTCCACAGTCCCCGCTTATCCATAGTTTCACTTTCCATGTTTTCAGTTACCCCCAGTACAGTACAATAAGGAATTCTGAGAAACAGAGCACAGTCACATGACTTTTATTACCGTAGATTGTTACAACTGTTTTATTTTATTACTAGTTACTGTTGTTCCTCTGTCACTGTACCTAATTCGTAAACTTTACTGTAGGTATGCCTATGTAGGAGGAAGCACAGTATATACAGGTATTAGTACTATCAATCTGCAGTTACAGGCATCCACTGGGGTCTTCAAATGTAACCCCTAAAGATAAGGGTGTCTACTGTATTTGGAGATAGGGTATTTAAAGAAGTAATTAAGTTAAAATGAGGTTATTAGGATGGGCCTAATCCAATATAACTGGAGCCCTTATAAGAAAAGGAGATTAGGGCACAGACACACACAGGAACGACATCATGAAGACACGGGGAGAAGACAGCCAACTACAAGCTAGGGAGAGAGGCCCATCATGAACCCAACCCTGCCAACACCATGATCTTGGATTTCCAGCCTCTAGAACTATGAGAAAATAAAAGTCCGTTGTTGAAGGCATCCAGTCTGTGGTACTTTGCTATAGGAGCCCTGGCAGCCCTAGCAGACTCATACAGGGGTTCACAGTGATTGTTCTCAGCCAACAACCCAGTACCATCTCTTATGTGACAGAGGCAGGACGGCCTCCTGAGACAAGACAGCTGAGGCCAGGAGAATGTGTGTATCCTTAAACTGAGACTCTGGTTACAATTTTTAGCTGCTTCCTGGCCGTGAACCTCTTTGAACCTCTGTTTCTTCCTCCCTCTAATGGGGCTGCTATAAGGATTGAGATTGTAAGGATGGAGATGGTATATCCAACTTGAGCCTTAAGTCCAAGCCGCCGTTCCACTATTAACCCCCACCAGAACAAGCGCAGTGGCCTAAGGGGCCCTTCTGCTTCCACTCCTGCCCATACTCCCTGGCCTCACTGTTACAAGAGTGAACTTCACCAATGTTAATCAGATCACATGCATGGCTACTTAGATTCCTCCAATAATGTTACCTAATACTGAGAAGGAAATCCAAGCTCCTCACCATGGCCAACAAAGCCCGGAAAAATGGCCCCTGCCTGCCTCCTCCCCTATCACCTCCCTACCCCCAACCACCTCATGCCCTAAACTCCATTCAGAGTGGCTTTTTTGCTGTTTCTGAAACAAACAAGCAAGCTAATCTCTGCCACTAGGCCTTTGCACTAGCTGTTGCTACTGCCTGGAACACTCTTCCCCAAAATTTCCTCCTGGCTGGCCTCCTCTCAGGTCAAACGTCTTCTCCTCGGAGAGGCTTTTCCCATCCATCATAAAGAAACCGCCGGCATCATCTCACACTATTGTCATCCTACAAGTTAGCAGTAGCTTATCACTGTATCCCTGAGAGCAGCCACAGCAGCTGTCAAATACACTGCTGCATCCCGGGATCCTAGCACTTAGTCCAAGGCCTTAAAGCTCTGTAAATACACGTTCCCTGGATAATGTATGTGAAAGAGCTTTGCAAACTGTAAAGTGCTGCCTAAATGTAAGATGATGTCACAAATACCCAAAAGAGCCAGCAAAATAATTCAAAGAAAATAGGGGGGTGGGGGAAAAGGAGAAGAAGACAGATGAGCAATTCAGAATAAAATTGAGAGATTTCAAGTGATGATTCAAGAAATAAACCAAGCAACCAATTTTGTTAAATATGTGAGGCCACAGGGCGAGGGAATTACAAATCACTCCAATGACCCACTCGGGCTGTGTCTGCTCCACCCAGCCATAGGAACTGCAATAATCACAGACGGCTGCAGTTTTCCTGGAGCCAGGCAGCAGAACACCCTCCTTGGGGCTGTCCTGGGAGGGGGATCCTGGCCTGGCAAGCAGGGCTGACTCAGGCTCATTGCATTAGCCCTCCCCTCCTGCATCTGGGCCCCTCTCCATGGCAGCACTGCCCGCCAGGGTCTGAACTCCACCAGCAGAGGGGCCTGTGACTCACAGATGGCCCGTCATTCCCGGTGCCAGCACAGAGCACCACCTGTGCCTATCTTTAGAAGTTCCGCAGGCTGAAAAATCAATTTGCCTGCCTGGCACCCGGGTCTGGGGCCTCCCTGCTAACATCGGTGGCCGGCGGCATGTGGCCTCCCCTCTGCCTCTCCTGATGCATTAGACCTAACTCAGGGTCCCAAGGGTCTGGCAGTGCGGCCCAACAGACTCCTATGAGCTGCAGCACCCACAGGGGTGCTGGTCTTCCCCTCAATGCTAGCCAGGCCTCACCAGAAGCTTCAGGCAAACACCAGGCCCTAGACAATACTGGCATGGGGGAAGCAAATCACTTTGCATCCTGGCTGCCTGACTGGCACAATCCCCAGGTGGTCATCTGGCACCAAATACATATGTGGTCACAGCAAACTGACTTTCCCAGGTGGTACAAGTTCAGTCTCTTCCTCCAAGCAGGGACCAGAGGTAAGAGAACAGCACACAACTCCCCACCTTAATACGAAGGCCCAGGAGGCAGATTCCCAATGCAGTGCCGACTCCCAGCTGGCCCCCCGGGTTCTCACCTACTGAAAATGGCCACATGTGAATCCCACAAGCCAAAAGGACCCCGTGTTACTGGGTATGTGGAGACAGAACCATCTCAGACACTTCACCATATTAATAATCTCTCTTTCAATAAAGACTCACTGAGCACCTGGCAGGGTGGGTGGAATAGGATAAGAATAAGCTGAGATGCAAGGGAAAGGAAATCTCTGGCCCTGAACTTATGCTTTCTCCTTGCACCTGTGCGTGCTCTGTGAGGTTTCCAAAACACCTCTGACCTTCTGCCTCTTCACCCACGTCTAGACACCATTTTTACAGAAATCAGGAGCTGCTGTCTGTTTTTGTTTTTTTCTACAGCCCTGCCCACCCCACCTCCTTTTCTTTGTAAGATACAGTGAAGTCCAGCTGTCCTGCAGCAAATGAAAACAGAGAGGGCTCCCACCCGCCAGCTTCTAGTTGAGAAATAAGAATGACCCAGAAGAGCTTAAGGGCTCAAGAACCAACTCTGAGAATTTGCAGAACCACAATCCTACATGTTTGCTTCCTTAATCCAAAAAAGGGATCCAAGCTCATGCGTCCACAAGAGCCAGCCTGTTACAGTAAGTGAGGGGCGCTGCATTCGGTGGGGGAGAAGGACAGTGGGCAATGGCTCCACCCAAACCGATCGTCACCATGAGCAGACGTAGGCACACCAAGGTACATTTCCAATCTTTTTTTCAAGACAATCTAGCAATCCAGATTTTTATATAAAATCTCCTGCTTTGTAAATACAGGCAATTGATGAAAAAAAGATTTAAAAAACAATGAAGCCACATGGGCCAAACCAAACACACGTGTTGACTGCCAGTTTGTCCCCCCTGATAGGTAGGGTGGGGGGACTGGATTCTGGGGAGCATGTTCAGAGGTCACTATCCTTCTCTGCTTCTCCCCAGGGAGGTCTTCCTTGGCTTCCTCTCAGAAACACAGTACCAGCCAGAGGGCAAGGACCAATGGATAACCAGGAAGTGTGGCTCCCATCTCTATGAGGAGAGAATCAGGAACTATTTGGAATCCCCCACTGTACACCTTGCTGGTACCATTTCCCAAGTATTTGTGGTTCACCCCTCGGCTTGCAGTGTCTCTTTCCTTCCAACCTCCTTACCCAGAGCTAACTCCTCTCCCTCCTGAAGACTCTGTTCAAGTATCAATTCCTTCAAAGAGCTGCCCACTAAGAAGTGCCCTCCCGCCAGCCCCTGGGCTGGGAGGTTTCTTGGAACCAGGCATGTCATATACTCTGCATGCCCACACACAACTTCCAGGTACTTGGCTGACCCTCACTAGGAGGGAGCTTCTCAAGGGAAGAGCTGGTTCTCTTCCATCCCTGTTTTCCCCACAGCCAGTGCAGATCTCGGGACATAGAAGCAGCTCCACATAGAATTGAACCAGCAACTTCTTGAGGAGCAAGTGTCTTCCAAGCACTGGCCTGTGCCAGGTGCATGCAAAGGGTACATAAAGCCACTGAGATGAGCTTGACATATCCAGGGGCTGCAGGGGGATCACAGTCTTTTGGAAGTGACAGATATCTAAGAAATCCCCAACATGGAGACTACCCACAGCCCACCCCCTACTCTGCCCCGCCACAGCCACCCTCCTCCCGATCTTCCCGGGTCTTGGCCACTCTTGGTCTTCCTTCTGCCTGCAACATGGCTCTTTCCTGAAATCTGCCCTGAACTCCCCTTAACAAAGAGCTTTCTCACATGCACCCTCCACAGCACCATTTTTCCCATTCCCTGTTTTAGTTGTGCTTGTGCACTCATGGCCACCTGGCTTCTCCTGTTCCCCTGTTTGTCCTGTCTGTGATCTGTCTGCAGTACTAGACCTAACCCCATGAGGGCAGGGCCTGCGTCTGCTTTGTTTTCTGCCATATGCCCAGTGCAGAGGACAGCACCCGACCCATGGTAGGTGCACAGTAAACAGTGGCTACCTGAGCAAATTAAGAATAAGAAAGCAAGATACATTCAAAAAGCTCTGCATGATACAAAGACCTCTGAGCCTCTGTATGCCGAGAGGCAGCCAGACCTCTACCACCACCACCACCTCCTCCTCCACCTCCTCCTCCTCCTCCTCCTCTGCACGGCGGGCAGAACACCTGCAGAACTTTCCGCTTCTCACGCCTCATCATGTGTCTGGGCTCTGGTGGTGCAAAGCAGGTGAAAAACTCTCTGTGCAGGTGTAAGAGGCTAAAACGGGGGTGCCCATGTGGTGTGGGGTGAGCACCTGCCTGTGTTTGGGGGACCGAAGGGTAGAGAGGGCCGCCCATGCAGGCATGTGTGTGCAGCTGCAGGTGTGTGAGCCTATGTGCATCGCTGGGGAACAGGTGTGTGTGGATGAGGAAGTGAGGGAGAGGGTGCTTGTAGACATGAGGATGTGTGTCTTAAAAAAAAAAAAAAAGGCGAGGGGAAGCCGGCTTGCATATGTGTGCGTGCATGTGCACATGTGTGTGTGAATGTGGGGAAGGGTGCATTGGTGGAGAAGGTGCTGGTACTTTTTCTCCGTGATGCAAACTCAGGCTGGAGAGACTGGGAGTACACAGACCCTGCCCTTGGCACTCCAGGAAGAGTTCCCCACTCTCTGGAGAGCTGCCTGACCTCGTTCAAGGTGTACAGAAAGGAAGCAGTGTCACCAGAACCCAGGCCTCCACCATTAACGGGCCAGAGTCAGTTCCACAGCAGTAACTGGGCAGGCAAAACCATCCCTGGAAAACACAAGCCACCACCAAGGATGAGCCCCTCAGGCCTCCTGGGCATGGGGTCCCTGGAGTCCCTCTGTCCCTGGCTCCTCATGATTTTGCACTAGGGCGGAACACATAGATTTGAGGCTCCAGTGCAGTGCGGGACACAGGCACTTTGTCACCAGCTCCATGGCTAAAGAGCATTGCAGCTGCCGGGAGCAGCCAGGCTGGGGATGCTAAGACTGCTGGGTGGTTCTGCTGAGTTGAGGTTCATGGGGCAAGATGGCCTGTTTCCTGTCAGCCCCTCCAGCAGCAGTGAGACAAGGACACAGACGCTGAAGGGCCTATGTTCTCAGCCTCTCTCCGTCCGACTCCTGCCCACTTCCTGGTCACATCTCCCACCATCTGCCTTGCTTGCTAAGTTCATGCATGTGTTCATTTCCCCATTCAACAAGGAGGTATCGAGCCCCACTGCTTCCCAGGCACTTTCCTAGGGTGTAGAACTCAACAGCACAGGCCAAGTACTGCCTCCACGCAACAGACTTTGTAGCTGAGGAAACAGGCAATAGACCACACTGATAAGACAAATATAAGGTGTGTTAAGACAAATATAAGAGAGTGATAAATGCCCCAGAGAAAATAATAAAACCAGGAAGGGAGGCAGAAGGAGGGGCTGTTAATCGGGGTAGCCAAGGGAGCTCTCCAGCAGCCAGGCTTTTCCTCCCCAGAGGCTTCACAGCTGCTGTTCCACACACCTGAAGTGCTGTTCCCTCAGACATCCCCCAGTTTCTTTTTCCAGGCAGGTTGATCTTGTTCCACTCATTGGTCACTTCCTTACAGAGACCCTCCCAGGCCAGTTACATAAAACAGATGGCCCAATGCACTCACATCACTGTCCCCCGCTTAGCCTGCCTCATATGCTAAAACCAGTTCTCACTATCTGAAGTTAGCTTATTATTTATTTACTACGTTTCTGCCTCCCTCAGTGAAATATGAGGTCTCAAAGGAGAGAGGATTTGTGTCTTGCTGACCACTGTATCTTCAGCACCTAGAACAGGCCCACACGTGGTAGGCCCGGGGCTGAAATTTCATAGTCTACTTCTTGTTCCTTTGGGTTAAGCAATGCCCTCCCCCAGCATCCTTTTAAAAATACTCCCAGACAAGTGACACACGAAGTCATGAACACTCCAGTGTGAATCCGTCACTTCTCTCCATAAGCAGCTAAGAAATCTTGGAGCACGTGTTAGTATTGAGGGAAGGGGACAGAACTGAAGGAAGAAGCCCACAGGCTGCCTACCCAAGCACAGGACTGGAAGGGAGGAGGCCTGGGTGCTGATGCCAGCTCTGTCCCCAGCTTCTGGGTAACCTCTCTAGCACCTGATTCTTCATGACTTCGAGCTGAGAGGGAGCTCTGTGGTCACCTATGCTTTGGGGACTTCAGCGGGGAAGAAATGAGTCAATCAGGAGAAGACAAACTTGACTGCCTCCCCACTTTGCCATCAAGGACAATAGGTCTGTGTTCTGATCCCTGCGTCAGACAAAATGGAGAAACCCCAATGATGGTGGGAAGCCACCTGCACTGTATGAATGCACCCTGGGAGAAGCCGGTCTCCCCACTGCCCAGCACCCACTGTCCACACACGGTTACTATGAGAGAGTTAACCATGGAAAATCTTTCCCCAGCCCTGCACCCCTCAGCTCCACACTACAATTTCATCTTCCATATAGTGTTACCGGACAGTGCCATTGGCTCCGTCCACTCCCTTATCCCAGGCCTTTATGACCTTTCCATTCCATTCAAGCCACACACCACATCCGCTCCATGGAGCTGTAAGACACACTGGCTTCAGCCCACCTGGCCTGGGCCGGCATACTGACATTTTCCATGAGTCCATACCAGCCAGCAAAATGTTCAGGGGGGATTAAGGCAACCTTCTCCATCACCCCCAAGTTGCTGCAGGAAAGGGAATAATAGCACTCACTCCTCTGTTGGCAGCTGGTGATATCCACAAACCATCTCTCTCCAGAGATGAAAGGTAGGAGCACAGGCTGCTTCTCCACCCTTGACTTGCAAAATAGGGATTACTTGCCACCTCACGCTTTCTGAAATATCACCAGAGTTGCAGTCGTGTTTGAAGGCCAGCCTTATAAAAGGCTTAGGACCTACGTGTCAGTCAACACGCTGTTGAGCAGATAATTGATTTCTTTGTTTTATGATTATTTGCAGGCACTGGTTCCCTTTCCATTAGCCTGGATAATCAAGGCAAGACTGTAAAAGAGTATTAATATCACGGCCAAGGTCACTCAGCTGGCTTCTGCTGCCGTTCCAACCCAAAGGCTGAATTACTACAGCTTTTATTAATAATAACAAGAACAATAAATAACATGAGTGATTATAAAGCAAGGGAATTCTGTGATTACCTCAACAGTTAACACGTCCCATTGTGAAACACAGAACAGAAAAAAATTTTCAAAGATTCAAGCTAGAAAACGTCTGCAATATAAGTGCCTTCTGTTTGGTGCAAGTGAGTCAGAAAAGGGCCTTGTTTGAGGGTATGCAGTGTGCGGGTGTGCAGTGTGAGGTCTGGGGTATGCAGTGTGAGGGTGTGCAGTGTGAGGTCTGAGGTATGCAGTGTGAGGGTGTGCAGCATGAGGTCTGGGGTGTACAGTGTGAGGTCTGGGGTATGCAGTGTGAGGGTGTGCAGTGTGAAGTCTGGGGTATGCAATGTGAAGTCTGGGACTGGCTCCAGTTGGTTTCCAGCTTCACCAGGTATGTGGCTCAGGTGAGTCACTTCATCTGAGCAGGTTCCTGCACATGGGGGCTGGTGAGGACTCAAGGAAAAGGTGCACGAGAGGCCTTGGCACCGTGCCCAGCAGGTAGCAGCACTCTCTAAGTATCAGCTGTCATTATTGTCTTTATAGTAATGTAATTATATCTTAATTAGGAATGATGGGATCTAATTTGGCCCCACACCAATCCAGGAATTGAGATGAGGAGAACGGATTGCCCTCCAACATCCATCAGCCAATGTCCAGCAGCCATCTCAGGGGAGGCCACTGGTCATCCCATGCTATATACAGTTCACTGCCCCCAGATGCCAGACTTTGGGAACACCCCAACTCTGTTCCCTCATCCTCAACCGCATCCCCAAATGAGAGGCAAGTCCACCGCTGTCCCTATTTTAAAGAAGCAGCCTGTGGCATCCAAAAGACCTTCCAGCCTCAGGGAAAGGCATGGACAAGAGCTCCAGCTGGGTCTTTACAGATGAAGCCCCATGTTGGCACCTCTTCTCCTAACAACCTCAGCATTTGGAAGACATCAAAATTCCAAAGGCTCAGCTGCAGAAAGATCTTCCAAACTTCTCATTATAGTGATTCCCTGAAAGGCCAAGAGCTTTACTCTTCATCCATTTACTCAACAAATTTTCATGGAGCAACTGCGAGGACATGTCAGCTTCTGCAGGAGGCAGCTTTAAACTAAGACATGACAAATGAGAAGGAACCATAATACACAAAGGAGGGGGAACAGTGATTCCAGCCAAAGAGAACAGCACATGCAAAGGCCTTGCACACAATCTTGCCATGTTCTCTGTGGACAGGGTTCTAAAAAATGTCCAGGACAGGTGGACAACTTTGTGTCACCCACATCTGAAAGCAACCTTTAAGAAGCCACAGGACAGACTGTCTTCAACTCAGAAAACCTGCCTGAGACCCATCTCCCATCCTCCACCTCCACATTCTCACTCGTGTCTTGCTTTCCTCAGTTTCCATCCTGGTGCCTAATTTCTGGTGGCAGCAAAGTACAAGATTAGAGGCCCACACACTAGTGCCCAGAAGCCTGGGTTTCAATCCTAGATCTGCCACTTACTGCTTCAGTGATTTGCGGCAAGCGATTTAACCGCCTCTCTGTGACTCAGTTTCCTCATCTGTAAACCACGGATAACAGAGAACCTCTTCTGAGATCTGCTGTAAGGATCAGACAAGTAAAACAAGTGAGGCTCTTAAATAAATAAATATCTAAGGCACATAGAAGGTGCCTGAAAATCTAAGCATTATCAATATTTAGTTTAAGCATCGTCATTTTTCTAATTATGTTCCCTTTCTCCATCTGGTCCCTTGGGAATGATGACTCCGTTGAATGAATGACACCCACCCCAATTTCTCACCCCATCTCCCAAACACCAGGATCCTCTTGCCTAGTGGGTGGTTATCATTTAGATATGCCCATCCCAAAACCTCACTCAGTACAGTGATTTCTGGAGACCCTAAGAGGACTTGGGGACTGGGCATGGTGGCTCATGCCTGTAATCCCAGCACTTTGGGAGGCCAAGGTGGGCAGATCACCTGAGGTCAGGAGTTCAAGACCAGCCTGGCAAACATGGCAAAACCCCATCTCTACTACAAATACAAAAAGTAGCCAGCTGTGGTGGCAAGCACCTATAATCCCAGCTACTCAGGAGGCTGAGGCAGGAGAATCACTTGAACCCAGAAGGCAGAGGTTGCAGTGAGCCAAGATTCCATCACTGCACTCCAGCCAGGGTGACAGAGCAAGACCTCATCTCAAAAAAAAAAAAGGACTCTGGGCTTCCTGCACATTCCCATGAACCATGAGCCATGTCAACACCTTGGGGCAGAGTGGGGGACTCTGTGTCCTGCAATGGGGCCTGAGATGTGCCTTCTCCCAGCTGACACTCTTTTCCTTATTTAACATTTTCAAAAACAACCCCAAATGTTTTGCCTTTCATTCGCCTCTCCTCCTCCTTAACACTCTCCACCTGCCCCCAAATCCCCAGTAGTTTCAAAATTGAGTAACTGTTGAGAACAGCATTTAAAGATGCTAATTTGAACACACACGTCAGAAAAGGCAAGCTGGAGCCCTACTCCTAGCAGTAGCCCCTCACCCACACCTCACAGCTGTCACTGCCCAGGAGCAGGGCTTGCTGGAGTGAGCTGGCGGCAGGGCCTGATGCAGGTAGGCAGAGTCATAGAGCCTGCTTCCAGTCCTTCCCCTTGGAGGGCAGTCTTCAAAGGTGCAAACTCCGCCAAGCTGCCAATTCCACAAGAAACAGGTCTCAGGGCAACCAACAGTTTAAGTCAACCCACTGTATCACATTTTGAACATACAGAATGGCTAACACAGAGACCTCTAATTTCCTTTTATAAACCCGAACTCTTCCATTTGAGTAAGCTTCATGCATTAAATAGCAGCACCTACTATTAAAGCATAACAAGTCTCCTTTCCATTTTTCACATCATAAATGTAAGTTTGGGTCTCATCAAGGGGCAGATTCCTCTAAGTGCCCATGTAAAGTGCCCCCTCCTCCATTCAGTCCTCCTGAATGCCCCTCCCCACCCACAGATGGGAGGGGTCTTTTCCTCCCCTGAACTCTCTCATGCTTTTCCCAGGTATTTCTTATTGTAGCAAGGTCTTGGTCAAGCTCGCGCATAGCTTACCTCCCCTTCTAGACTGGGACATCCTTGAGAACAGAAGCTATATCTTACTCAACCTTGGACATGCACCAACCCCTGCACTCACACACCACAGAACCACATAGTAGGTGCTTAATAAATAGTTATAAATTATTAACATTAGTCACCTTGGAGCTCACCAATTTAAAGGAACAGTTTTATTTGAAACAAAAGCTATTAAATAGACACTGCCCCCAGTTGGTCTCATTGGTAAATATGACTTTTCACATGTTGGGTTTGCTTGAAATGGAGGTACACAAACACACAGAAAGACCAAGAGGGAAGCTAAAACAGGAAATGCAAGCCAGGTAACCTCCACATGGGAGAGAAGTTTGCCCAACTGGGCAATGTGCAGGCAAGGCTGATGTCAAGGGCAGATGCTGGAGAGGAGAAATGCTACTGAAAGAACATGTAAGTGCCTTGCATCTCCAGGTAAGTGCTTATTTCAAAAAGCCGTAAAGCAGCTATATTTCCTGATTTGGGTGTTGGTTCCATGGGCGTGTTCGGTTTTGAAGATGTATATGCTTTGTGGTGTGTTCAAGTTTTAGTATATCATACAGTTAAACTTGAAAAGTAAAAAAAAAAAAAAACTTGTGGGATCTAAAAATCAAATCAATTGAACTCACAGACATAGGGAGTGGAAGGAGGGTTACTATAAGCTGGAAAGGAAAGTTGGGGAGGGGTGTTGAGTGAGAGGCAGGGATGGTTAATGGATACAAAAAACTAGAAAGAATAGGTCTTATTCATAATAGGATGACTATAGTCAATAATAAATTAATTGTATATTTTAAAATAACTTAAAGAATGTAACTGGATTGTCTGTAACTCAAAGGATAAACGCTTGAGATGACTATTCCTTCTCCATGACATGCTTATCTCACATTGCATGCCTGTATCAAAACATCTCATGTGCGCCATAAATCTATACACCTACTATGTAACCCACAAAGTTTTTAAAAATAATTTAAAACCTTTTTTAAAATAAATGATTAAACAATATTTCTTGCTGGGAACTCATCTTCAACGCAAGTGAAGTTATTGTGAGAATAGGATTTGTGGTGCAAAAATTCACTCTCTAGAGAACACAGCTGTTACCACCTACAAAGAATGGAGGTCTCCACTCACAAAGGAATGCAGCAGGAGTATGTGAGATGTTGAAGGGGAACGTGGAATGCCTAAGTAATAAAACAGACACAGAAAACTTTCCATCCACACGATAAGAGAAGCTTTGGCACAGTTTGCTCCTCAGCCTCAGACCAATGGAGCTCCAGCATCCAAATGTTGAGGAAGCCAAGAATGTGCAAACTACGCTCTCTCTGAATAAGAAGAAGGCTATTCCCTTCTCCTCTGGTACACTTCAAATGTTTTGAAGTTTCTGACGCTCTTAGAATCATGCAGAAACCGTGGCCTGAATTTACAAACCTCAAATGGTGATATGTGTGGTATTCTGAGTTCCAAACTTTTGACAGCCCTAGAAACCTGTTTCTAAAGGAGACATGAAAATACCAGGCACACGGATGCAGCTTGTGGGTTGCTTTATTGCTTTACTTAGGGTGGTACCCAGGGGCCAAGGGGCCTGGGTCTTATTATCTAGGAGCTACCTTCCCACTGACATTCCCTGCAATTGACATCATGCACAACCAGAGCCACCTAGTTAGTAAGAAAAGGCTGCAGGAGGGAAGAGGAGGTGATGATGTGAGTCCACCCACTTCCTCTAAACACTAGGGTCGCGGGCTGCCATGGATCACCTGCACGGATATGATCCCCAGCCTCCCCCAGCACCAGCAGGCTGAGCTGCTGTCCACTGCCTGACTCCCTAACCCAGTCAATACGCAACCATCACAGCCCCCAAATGAGCTCACTTTCAGGAAGACACGGGGTCTATTTTTCTCTGGACAATGTCGTCTAGACAATATCTACCATGACTTAATTTTGTAGTCAATGTGTACACGTTAAAATAAGATGAAAACAACACTTTCTGGGCTTCATGCAGTTCTAATTCATATAATTCTACATGGATTTATGGATACCAGTTGTGTTCTAGACACCATTGTAAGTCCTTGGAATCAGGCAGTGAGAATATAAAAAGTGAGACCCAAATGAGAATTCTCTCCAGAAGAGCACACACACTCAGCCTGGGATACGTCCTTACAGGTTGGAACCCATTCGCTTCTAAATGCCTTGAGGCTTCCTTAACTTTACATTTTCTCATAACCACCCAGAAAGTGCAGGGTTGGAGACTCAATGGTTGACCAATAAATTTATTGAATGAAAATGACAGGCCCTACAAACAGTTTCCGGAAGCCCTGCCAACATTCTCCTGGCCCTGGGTTCTGGTCCTGCTCCGTGGCTGTGTGGCATTGGCTAGAGTGCCTCAACGGCTCACTAGCACCACACAACTGGTGCCTGGGGTCCAGGGTGGATCAGTGAGTTTGAGCAAGTACCCCCGTTCCTGGGGCTGAGTTTCTTCATGTGTAAAATGAAAGGACTGAAGAAGACTGTCTCTAATTTCCCTTCCAAGATCTAGCATTCTATGACGTCGTATGCAGTCCAGTTAAGTAAGAACTGCCCTTTGCTGTTCATGGAGGCAAAAGATGTCACCCTCCTGCTCTTTTCTAGCATGGCCCCCTCTTGTCCAGGTTCCCACTCCTTCTCCACCCTGTCTTGCAGCTCAGAGAAACTGACCCCCTTCCCTCACCAGCTGGTGGGTCCTGTCTAGTCTACAACAATCAGGACATTCTCATTCTATTTACACTCACTGACTTGGAGCTGGCAAGTGCCCTACTTTTGGTCAATGAGAAAAACAGGAGAAGTACGGGGGGCTTTGGAGAAAGTTTTTCTCTCTACATAAAGTCCTCATCAGAAGAGATAGTCCATACCTTGACTCTGGACATTGCCACGTCCAGATGTGATGTCCGGAACCACTGCAGCTATCTTGCAGCCATGATAGAAATCAGACTTGGGATGAAGCTGTCACCAAGGACAGCAGAGTGGAGAAAAGAAAGGGCCCAAGGCCTCAACCACATCACTGAACCACTCGTCCATCTGCAGTGAAGCCTCTCCTCCCCCAGCTCTGTTCTCTTATGGGAGTTACATTTCTTTACTGTCTAAGCCAATTTGAGTCAGTGTTTGATCATTTGTAATCAAAAGCATCTAACTAATGTAGTGGACCACCAATTTGGAAAAAAATAAAAGTATTCTGAAACACTCTTAACACTAAAACTACTATACCCAGTTGAATCTTTCTGATGTCTAAGAAAATGTTCTACAACACCATCTGGATGGAGGTTACCCTTTCCAGTGAATGCCTGACATCCTTTCTTTCCCAGAAGCCAATAGCATCCAGATATTTGCACTTTTCGGTTGCCTGGTTTCTAAACAAATGTTAGTGGCCCGATCATTCCTACAAGAAACAGCACTGACCTGCCCTTCTCCATGAAGACAGTGAGCACAGCCATGAACTCAATTCAAAGAGCAGAAAAGTCCAAAGTGGCACCTTGAAACTGAATTCTATGTTGTGTTGATTCCAAGCTTTCAAAGTGTTATTCATTTTGGTCTATCTGTGGATGAGTCCTTGGTTTCTCAATCTGCCTGCTAGCTGAGATAGATTTCAGCAAAATAACAGTAGACATGGGTTTCCTTCTCCTCTCTCTCTTCCCCGACTCCAACTTCCCATCCTCCCCTCCCTCTCTCCCCCTCTCTCATTCACCAAGGCAACAAAAGAAACAATAATTAAGTCAATGAGCATGCTCCCATGTGCACTAAAAAATACCTCTCTTATTACATTGCCATTTCCTTTTTAAATCCTTCGGGGGCATTGTGTACAAATATAGTAAACAGCATTAGAGGGAAATAATGCCGACACATACTTCTGGGAGCTCGTCATGTCCCTTTAAGACAAGGCCCACTGTTCAGTTCCATTCTAGGCCACAGCTCGGGTTTCAAGCCTGAGGTCCCCTTACTGCCTCATGCAGTATTAATATGACCCTGGAAGGCTCCCAAATTTACATTGTGAACCATAATCTGGGCCACCTCCCACAGGATGAACTGGCTTGGGCCTCCCTCTTCATTTCCCCAGAGGGCCTTCTCCCCCTCCATTGCCTTCCCCAGGGATCCCCACCTTCAGCCTCAGCCAGGGAAATACACAAGGGCTCTTCAACATGCAGTTAATGCCACAGCATGGAGTATGATCTGTGGAGGCTGCTTACACAATAGTAGAGAAACTGCACTGTCCCGCAGGCAGTCACAGGCGGAGAAGGGAAGAAGGCGCCCTCAGACATCAGAGCCAGAGCCCAACTCAGGGTCACTTCCGTGGCAGCCCTGGAAGCACCACCAGGATGTCCAGGCTGGGAGGTCCCATGGGTGCACCCAGATCTGCTGAAGGAGGCCTCTGTCTCTCTGTTCTGTGTCTCTTTATCTCTCTCCCCTGAGTTATAACTGGAAGGCAGGTGCAATTCCCAAAAGGGCCCATAAACCATTTCCATTTATTAAAAGAGGTGAGGCTGGTGGGGAGTGAGGAGGAGGCACCAGAAGGAGTACACAAGGGAGGCAAGGCAAGGAAAGAACAAAGGATGGAGGGTGGCCGAGTGGGCCCTGGCGAAATCCTCAAAGCCCAGGGGCCGGCTCGGGCTCCATGCTGTGCGCACAGCCTCCCACTGCCATCGGGAGGCTACAGGCTCCATCCAGGATATTGTTTGTGGGACTCCTGTCTCTGAGGTACCATGGGGTGTGTTGGGGAGAGACTGGGCTCTGGACAGCCTGTCTGGGTTCAAATCCAAGACCATCTATTCGCAAGCTGTGTGCCCTTGGGTATGATACTTAACCACTCTGTGCCTCCTTCTCCTCATCTGAAAACCAGGACCAAAAGAGTGCCCACCACCTGGGGTTGCTTGTGAGGATGGAAAACAGGGCCTGGCGCAAGGTGAGTGTTAGTCCATGCCTCAGAGATTGCACCCAACAGAGCAAGTAACAAGGCGAGGGCTTCGAACAGAGGGTGGACCTGAAACACATCCTCAAGAATCCAGCAATTTCCTCAATAAGTTAAACACAGCATTACTATAGGATCTGGCAATCCCACTCCTAGGCATATACCCCAAATCAAAAACAGGCCTGGGGCAGTGACTTGTGCCTGTAATCCCAGCACTTTAGGAGGCTGGGGCAGGCAGATCACCTGAGGTCAGGAGTTCAAGACCAACATGGTGAAACCCCATCTCTACTAAAAATACAAAATGTAGCCGAGAGTGATGGCATGTGCCGCTAATCCCAGCTACTCGGGAGGCTGAGGCAGGAGAATCACATGAACCAGGAAGCAGAGGTTGCAGTGAGCTGAGAATATGTCACTGCACTTCAGCCTGGGCAACAGAGAAA
>NW_016107326.1:8272275-8347176 GCF_001604975.1 Cebus imitator
AAAAAAAAAAAAAAAAAAAAGCTTGTACACAAATATTCATAGCAGCACTATTCACAATAGCCAAAGGCGAAAACAGTACCCATTAGCTGATGTATGAATAAGGAAAATGTGGTGTGGCCATGCAAAGACTCACAGAATGGAGCACCGCCACATGCCACAACACAGGTGAGCCTCAACAACACTATGCAAAGTGGAAGAAGCCAGACAGAGGCCACATAGCCTATCATTCTACTCATAGGAAACATCCAAATTGGCCTCAAGAGGCAGCAAGCAGATCACGGGTGCTCAGGCTGGGCGGAGGAGAGAACAGGAGTCACTGCCCATGGGTACAGGGTTTCCATCTGGGGTGCTGGGCAGTGCTGAAGGTAAGTAGCAGAGGTGGTTCAACAGAATTCTGATTGTGTACTTAAAATGGTCACAATGGTCAACTTTGTAGTGTGTATATTTTAGCATAACAATAATAAAAAAGAACTCATAAAGGGCACAGCACTCAGGCTCTTCTCCCCCGAGTCCTCTCATGTGGAGAAGAGCCGGGAGGCTGGAGGGGCCAGGCATGAGGGTGGAGGGCATTGCTGTTACATACTAAGTTCCATCCCTGAGCTCCTGATTTCCCCTCTTGTTCCCTGCACCACTCTGCCTGTGGTTTTCCAGCTATGCCATGCTGTTTGCCACCTCTGGGCCTTTCCCATGCTATTCCTTCCACCAGGAGTGTACCCTCTGCCACCCCAGTACCCTCCCACCTTGGCCAGCCCAACTCCTCTCAGCCCTCCAGACCCACCTCAGCCCCTGCCTGCTGTGGAAGTCCTTCCCTTGTTAAGGCCTCCTCCTCGAGGCTCCCAACTTGCTCCCCAACACCTACCCTTTGTCAAAGCACCATGTTCTGTGCATGCTAGACGGAGCTCCTCACCTCGACTGTAAGCTTCTTCCATGCAAGGGCCAGATCTCATTTGCTCTTATCCCCTTAGAGCCAAGCACGCGGAAATGATATAAATAACAAATGAGTTAAAATTATAGACTATTATCTAGAAGTCATGAGACAGGGAAGAAAAATTAGTTATGAAGAAGGGAGTCTCAATTCCTTGATAACCTAACTCCATTCCCACCCTGATCCCAGAACCTCCCCAACGAAAAGAACCAGGATACCCCAAGCAGACAGTGACCAGGCCAACCCACAGCCCCCACGTGGGCCTCTATCAGGAAGGTCAGGGGCTGAAGAACCATAAGGTCCTAATCCTAGTTTGGAGTGGACAGCCTGGCCTCGGATTCAATCTCCACTACTTTCTTCAAGGGATCCAAGCACTAGGCCCTCCCCACCTCTTACCCCATTCAAACCTGCAGAGGTAAAACCCATCTTACAGAGGAGGAAACTGAGACTCCGGGAGGTCAGGGGCATGCCCCAATGACAAAGCTAATGTTCAACAACACAGGCATCTGAAGCCAAAACTTGTGACTTTTAAATGTGTTTCCCCTTCCTCCAGCAATGTCTACATGGTTGCCCCCTCAATCTTCTAACCAACACGAGAAGGCCAGAGACACAGACAATGCTGAAGGACAGATCCTCGTGGTGCTGGACTAACCCACCGAGTGCAGATGGGTCCCACTCTAAAAACTCACTTCAAATAGTAATTCTATTGACCAGGATGGGCAGCCGGACAAGGAAACAGAGATCCTTGGGGAAAAACACAAACGATTCTTCTCAGCCACGGAACTCAACTGTTCGCATGGCTTTGAGTAAGTCCAGATCTCTCTGGGGCTTTTTAATTTTTCCCATTTGTAAAAAATCATCTAAGTCTAATATAAAATGGAGCAGATCATCTCCAAGGTTTCTCCTAGCTTTAAGGTTCTAATGCTATTACAACTAACATCTGCCCCAGAAGGATCTAGAAAAGTGGGGGAAGTCACGCCTGGAGCAGACAGCGTCACCTGTGAGGGTGATGTGTGCGCACAGTTGAGTCACTGTCACCTTTTCTCTGAGAGCTTCTTGCACGAGTGCCCTACACATTCCCTGTACCAGGACAGACACGAAGAGAAAGATGCATTGATTCTGCTCCCACCACATGTTCTATAGGAGATCTGTAGTGTAGGGTAGCTCAGTGGTACCCCAAATTCTGTCATTTTCCCCCACCTTCCTGATTTCTGCCCCACCTGCATGCCCTGCACTAATATTCAGTACACATATCCTTGAAATCGACTTGAAATTGTCTCAATTTTTTCAAATTAGCATTGTTCTGGGCAATAATATCTGTGAAATCACGAGCTCTGATGTGCTAGTTCTATTTTCTCACAAGCGTATTCAAATACACAACTATAATAAGAAATTCGTCTGTGTCCCTCCTCAAAGCATCTTGCATCCCACCAGTGTTGAGGTGTGGCAAAACACAGCAGTAGCTCACTTAGGCTCCACCAGCAAACCTCTTAGGCCAAACAAAGCTGTTTCCTACCATTTTAGAAAAACCGAGACTTGGGGAAGCTAGCGTTCAAGGTGACACAGCCAGAAAGCACCACTGCTGGGCTTCAAACTCAGGTGTGCCTGATTCCAAGTCCCAAGTCTTTGCTGCTCTTGCAAGCATCCAGCTTGTCTACAAGAGATGGGGGTGAATGAAAGTCAAGAGATTGTAAATAATGCCAATGACCTTTATCACCTATTCTACTTAATCCTGTCCTAAGAACTTGACAGCAAGATTTTCCATGATAATCTGAAATGAGAGTAATTCATCTATGCATAAGCAAAGCTGACAGCCAGCATACCGAAATGGACAGAGAAAGAGAGCACTGTATGAGTCCAGACCGGTTAGCTCCATGGGCAGGTGCCCCTCACCCATGCCAGCAAGGTCAAAGTTTATTCCCCCTCCGGGCAACGCTGGGTTCGAGCTGTCCCAGCTTAGAGGCTGCACCACCAGTCCTGCCAGCCCTCCTGAAAATGCACAGCTTAGTCACAAGGGACTCTGGCTGTGCATGTGCGTGACTCAGCACACATCCATCAGCCCTCCAAGGAAAACAATGATGACAGCACGTGGGGTCATCAGTGTCATCCCTGAACACAGGAACACCCGCCCTTCACGCATAAAGCCACCAAAGAAGAAAAGGGCTTCCAACCTAAACTGGAAAATTCAAGAACTGGAAAGGCTGGTGCTCAAGGTCATTTGGTTCGACCCCTCACAAGACAGCAAGGAAAACCAGAACGAAGAAAGTGGCAACGAGGCACTTGCCCAAGGGCACTCAGCTGTGTCAGTCCAGGGCTGAAAGGTACCCGTACGGCTTCCCACAGAGTCCGAAGCCCCAGGCACAGTACTTCCCTCTGCCCATGTGGCACTGAGGAAATTGCCAATTACAGAGCTATGCCCTAAATTCAGGAATCAATAAAGTATAAGTGGAGAGCCCAGTTACCCATATGAATTCAACAACAAAGAAAAATGAAGAGGAAACTACCCAGCTCATTATCCCGCTGAAGTGTTTTCCAGTAACAAGACAATATGCATCAGAAATAATCTCCTACAAGAAGTAGCAACTGGGGAAAAATGCACTGAATCGTGCTTGGAGAAAGAAGAGGCTGGCCATGCATTTCAGCAGGATGAGAATCCCCCCATGTGTCACGCAATATGCCAACTGCAGAAGGATCCCCCAAGCAGGCGTGTGCTAACACGTCATTTGACTCCAACAAGAGATGACTTTGAGTTCCCAATGATGTGTGCAAAAGGGACAGATTCTCCCCTGCAGCACAGTAGGCTCTCTGGACCGTCTGACCAAGCCAGGAAGGGAAGAGGCTGGCAGCAGATGAGGGACTGACTGGCAAATGGAAACACAGCAATGCCGGATGCAAAGGACACTCCTTGGGTGGGCAGGAGGCAGGGTTCGCTTATTTTTTCCCAGACTTTTTTACTCATGTAAGCCTGGAGAATACCTCCCTCCAAATTTTATCTAAGAACCAGTCAATAGCCAAACCCTGCTCAAAAGAGAAAACATGAACACTAAAATATTCCATGTACTGAATATTTTTAAAGCAAAGTTACAATGTCTTAGGTTCGTTTCCATGGGGGAAGAGGGTGGTAATTAAATGATTTACAGCAGAATTTTACAACCTCTTCATTTTAGAGATAAAGCAAGTAAGACATAAGAAGCAAATGACTTTTTCAAAGTAACCCTGATAGTCAATAGCAGAACCAAAACCAGAGTCCAGGTGAAAAAAATCCAGATTTGCCAAAACCTTCCTACTGGCTCTATGAGACCCTGACTTCTAGCCCAGGCTATCCTGATGATACTGAAAGGTGTCCCTCTTGTGCCTCTCTGAGTATGTTCTCTTGGCAGCCTGAAATCACTCTTTTCCTTGGCTCTTCTACCATCTGTAATAAATTATTCTATAACTTTTATTGAAGACTTTCACCCCTGCAATACTAAAAGCTCTACTACCATGCTGGGGACATAATAAGTGTTTGAAAATATTTATAGAGTGAATGCACATGTATTTCCGACATATGAACATTCATGCATTCAACAAACCAGAGCTGACCATCTATGGCACAACAGTGCTTTCATCACTCAGTGTTGCTAAGGTGCCAATGGTGTCCCAACAAGGTCATACCACACATGTGTGGGATTCAACAAGGTCAGACACAACCAGAGCCCCAAGGAGCACAGTCTGCTAGGCAGACTAGCCAACATACAGAAAAGCCTGCATGACATGGTCAAAAGGGCACCCATGCAGGTGGAGCCCCGCGTCTAGTTTCCCATCCCTGGTCAATGATTACATGACTTAGGACAAATCATTTAACTTCTCTAGAACTTGGCTGCTTCATTTGCAAACACAAGCCAAACAAGAGGAAGGCAGGCACCCCAGGAGGAGGGACAGTAAACACTGGAAGTAAAAACCCTAAGGATCCTAATCTCCTTGAGTACAGGAACCAGTCTTTCTTCCCATATACCACCATTCTTCTCCCACTTTGTGTGCCAGGCTCTGACCCTTCCCTACTTCCATCACTGCGCAGCAAGAATCACCAAACTCTATGATGGTGTCATTCTTCCAACCATTGACCTCCAAATATCCCTCTGATAAAATCAAGTCCTAACAAAGGAGGATGAATTGCCCCCTGCTTAGGCTTTATGGAAGAGAATTGTCAGTTGCTTATTGATAACTCAGGGCAGAAATATCAGAGGGATGAACTGTGGAGAGGTTATAAATGTGTGACTGTTCCTTACCACCTCATGGTCACCTCTACTGTCTCTATACAACCAAAGCTGTAAAAGGTACTCATTTGTCTTAGCTCCATGCCTGAATGCTCTACTCCTGAGTACAGAGGGAGAGCCCTTCCCTCTCTTGCTCCATCTATGCCAAAACTGACCCACTATGCTGCCTGGTGCTGGCCTTTGGACCAGCAGCCCCTGCCAAGGGCACACTTGAGCCAGTCAGCCATGTAACTCCAGGCTGGGCTTCCCCATCAGGGAGTTATCAGGCTCCTCCCTAGCTTCTCCCTAGCCTGGCAAATACCCAGCCCTATACTCACCCAAGAAACCTAAGGATAAAATCATTGGGAAAACTTCTAGCTCAGAGATAATTATTGCTATGTTATTTATAATAGCCAAACAGCATACAGGGCCTAAATATCTTATACTAGAGAAATTACGGTGCAGCCACACCAAATAGAATGCAATCATAAAAAGGGTTTACATAGGAGATGTTTGTTATAGTAACTGAGAGGCAGAAGGCGGCATATAAAATTGGATAGAGGGTACAGTCAGAGCTACAGAAGTTGAAAAATTAAAAAATCTATACAAGGAGGCTTAAAGAAAATACATTGAAAGATAGCCAACTGGCATCCCTAGGAAGAAACTAGATACAAGGTCCTTTCGCTATCCACGTTTATGTATATTTATTACAGCAAAGCATAAACATTACCACTGAAAAATGTCTCATTTTTCCAGAAGGAACCTAATATACTCAGGAAGATCAGGAATTTGGGCATCAAAAGTTCTGGGTTCAAGTTCAGATCTATTTGTACAATGGGCACAAAAATACAGGTAGATAGAAGGAATAAGATCTAGTGCTCAGCAGCACAACAGAATGACTACAGTTAATAATAATTTACTCTACATTTCAAAATAACTAAAAGAGAATATTTGGGATGTTCCCAAAACAAAGAAGTAACAAATATTTGATCAATCTTCTTTCTTTTCTCGCCTACAGTTTATACCTACAAGTCACAACCTACAAGCTATACCTACCATTTATAGCTGCAACCTATAGCATAGACCTACAAACTAAAACCTACATCCTGTACCTCCAACTTATACCCTGCAACCTACAACTGCAGTCAATACCACATACCTACAACCTATAACCCACAATCTACAACCTATATCTACAGCCACACCTACAAACTACCGGTAACCACACCTACAAACTACCCATAAAGGTCATGGGGATCACCAAGTGCCAATCTTTACATTAATATGTTAAATGAAGGTGAGGCATGAAATTATAATTTCTTAAATTCTACACACATGCACACACTCAGTAACAACCTCACATTAGTTACTAAGCACATCGTAATTCCAGAAGGAAGCACTAACATCCCAAAATACTCCTACTAGGGCTCAAAAGTCAAAAGGTCCCACCATTGACTCCTGTTCATCTATCCATATATCTCAGGGCCTATCAGATTTGGTCTAAGAAGTTTATTACTCTCCTTCCAAAAAATACAGATAGAAGTAGCTTTAATTCAGTTTTTAAAAAGACAGCTATTATCCAAAAGTCTTAAAATAACAAATGCTGGCAAGGATGTAGAGAACAGGGAACATTCGTACACTGTTGGTGGGAATGTAAATTGGTACAGCCACTATGGAAAACAGTATGAAGGTTCCTCAAAAAACTAAAAATAGAATTACCATATGATCCAGCAATTCCACTGCTGAGTATATACCCAAAACAAAAGCAATCACACGGAAAAGATCTCTTCACTCCTCTATTTATTGCAGCCTCTTTACAATAGCCAAGATACGGAATCAACCTAAATGTCCATCAATGAACAAATGGATAAAGAAAATGTGGTACATAGACACAATGGAATGCTGTTCAGCCATACAAAAGAATGGAATTCTGCCCTTTGCAGTAACATGGATGGAGCTGGAGAACATTATGTTAAGTGAAATAAGCCAGGCACAGAAAGACAAATATTGCATGTCCTCACTCATGTGGAAGCTAAGAAACTGATCTCATGGAGCAAGAGAGTAGAATGGTAGTTACCAGAAGCTGGGAAGGGTAGTGGGGAGGGGAAGTTAAAAGGGACTGGTTGATAGGTACAAAAATACAGGTAGAAGGAATAAGATGTAGTGTTCAGTAGCGTAAAAGGATGACTATAGTTAACAAGGATTTATTCTATATTTCAAAATAGCTAGAAAAGAATATTTGGGATGCTCCCAACACAAAGAAATGATAAACGTTTGAGGCGATGGTATCCTAATTGCTCAGATTTGATCATTACGCATTGTGTGCTAGCAGCAAACTATCACATGGGCCTCATAAATATGTAAAACTATTATGTGTCCATAAAAAATGTTAAGATCAAGAAACGAAAATGCACTGGCATGTGTATTTTGCGGAATGGTTTGGTTTGGCAACTACTCTTTGTCTAGAGATGGACTTTAGAATTGCCCCTCAGGTGAGGCCACAGTTCCTAGCATCTCGGAGCAGGAGGACGCCAGCATCCTCCTTGTTAGAATCAGAGAGCACGTGCTTTCCCAGAGCTTACTTCCTGCCGTGGTCTTTCTTTCCAGTGTTGGGAGGATCATGGGGGAATTCCCTCATTTTACTGATCCTCAATATCCTCATTAATGACAGTAATGCCAATATTTTTATCATTAGAATGCACTAGATACAAAGCTAAGGGCTTCATACCTATGAACTCATCTCTTCTTTGCAACAGCTGTATTACGAGAATAGCACTAGGTACTATGACTACCTAGAGATAAGGAAGTAGAGGCCCAGAGAGGTGAGTAACTTGCTCAGGGTCCTACAGCTTATGGGCAGGACAGTGGGGTTATAACCGGGTGCTCTGTCTCCCACACTCCAATATGTCTGTCAGCTGAAGGCAAAAAGGCCAACTTCAGAGGTCATTGTCTAATTTTCAAAGCCAATGATCTAAACACCATAGTGGACTCTCAATTGGTGTCATCACTGGTTTCCTCCCCAGAGCAGCCAACGTCCATGCCTTTCTCTCAAAAGCTGTTTGAACACAGGGAGGACTCATGATTCCCCACAGCCAATGACTGGGAAAAACCAAAGACACGACTCACTGCATGAAGTGTGACGTCCTGTGTCCCACTCATTTCCCAGTGACTTGCAAGACCTTGCATGGTACCTGGGAAAAATATATATTGATTCTAGTTCATTTCCTTCGTAGGTCCAGCCTTTTATTATTTTATGTTAATGCTTATTTTCCAGAGATAGCCCTAAATATTGGACATCACCAATTCCAATAAAATCTCCAGGGGGAATACACAGAGCCCCAGGGCAGGCAGAGACAATGTCACCTAACCCAACACTTCTGAGACCTCTGAATGCTCCTAGAACCAAACTCCTCTTCTGCTCCATTGCCTCCCCTCCACCACTTGCTCCTTTAATTTCAGTGACAGAAATGCCTTCTGTTTGGTCCATCCTGCGCCATGCCTCACTGTGCCAACTCAGTGGACACATTCTTCCTCCACAAGAGCACCTCCCCAGCAGAACCGCGTTGAGTCTGCAGTGCTCCTGGAGAAGTTGCATCCTCGCCACCACCCAGGGCCTGCCTTCCCCAAACCGTGGACCAATGCCAGAACCAGGGCTGAGAAGGGCTCTTTTGGAATCCAAGACACATGAGCTTGCTTGAAAAGCATCTTCCCTATGGAGATCCCCCCATGACTGCAGAAAAATTAAAATCACTCCGCATTCTTTTTTCTGACTTAAGAGTTTCACAATTAACTTAAGGATACCTAAAATCTCAACCTCACCAACTCTCCATCTCCTTCTCTGCCTCTAAAGAAAGAAAAAAATCTTACAGAACAGACCTAGCACTGAGAAACAGGGAACAATCTATAATTATGACTATAACAACTCCTAAGGGGCCATGAGAGTCTTGGTGACATCGGTGGCCACACCGTCACCCAAATCACCACACTGGGTGTTAGGACCACAACACGCTGCCTGCTCCTCCCAGCGCGTATTCCTCCTGGCTCTCCCTCGCTGATTTTCTGGCAGGGCTCAGCAAGAATGGAATGGGCTTCCACGCCCATTATGATGATGGATGGACAGGCTGCTGGCAGAGTAGGGCCTTCGGGGAAGCGCTGTACACACACACACACACACACACACACACACACACACTCAGATACTCTCATATTCACATATTCTACACACACACTCACATTCTCTCACATTCGTATACTACACACACACACACACACACACACTCTCACATTTGTCTACTCTATACACAGTCACCCATGCTCATATTCACATACTCCACATACACACACACCTACATTAGCACACACCTCTACACACACTCTAAACACACACATATACTCTACAAACTCATACTCACACATACCCTCATACTCTACACATATATACACACTCATACATTCTCTACACACACATTCACACATATACTCTTAATATTCACATACTCTACACTCACATTGCATACATGTACTATACCCTACACCCTACACCCTACACATTCACACTCAAACTCTTGGCCAGCAGCACCCAGGTGAATCCATGTGGTCTTGTGGGCCAGGATTCTCCCCAATATCCTTGGCCACTGAAGCAGGCCCAAGCCCACTTTGTCTGGGTCTCTTCCAACTCTAGAGCCTTCATTGCCATCATTACCCCCAGCTGGACTTCTGATTCAATCAGAGCTGAGTTAGAATCCCAACTCCACAGCTTACTAGCTGTGTGGCCTTGGCAAGGTCACTTAACCTCCCTGAACCTCAGTTTCTTCAGGTGTGTCTTGTAGAATGCCAGTACTAAACTCCTAGGCTAATATGGCTAATACAGAGTCCTCAACAGCCCAGCTAGATGGTGAGTCTCATCTGTGACCCACCAAGAGCTCCCCAAACTTGGTCCCTCCGCAACAGACTCCGTGGATCTCCTTAAAACCTAAGGATTACAGGGTTAAAATCTGACCCAACAGAGGGCCTCTAGGAACCTGTTCTTGTGCCACAAAAGACATCTAATCCCATTGCTCCCTGCCTGTGAGGGGCTGGTTGTCAAGACACTGATTCAGGGGACAGTGCATGTGGAGTGGTTAGCACAGGGCTCAGCATGAAGGCTCTGCGTAGTAACAGCTGCCTCTGAGGCTAGGATGCTCCGTACACAGGTCCCTCCTCCTGCTGAGCAGTACCCTGTCTCCTTCATCCCACCACCCGCAGTTCTGCATCTGCCCAAGAGGCTGAACACACTCCATTACAGGCTGGTTGGTCCAGGAGGACCCTAGGGAAGAAGCTGGGGACCCTGAGTCTTATACCATCCATAAGCCAGCTCCCTCGTCCTAGGAAAGAGCATATGTCTCCGAGAAATACTCTTTTCTCTTTTCTATACCTTGAGGGCCTGCGAGGCCATTCTCTCATTTGCCTCTCCCAACTTCCCCATGAGCTAGCATGGCAGGTACCATGATTCTGCATTTTACAGATGACCAAGCACCTAAGTCAGTTGCATGTCCAAGATAATGCAGAGATGGAGATGGAATCAAAACCTATGTCTCATCTCCCTACAACTTATCCACTAAAATACCTGCAATTCTAGTTTTACAGGTAAGAGAATAGACATGGGTGGGATAAGTGAGTGGCCTGGGGCCACCAAGACAATGGAGCATGGAGGTGAGGCAGACCTGAGCCTGGGGACCAAAACTCTATCCTCTCAAATGGCAGACTTGGGAGACATTCCCTCAAGAATAAACCCAGCTCTGGAAAAGCCTCTCATCCCCGGATGTCCCCACCCTATTCCTGGCCCCTGCTATTTGGGGAGTCTATCAGAGATGGGCAACCCAGGCACTGAGGAGTGAATTTTGGGTCAATTCCCAGTCCTAATTTTCTGTTCTGTACTCAGTCTGTGGGCCCTGGGCATGGGTATCGCCCTCTCTCTGCAGAGTGTCTGCACCACCCACCAATGCAAATGCTGTGGCCACTGGGAGAAAGCAAAGCAAAACTTGCTGCCAGCCTGGCTCTGCTTCGTAATCTGCCCTTTGCATTGCTGGGGAAGCAGTGGGAATACAATTGCAGTACCTGATGGTACATCTAAAAAAATAACCAGATAAAGGGGCCCGCAGACTCCCACCTGTCCTCTCCTACCCACCACTCTGGGAGAGAAGCAAGGAGCTGCTGTTTCTTTTTTCTCCCACCCCAAGGAGATCAATATGTTGTGCAAAAACAACTCCTTCCAGCAAAACTCCACTTTACACCTACCTCCATCTGGACCATCCCTTGGAGCATTTCCCTAATTCACCAGTAATCCCTCCCAGAATCATCATGATTGATTTCACAGACCTGGGCTGCCTGCTGTCCTGCTGTGTCCCAGCCAGGTAGAGCAGAGCAGTCACATCCTCGCTCAGTCCCCAAAAGCTTTCATCAAGGGTCACAGCCAGAGAGACACATGCCCAGAACTGGTTTTCAGAGCGGTAAGACAAGGCTGGGGTGTTCAGAAAGGGAAGTCCAGGTTGGTATCCATATAAAGGCTAACAGTGATTGAGCACCTACTGTGGGCTAAGCACTTTGCAGAATTTATCTCACTGAATATTTAGTATAATATTTTACAAATGAACAAACCCCTTTGGGAAAAACTGGCACTGTTAAGGCTACAATTTATTCTGGATAACTCATCTTCTTGATATCATAGTTATGGATAAAGGGTAAAAATGATATTAATTGTAGTGTTGGCAGTAGTAAGACTAGCACTAGCAAATGGAATTTATTATGCATTCTAATGACTGTCAGGCATTGTGCTGGATATTTTGAATACATTATTTGAGTAAAAGTACTGTTATCACTTTCAATGTCCCTAGAATTATGAGTATGTATGTCAAAAATTTAAGAGTAATCATTAGAAGAACAGAATACGATCTATAGCTTATGAACCAACAAAGAAAAAAAAAAAAAAAAAAAAAAAAAAAAAAAAAAAAAAAAAAAAAAAAAAAAAAAAAAAAGAGGAGGTATGGAACTATTCCTTTAACATAAGAAAGAGGAAAAGAGGAGCAAAGAAATCCAAAATAAAATGGCAGAAAAAGCTCACATATTGTATCAGTGAGCGTAGTAAGTATAAATGAATTAAATGTACCTGTTAAAAGATAGAGATTATCAAACCAGATGAGAATATTAAACAAAATCAATTATTTGATGATTGTAAGATATATATCTAACAGATTGACAATAAAGAGACAAAAATACTGTGTCAGGAAAGCACTACCCACAAGAAAAGTAGTGTAACCTATAATTTATATCATATAAAGCTAATTTTGGTCCTCAAAACAATGCAAGGTCGATTTGAAATCCCTATTTTGCATAAGGAGACTGTGAAACAGAGCAGTTACGTTACTTGCTCAAGCTCACACAAGCAGCAGGGGCAGAAAAAGGACTTACCTTCAGGTTTCTATTACTCCAAAGCCCATTCTTGCAACCACATGACTCTATTGTTCTAAGTAACACTACCTTAGAAAACATTCAGTGGGTTCTAAGTAACATTACCTTAGAAAACATTCAGTACCTTAGAAAGGACATGTTCCAAAAACAAGGCTTGTAATAGGAGTAAGGAAAATAGAAAATGGATCATGAGTCACTAAAAAAATAAGAAAGAACCACCTCCTGGTTCTCAGTCTCAGAAGCACACTAGATAGAACACCTAGGGAACTCAAAGAAAAGGCCAATGATTTGGCCCTACCACAGACCAATTAACTCCACATGCCTAAGGGTGAGGCCCAGGCATCAATATTTTAAAAGCTTCCAAAGTGATTTTAATGTGCAGCTGATGTTGAGAACAACTTATCCATTCATGAACTCAAGGGCAAATTTGCTAAAACCTGGAGAGTATCTTTAGGTCATTGTGACAAAGAAAAATGAGAAGATCCTCCAACCTTATCCCTTTACTATGGTTTGAATATTTGTGTCCCTCCACCAAAATTTATATGTGGAAATCTTAACCTTCATAAGTGGGATTACTGTCCTATAAAAGAGGCCCCAGAGAGCTGCCTGGTCCCCTTCATCATGTGAGGACACAGAAAGCTCCATGTATGAAATAGGAAGTGGGCTCTTACCAAACCACAACCACCTTGATCTTGGACTTTCCATCCTCCAGAATCGTGAGAAATACATTTCTACTGTTTGTAAATCATCCAGTCCAAGGCATTTTTACTACAGCAACCAAAATGGACCAAACAAAAGGAAGAACTGACATAAAGGGAGATGTAAGCTCTTCCTCTGCATAGTGAGAGGATGCCATGTCTGAGAATACGACAGAATCTCTGTGCTAAGCTAACAACCCCTCCCTGCTTCTTAAAGAGAACACAATGAAGCACAGACTCTCAGTACTGGAAACAATCTTAGGGGAAACTTAAAATGGGTCCCAGACTTGGTTGACTGTTAGAACTGCCTTGGAAGTTTCATAAAAATATAGATTTCTGTGGCCCTCCCTAAGGGAATCTAATTCTATAGCTCTGTGTTGAGCCTAGGAAATTGTGGTTTTTTAAAAGATATGCAGGGATGCTTTTGGAGAAAGATCGCAGAGTGTCCCAACACGTAATTAGGCAAAACAAAGCAAAAACCAAAAAATGAAGGAGGAAAGCAAGCAGCAACCAAACAAGGAATTGGCACATACTCATGCCATGAACATCTGAAAGACCTTGGGTGAGGGTGGGGGACAGGAACAGGATCTGGCAGGAGTGGTCAGTTTGTCCCACTCCATGTCCCAGAAGCATTACTGATGAGGCCAAAATCTTTGGACTTCTCACTAATTACTACATATTTGGAGAGAAACACTGTGGGTATGTCATTATTTCTTCCCCTTTTCTGACTTGATAGGAAGAGAGTTAGGGGGACAAATGGAAAACTATTAGAAAACAAGCTATGAAACAGTAGCACGAACAATCAGGACTCTCTCTCTCTCTCTCTCTCTCTCTCTCCCCTCCCCTTTTTCTTTCTTTCTTTCTCTCTCTCTCTCTCATAGAAACATAGGCTCCAGAGCTCAATGCTTAATTGAGGGGATCACCTAAATGGCAAAGACATCCCCTCCTGTATCCCCCCAATAGCAGAATGAACCCTGGAACAGGACATTTAACAAGGTCACATAAGAGCTAAGTATGGTCCTACCTAAAGGAGCACACAGCTCTAAGTCTGACCTCCCTTATCTCCCATGTTCCCCTGCAATGCTCCCAGGCATCAGAAAGCATCTCAAACTGGAGCTCAGGCACCACGGCAGAGGTTTCAGATAAGTCACAAAAGGAGGCCTAAAGTATTTGCCCACAGTATCAGAGTGATTAGAAAAAGTGGACAGAGCTACCCAAGTTAAACATATCTAAGATAAAAAATATGGCACTTGTGAACACACACTACGGGGGAAAATAAGGAGCATAATAGCATATTGTGCTATTATGATGATGAAGAACCCTCTCTAGAACAAAACATAACCAAGAAAATAAAAGAAATTCCCTGCAAGTGTTTAATGCTATAGAAATTAACAAGAACATATATTCAATGAATCCAGAAGAGTTAGAGAACAGGTCAAAGAAAACAAAGACCCAAATAATCCCATTTTAGATTGTCAAGTACATTAGAACAGAAAGAATACAACTGAAAATTGAATTTCTACATAGGGGAAATGCTTGATACTAAACAACTCAGAGACTTGTTAGATATTATCAACTTTAACAATGTAAAAATAATGCTGTTATTAAAATAAGAAATGGGGTAGGAGGAAGCAGGTGATTGCTAGTTTTTTCATCATTTATAACGTGGGCTCAAAAGTCTAAAATTGAAACTAGGTATTAACGGAAAGCAATGACTCCATCTTCTTAAAATTTTTCATAACCTTAATGAACTCTTCTAAAAAATATCCATTTCAATGAAGAAATATTTATCCAGAACTCAGAACTTCCTTTAGATGTACTTGTTTCCTCTTAGAAATTTAAGCAACGTACATTAATACTCTTTGTTAAAATTGGGATGTAGAGTATGATTCCATTATCCTAAAATTATTCCTGTCAATCTGTGATCTACATATCCTTCCAGCTGTGTGTGTGTGTGTGTGTAGATTGAGTTTCCTCTAATGTTCATGATGGTTATGTCTAGGAGGTGATATTTTTGAGTAATTTTGAAATTTCTTCTCTGAACTTTGCTGTTGCTTAAATTACTTACTGTGAATATTTTCAAAAACAATTGTTATAATCGTTTAAAGGAAAAAAATCCCAAATGGTTGAGATGGTCAGTTAAATTTGAAGACCACGGAATCTAGCCCAGGAATCTGAATCTCCATAAATCACTCCTGAGAAGAAGCCACACACCAAGCTGTTGTCAAAATCTCCAGTGACGATGAAGCACTCACTATCTTCATGTACCCCATCTCACTGCAAGGAAACTTCAATTTTACAGGACCACAAATCTTCTTTCTACTGCTACCCTATCGTCTAGTAACAATGTCCACCTTTCATTGAATTTCCCTAACTATGAGCTAAACATATTCTTCTTTAAATCTTCAGAGCAACCCTATGAGGTTATCGGTTTTCATTACAGTTTTGCCCATCTTCCTGTTGAAAAGACTGAAGTACAGAGAAGTAAATTTCCCAAAGTCCTCCAGCTAGTGGTTGGCAGAGCTGGGCTTCAGTTTTCATTGTGGTCGAATCCAAAGCTTGTTTGTTTTTATCAAATTTTTCTGCTAGAAAGTATTGCATTGTTTGACCCCAAATCCACCTTTCTATAACTTCTAACCAATGACACCTACTCTGCTTTCTGGGGACATAGCAGGAAGTCTAATCCCCTTCCATAAGGATCATCTTCCAACATAGGAAGACAAAATCATGTGGCCCTCATCCATCCCGCCTTCTTCCTCCCTGAGTGAGCCTTCTGCCGGTGCAAAATGTACAGAGAGCTTATTTTTTTTTCTGAACCATGATGAAGTCACTGAATGATTAAATGGAATCATGAAGTTTCTCATATGCACTTAACTATATGCTATCATTTAAGCTCTTCTTTTAAAATGTTCCTAATAGTTGAGTTCCTCTGGAAAATCTCCTAAGAGGGTTTCATCCCACAGATAACTCCCAACTCTCTGGGTTAATGGAGGGGTGCAGCGGCATGGATAAAGTAATTTATGTCTGGCATGGAAATGTGTTATATGTATTTTTAAATTTATCCTAATTGTATTTTTTCATAGACTCCTATTTAAATGAGTTTCCACTCCCCTAACACATGAGGACTGAACGTGAGTGGAGGGAAAATAGGATAAAAATGTTAAGTAGATTTTCCACCAAGTGTGAATCCTCCACACACGAATCACTGAGGGGGAATCGCTGGCACTCTGTAGGCTGGGTGGGGGGTTCTCTTTGGTTTATAATCTCCACAGAATCTAATTTTCATACGCAGACATGACACCCTGTCTAGCCGGCAGAGTATATACACTGCCCAGCACCTCCCGTGCCAGGAGCCACAAAGCAGTGGGTTATGGAGGTACCCTCCGGGTCCTGCCTGAAACATATTCTCCCAGGATTTCAAGCTTCCTGGCAGGGTCATCTTCCAGGAGCCCCGATTCCAGGGAAATATTGTGCTGCCTTGGTTTCACTCAGAGGGCAGTAAGCCTCCACCAAAATGCACACCAGTGTTGGCAGCGAGGCCGTGGACCGCGGCCTGGAAAACATGGCCTCACGCCTGGGAGAGCACGCCTCAGCATAGGAACAGAGACCCAATATAGCTCAGCTCGGACTGAGTCAGGCACTGACCCCACTACCCTGTCCCTAAATCCCCCCTGCAGTGTCCTTGATGTCCTAAAATCCAAGCCCTCCAGCCCCCAGGGGCACAGGTATGGCTCTTCACTCCTTCCCTCCCCATGGCCGCTCCTCCTACCATCTAAACTCACTCATCTCAGGCCCAGGCCTGGCTGTCCCTTGGAGGGGAGGAGAGACACCCAACACCACAGCCCAGAAGGAACCTCTACAGGGAGTCAGTCAAAAGCCAGACACTAAAATTACATTTTCTCACTCCCTTCTCATTTGGAGGAAAGTCTGTGTGGGGCCGGCTGTGATCACACACTTTCTGTGTAAGTGAGAGAGCTGTCTCAACTGCCTCCTCCTCTTCCTTCTCATCCTCCTCCTATTCCCTCTCCCCGCTCCACTGAATTCCTAGCTCACTGCCTCCCACTAGTTCACAGTGTGCTAGGGCCCCCCAGCCCCACTGAGGAGCCACACAGGAAGCTCTGGTCCACCCCACAGGGAAAAAGGGAACAGAACCACCACGCAGCACAGTCCTAGGGGTGCAGGAAGCAGGGAAGCAGACCTTGCTGGATGGGAGATGTCTTGTGTAGGGGACCAGCCAGGGAGCCTCTCCGCCTTGAGGAATCCAAGTAACCAGGACAAGCACAGGGGCAAAGCAGGTAGCCCGAGCTATCCAGGTCCCAGGCCACTGGTGGCCTGTTCTGAAAAACTTCACACAAGAAGGTTATCCCCAAGATTCCCAGACATGTGTCCCTTCCCCAGTGCTGTGTGGCCCCCACACTGGCTGAGTGTCTCCAGTGGGAGAGGAAGGGACAGACCGACTCTCAGGAACAACCACTCACTGTGTGGCAGCATGTCCCTTCGGCCTCCTTTCCCATCTTCAAATGGGAATCCTGGGTAGTTCCTTGTCAAGGAAGCACACAGACAACCCAGCCCCAAAGATGGCAGGACAGGTCTGGGTATTAGCAACTAGAGTTCTGTTTTCCCTTCTAGGGCACCCACTGTGTGTTGGGCTCTGTGCTCAGTGCTTTGTAAAGCCATTCTCATTTGTCCTCCAGCAACAGTGAGGCCCGAAGCTCAGAGAAGTCAAAGACCTTGCCTGAGAATCTTACCTGCAATTAACAGCACATAGTTAAGACACAAATCTTATTCCAGAAACCAGGATCTTTCTACCACACCAGATGTTTCCCTGAAGAGAGCCCATAACTCCACACAGGAACCCAGCCCAGCCTGAATAATCCATCAGAACAGAGGAAGAAAACTTCTCTGTCAAAATGAAAGATGCTAATAGCAAGGGTGTTTACCAGCAGTGTTCAAATTTCCATTAAAACCTCTGTGTGCAGAGATGAACTACAAAAATCTCCTTCTTGGAAGCTTGTACCTCCTGGAATCCAGACATCTACTTTCAAGCTGCTGAAGGCTCCCACTGCCTCCCCACAGGGCTGCAACCCTGACCATGGATTATTAAGGAGCCCGCAGGCTTGGCTCAATGAACAGAACAGCTCCATTATATTTCACCCTACCCACTAAGACTTAAATGTCACACCCTAGTTCAGACAGCCCTTGCCTTTCATTTTTCTTGGCTTCAGGAAGGCAGGGAGGACATACAGAGCCAAGAACCCAAGTGTCTGAGCATTTCCAGTAACCCAGACTCATCAAGACAGGCCGCCCATCCGGGCCCACCTGTGTGTGGCTTTTCCAGATCAATTGAAATTTGGAGTGAAAGCCTGCCTTTCTCCATGCAGTAGGCACGTGCATGAAAGGCACATGTTTCTAGGATCTTCCAAGCTCCTTTTTGAATGAATATTCTCTTTAAAAAAGTTTTGAAGCAGAGGCTAACGAGAGGATTCAACATGGAATTTTATTTCTCTTGGATTATCTGACTCAAGCAGCACCCAAGACTAGCAAGACCAAAGGAAATGGGCTGACCCCAAAGATAATCATTTAGAGCATGAGTCAGCAAATCAACAGCCTATGGGCTACATCCCGCCTGATGCCTATTTTTGTAAATAAAGTTTTATTGGCACACAGCCATGCTCATCTGTTCTGGGTGTCTGCGGCTGATTTCATGCTACAAAGGCATGGCTGAGTGGCTGCAACAGCACGGCCCAAGAAGCCTACAATCTTTATTATCTGGCCTTTTACAGATTAAAAAGAATTGCCAACCCTTGATTTAGAGAAAGTTTCAAATGTAGTTAGGCCTACTTCTTGAGCCTTTTTAAGAACAAATAATATCCCTAGAATAAATTTGGTATAATCTTATATGGAGGGAAAAGGATGAAAAGAAAATGGCCCCTGAGTTTTCTTCCAACTCCACAGGAAGCCAAAAAAGGAATGAGGTGCCTGGTACAAATGCCTCAGGTGGCAGACATCCTATTTACAGAAAGGCAATCTGTGCACCACCTTAGGGAGGCCAAACCAACATGCCTGGTACAATCATGCAGCCTTACCCTGCACCCACATTCAACACTTGGAAGCCTAAGGTGGACAACACCTGGTTCAAGAAGACATGTAGTCATGTGTTCCAACCCCACTTAGCTCAGGGGCAGACAGAAGCCTTCTCCAAAGCTGCCCCTTGGCAGGATTTCGTGCAGCAGATGCCACTAGCCTACAGGCTCTAGGGCCTGTGACTCTCAGCATGCACACATGCAGGTGCGCACAGAGGCTCAGGGCAGCAGGGTCGATGGAATCCATGACGCTGACCTGATGGCAGCTCGGCGTTTAGCCCCTGCTTCCAGCCTACCAGCAGGCACAACTCTTGACAGATGCAACAGCACACTGAGGCAGAAGTACTGCACCAGGACTTAGGAGACTCGGGGACTTACCCCAGCTCTGTAGCTGACTGCTGATGCAAACTTAGAAGAGTCATGCTCTGGGTCTTACTTTCTTCTTCTGTTAAATGGGTTAATACTACCTGCTCCATCTAACTTAACTCACAGAACTTAGTCATGGAAGAAGTAATTATTGGGCATCTACTATGAGTCAGATATTGTGCTAAGCACTTGGGATATAGTGGCAATCAAGACGAACAAATTCTCTGACCTCATGGAGCTTACAATCTGGGTTTGGTATAGAAACTAATAAGAGAAGCATAGATGAATACTTTGAAAAATCATGATGTGCTTCACTTGAGTCATAGATGGTGATGTTATCTTCCCACTCTGGGCCATTCATGGATGAGACTCACACACTGGGCAGACCTGCTGGGAATACATCACTGACAAAAGCCATTGGCTGGGAACTATTCGAAATGCCTTGTGTGTATTAACCTCACCATCACACAGAGCCCTCAACACTGAAGTAAGCACTCTAAATATGCATACTTCACAAACAAGGAAGCTGATGCCTGGAGCACTGGAGCTAAAAAGGAAATAAGTGTCCTGTCCCTTCTGGCATCTCCCATACTGGCTGGAGGTGTTGAATTTACTGTGTCAAATTCTTTCTTCATTATCTTGAGGGGTAAGACCATGACCCCTCAGATGGGGAGGAAATGTCTCTCCCTAGATAGGGAAAGGAAGTTCTCCTTCCCTAGTTCAATCATCACAGAAGAGGAAGGCATCTAACAGGAAAGTCGCACCCAGAAGAGAGGCCTTAAACTCCTTGGAAGAGGTCATCCTCCCATCTCCCGCTTTGGGCTGAACTCTCCTAGCTGGGGATTTTTAGGAGGGCAGATCACTGGTTGTGGGCTGCAGCGAGAACAGCGAAAACCACCCAGGAAGAAGGCCAAAAAAATGAGGACTCCAGCAGGGTCTGTGAGCTAAAATGAGTTATGCCCTAGAGGGCAGTTAGCTAGCTCTGTCAGCCTCCATTCATTTTCTTTTTTCTATCTCCACATTTTCAGTTAAGTCCTGTCTAAATGTCCCAGCCAGACTCTCAACACAACCACAGAAAATTAGGGAAAGGTTACAAAGTCATGCACCCAAGTTTGGCCCACCACGGTTAGAGAAAAATGGCACCACCTTAAAACTAGTATGTGTGTGTTCATACTAAATACTTGAGAAATTCCCCAGAGGAAGGTAAAGCTGAAGAGAATCAGAGTCATCCAACTACTTTTTGCCATCTCAGAGCATTTTCCTCCATTGCCAATGCTGGACAATGAAAGCACTAGTTTACTCAGGAAGATCACAGCTTCCTTTCAGAAGAGCAGGATGCAAAGAAAGGAGCAAAGGCAAGGGGAAAACCAGTGGTGTAAGATTTAGCACTGTGCATGAACCCCCAGCCCAGCCACCCAAGAGATTCTCCCAAGCCAGGCAGTGATGCTCATATCTGGTCCTTCACCATCAGGAGCAAGTCGGAGAAAAGAAGAGAAGGGACAGACAGAATTACAGGGATAGGAAAGTGAAGGGTTGGAGAAGAGAGGACTCCCAGCCTACTCCCATACCCAGTGGGATCATCTTCCCCTAGAAACTCCCATCTGATATTGGCTCTGTTCCGGGCTGCCTCTCCCCTGGCACCTGCTGGGTAGACTTTCCCATGTTTGGTCCTGGGAGGTGCTGCAGCAGCTGGAGCTGTCCTCCTTCTGCCGCTGGAAGCAACTAGAAGTCCCAGGGGTCCTGGTGCTCCCTCTGGGATTTCACCCTGTTCGCTCCTGTCTCACTTTCTATCTCCTGGATTAACATACTGTTGTGCCATCCACCCAGTTGTCAGCATGCCTGTCTCAGCTTTGTGGCCTCACGTAGATCCACGGAACCTAAGAGCTGGAAAGGGTCCTGGAAACATTCCGGAGCAGGCATCTCAGCAGACTCCGGCATGCCTCTCCCCAGGGAACCAGGCTGCATCCGGGCAGAAGCAAAGCTGGGGGGAGTGGCGAGGACTGTGTATACTCCCTCAAAGCCCATCTTCAGAAGTGGAGCATTTTCAACGTAACATGTCGACATAATCGTTAGGACCATGAAGGCAGATGCTAGAAGCAGTGTGAAAATAAGACTCTGAGGTTGTCCAGGTGGGGTACTATTTTTATGTACTGCTCCCCACAACCCAAGAAATACATAGGCCTATCCCTCATCACCTCCCAGACGTAAGACTCCAACCAAGATTTTGGTGTCAGAGGCATACAAAGCCCACTCAGGGGACACATTCATGGAGTACATGACTGACTCAAAGATGTGGGAAGAGCACTCTTCCTATTTATTTTTTTGTAGAGACAGGGTCTTGCTATGTTGTCCAGGTTGCTGTCAAACTCCTGGGCTCAAGTGACCCTCCCACCTCATCCCCCCGGGTAGCTGGGACTACAGGAGCACGCCACCACACCCAGCTAACACTATTTTTATATTAAATAAAACGAATATCATGGAGTGACAGAAAAAAGCTGTGCAAGTCTATTAAGTAAATATTGTGCTTAGAGTGGGTGACTTTGAATTATGCTCTTATATGTACAGAGGAAGGATGGGGGAAGGGCTCATTCACCTTTACTCTTCTCTCTCCCTAAAGAACTCTGTGTATGTAAATTTAAAAATTCATCGTATGTCACAGACAGAGGCACAGACTCCCCTGAGCATGGTGGGCAAATGCTCCTGGGCAAATGTATATCCAGCAAAAAACTCAAAGCTCCAAGTTTCTAATGGCTTCATTTTAAATATGAGAAAACTCAGACCCGTGGAAAGAAGAGCAGAAACAGACTGGATCCCAAATCCCTGCATCCCACGATTAATGCTCTTTCCACCTCCAGCCTGAGACACCTTTCTCCAAGTGGCCAGGAACTGTTCCCAACTAAACTGATCCTGCTTAGGCCCTGGAAACAACACACCATTAATATGCAGCCTTAGTTAAATATTTCTGATGAGTACAATGATGCTTCTAGATTCTAGCTAAGGTTTGACTGATGCTGCAGCCTGGAGCCATCAGGGAAGGTCCTCTTTCCCCTAAGCATGGTGTGTGTGGAGCCTGCCAGGAGGACTGAGACCCAATCCAGCCTGGCCGGCAGATCTACTAGAGCCATCAGCCACAGGACAGATGTAGAAGTCACGTTCTCCTTCCGGCCACCACTCTTGGAAGCAGATTTCCACAAAAGGGACACTATAGTTCTAAGCTTATAGATTGTTAGAACAGACCAGCTCCACTGGAAGGCCAGAAGTGGCAAGGAGGAGGTTAAATGTCAGTGACAGAGAGGCTCAGATCTCCCTGAACCACGGTAGGAAAAATTTCCCCGGACAAATCTGCAATTTCCAGGCATTTCTGAAACCCCAGACCAGTAAGGAAAGGATTTGGTTGCAGAAGGCTGGGAAGCTAGACTGTAGACCAAGAGATGGAAAAAACTCTTCAAGGGGAGAGCCCAGCCACTACAAAGCAGCCCAGCATGAGGTGTGCTGGAGGTATCCTGAGGGCTGTTGCTGCCGGACCAACTTATCCTCTACCTCGGGAAAAGGCAACTCAGTGCCTGGGGTTAAACCACTGGCTCTGGAGGATGCCTGCTTGCCTGGTTTGAATCCTAATTTCTCCATTTCCCAGCTGTGTGACCTCAATAAGATTATTTCATCCTCTGGGTCTGCTTCCTCATATGGAAACAGGAACAATAACTACACAGACACATTTCAGGGATGTAGGGAGGACTAAAAGGGTTAACATAGGACAAGCACTTGGCACAGTGCCCAGCACAGAGCAGCACTATCTAGGCCATAGCTACCACAAATACCCAATGGAGGCACTCAACTACCAGGTGGACAAGCAACCAATATACATATATGCTGCTCTCTGCTCCCCTTTGGACTTTTGGAATTTCAAGTACTGGGATCTAACACTCCACAGGGCAGAGTTTTGTTTTTCCTGCCTTTGACATGATGTTTATGATCATCTGTTGCTATGAACACTCCAGACCTGGGGACCAGTGGTGGCCTGGCTTCCTGAAGCAGCCCATAAACACATTTAAGGATTCAAAAGTTTAGCCGGGTACGGTGGCTCACACCTGTAATCCCAGCACTTTGGGAGGCTGAGGCAGGCCGATCACTTGAGGTCAGGGGTTCGAGACCCGCCTGGCCAACATAGTAAAACCCCATCTCCACTAAAAATACAAAAATTAGCCGGGCACGATGGTGTACCCCTGTAGTTCCAGCTACTTGGGAGGCTGGGGCATGTGAATCACTTGAACCTGTGAGGCAGAGGTTGCAGTCAGGTCAGAGTGAAGAGATGATCTTGGAAGAGTGGGACAGCTCAAGTTTCATTATGAACGTTCTTCTGTGAAGAGAAGTCACTTTCGCATGACAAGAGAAGTTAGGAAGAGGTCAATGCCAACCCACACCCCCCTGTGATTGGCTCTCCCTTCACCTTCCTTGTGCAATGTTGCCCCCTTTCCCTAAGACCCCAAGAGGAGAAAACTCAGACCCATAGAAAGAAGAGCACCACTGTACCCCAGCCCAGGCAACAGAGCAAGACCCTGTCTCAAAACAAAAGGCAGGGAGAAAGCTCCCTCTCCATTGCAACAGTTTTCTCAGTATCATTCCTTTATTGAGTGAAATCTGAAATATTTACTTTTTTTTTCTTTTTTTGCCCCCTCGGGACTCCATAAAACAATTTTTGTTCTAAATATTTTAAAAGGCAGCCTGTCAATATTTTAAATGTTCCTGAATTGGAGCTCATGGATAAATGGCTCTTCCCCATCGGCCAAGTCTCCTCTCCTGCTGCAGCGAGGAAAGGGGCACTTGGGAGCTGAGAGGGCAGGGACCAGGCAATGTTGGCACTCTTCTAGTGAGATCAATGCTCCCTCACTGGGCCTGAAGTGAGCACCAGCCCAAGAAGTGCCCCCACACCCCTCGCACTGGGCAGTCACCACGCAACCCTGCAGGTGGTGCACCAAGCTGCTCCTCCCTAATGCACACCCAGCCAGGGCCTGGGCACCTCTGTGGGCCAGAGAAGGCTACGGACTTACTCAGCAGCGAGCCCACCTGTTATGTCTCAGGGGCATCCCGTTCCCAGAAAGCCACTTCTACTTCAGGCCTGCTCCCAGGGGATGCCCCACCAAGGACTAGAGGGTTCTGCTGAACCCACCCCAGCGTTCAAGGTTAGCACCAGGCTGTTTCACCGGGAAGGCCAGGAGCTATGCTCTAGGGAACCAAAAGGACAGACGGCCCCACCTAAGTATCATCTTGCCCCTCCTCCCACCTCCCTCACTGCCCAGTAAATGAATAAACAGACATGGTTCTCAAACCTAGCAGAGCATCAGAACTCCCTGTGGATCTGGGTTCAATAACACAGATTTGATATTCCACTCCTGGATATTCCAATTTTGTAGGTGTTGAGCAGGGATTGATTTTTTTTTCTTTTAGGTTCCAACAGGTGATATTGTGGCCATGATGAGCAGCTCTGATCTAGGCCAGTGGTAACAGAGAGGGGAAGGAAAAGCCCACAGGGCTCCTCGCTAGGTGACACAAGCTCTTCAAAGCAGGCCGAGCAAACTGCTTGGTAACAAGCCAAGCCAGACTGCCCACAGCTGTGGGCAGGTCTGTTGTGCCTTTCCCATGCTGAAAGCCCAGCTTGCAGCCCAGGGAACAGCAGAGACACGATCAAAGGCTCCCTGAGGACAGTCTCTGGCAACAAAATAGCAGCTCCTCTCTGATGAGATGAAGAAGAGTCCAAACAAATCACTTTTGGGCGGGGTGTGGTGGCTCACACCTGTAATCCCAGCACTTTGGAAGGCCGAAGCAGGCAGATCACTTGAGGTCAGGAGTTCGAGACTGGCCTGGCTAACATGGTAAACCCCATCTCTACTAAAATTAAAAAAAAAAATTAGCTGGGCATGGTGGTGGGCGCTGGTAATCCCAGCTACTCAGAGGCTGAGGCAGGAGAATCACTTGAACCCAGAAGGTGGAGGTTGCAGTAAGCTGAGATAGCACCACTGCGCTCCCAGCCTGGGTGACAGAGTGAGACTCCATCTAAAAAGAAAAAAAAAAAAAAAAAAAAAAAAAGGGGGGGGGGGGGGGGGGGGGGGAGCGGAGGGGAGGGGAAGGAAAATTGGAAATGAGGAAGACTAAGGAAGAGTCCAAAAGAAACTTTGTCTCTGCTCAAGGAGCCCACACACTCTCCAAGGCCTTCCTGTTCCTGGAAATGGCGCCATCTCCAAAGACTCCTCCGCACATGGAAGAGCCTGACCTCTCAGGCACAAACAGTCAACCATTACTGCCCATTTTCTTGAACTAGGCCCTTCCTGGGGGTTTAGGGAAAGGGGGCAACATTACACAAGGTGAAGGGATAGCCAATCACAGAGGGGTACAGGTTGGCATTGACCTCTCTTCCTAACTTCTCTTCTCAGAAGAACCGTTGATAATGAAACTCAAGCTGCCCCACTCTTCCCTGATCATCTCTTCACTCTGACTCCCCCTCCAGACACACATGTGCACACCACAGGAAGACGTATCAGATGAAGAACTCCCCCAGTCCAGTGCAGATTTCGGAAGAGGACACTGACACTAGGGAGGTGGGCTGGGGGGCTGGGGAGGAAGCAGACAACCAAGGGCATGTGACTGATCTACTTCAGGGCGGCGGTGGAGAGTCAGCACAGCCCCCTTACAGGCCAGGGCGACACATGACAAAGTCATAAGGCCCTGTGGTATTTCTTGAAACTTGATTTCAGCCCAACCCAAACTCAATGGATCAAGGGTCATTTCTGGCTACTATAGGATGAGAGTATCCAGGACCAAAGACCTCATGGGACACAAATAAAAAAAAACAGAAAGGTAGCTCTTGGAGAAATAACACAAAGGTTAGAAGCAAGGAATCAAGGAAGAGCCAACCTCCCTTCTAACAGGAAAAAAAAAAAATTACTAAAATGACACTTCAGCATCACCTATTTTTTCAGGTTTGTCTTTCTGAACGGAACTTAAAAAACAGTTGTAAAACTGTTTTACTAGTTCAGCCAACTTAGAAAAAAAAAAAAAAAAAGGGTTTCTCACAGCTTTAAAAAGAGTCCTGTGCTGAAGGGTTCCAACACTCCAGTCCCACTCTGGGATTAAGAATGACGTATGATGCAATATAAAAACATCATTTTCCACTGGGCACAGAGAACATGGTACAATACTTTGGAGGTTAAATTAAACAGATGAGAAGGAAACCATACAGAGACCCACACTTAGCTCCTCCACGCCTCTAGCACACACATATGCCTCATGGAAGGCATCTGGAGAGGAGCTTAGAGCTAGAGACGCCAGAAATCTTGTTTGTGTTTCGGAGCCGCTGGCTCTGTGCCGGAATTAACTAGGTAAACCCTGGACGCACTGTTAACGTCTTTGATCATCTCTACCTATGAATTAACTTAGACAAACATTGACACCCTATAAAGCAGCAATTGCACAGTGTGGGTTTTCAAAAGCACTCTGAGTTCTTTTCAAAGAGGATGGCACAAGAATCGACACAGCTGACATATGGTGTAGACAGAAAGAAATAGCTTGGACTTTGATTTCCGGTCAGTTCCCCTTTCTGCCAGTTACCATCAGAGGAACTTTGGGCAAATTACCCAATCTCTCTGAGCTTGTGTCTTCACCTTTAAAAATAAAATTATAGTCCTCAAAGTAATTGAGAGGAATTAAAAGTCAATTCAGGGCCAGACACGGTGGCTCATGCCTGTAATCGCAGCACTTTGAGAGGCCGAGGCAAGTGGATCATTTGAAGTCAGGAGTTCAAGCCCAGCCAGGCCATAAAACCCCATCTCTACTAAAAATACAAAAATCAGCCAGGCGTAGTGGCAAGCACCTGTAATCCTAGCTACTCGGGAGGCTGAGGAAGGAGAATCGCTTGAGCCTGGTAGGCGGAGGTTGCAGTGAGCCAGGATCACACCACTGCACTCCAGCCTGGGTGACAGAGCAAGACTCTGTCTCAAAAAAAAAGAAAAAAAGTGAATTTCATCCCTTCTAAAGTGCTGTCTATGGAAGTGATGATGATAAAGGCCAGGATACAGTACAATAAGGACTCCCTATGCTCTCAAAGCCATGACCATGCTGCATCAGGTAGAAGCCAGGACCCCTTGGAAATATGGCCCAGACACACCCAGAACTGAGGATCAAGATAAGCATGGATCCCTGGGTCATGAGCATCCCAGCCAAGTGCCTGATGTCCAACTCCAGGGAGCCATCTTCCCTCCACACCCAATAGTCATGACATGATGGTGCACACCTGTGAGCCAAAAACACCCTAAGAAAATGTAATCCCTGGGGCATTTCCCCAGCTCCAGCCTCCGGCCCATCAATCGCAGGCACAATTAACTGCAATGCCTCAAACCAATCTCCCAGGTCCCCTGCCAGGGCCGAGACTGAAAGTCACCGAGGCAATAGAACATATATTATATTGATGGTCGTCTAGCTGCAAGAGCTGGTTGGTTTGAGACTAATATAAATAACTCCCTTAGATAACGCTGGCAATTAATTCTGGCAAAAGAGCAAAAGATGGATGTGACATCCATGGAACAGAGAGCTGCACAAAAGGCAGGTTTCTAGAAGGTACGAAGAATGCAAGGAAATTAACTCCAGAGTGGTTTGCAGGGAATGGGGACTCCAGGCTCATTGTTTCAATCTTGAAAGCTGTCATTCACTGTCAAAAGGCAGTTTAATCTTGCCCTGAAGCTTTCAAGAACACTATGAATCCAGGCCTACAATTAGGAGTCCAATGTTGGGCTGATGAGTTATGGGCATTTTCCAGCTGGGAGGGCACAAGCTTCTCCTATCCAGAGCGCGCCCTGGGCATAAAAGATATGTAGACAAATACAAACACCTGCCAGCCAGAGGTGACAGAAACAGGCCTATAATTTTCACCCAACTGAGTTTATGAGACAAGTGTGCAGCTCAATACTGTTTATACAGTTCATGAGAGAATCTTGGGCAGTGACAGAAAATATAGCTCTCATCCTCCTTAGGGCTTCCAGAAATAAACACAGGATATTAAAAAAAAATGTGGATCTTCCACATTTTCAATAGTTTTTAAGCTATCTGGGGCAGGTTAAGAAATTCAGACTGCCCAGGAAAATTTCTGCTCTTGTTGCCCAGGTTGCAGTGAAATGGTACACTCTCAGCTCACTGCAACCTCCACCTCCTGGGTTCAAGCAATTCTCCTGCCTCAGCCTCCCAAGTAGCTGGGATTATAGGTGCCCACCACCATGCCTGCCTAATTTTTGTATTTTTAGTAGAGACAGGGTTTCACCATGTTGGCCAGGCTAGTCTTGAACTCCTGACCTCAGGTGATCTGCCCGACTCTGGTTCCCCTCTTTACACCATTCTCTAAGCAAATAAGCTAACATCCCAGAATGGAATTGTAGAAAGATTGCACCCATCAAATAAGGCACTTGAGTATACATATTCTAAGCAACACTAAATAATAACATTATGAATTAATAATAATAAATTTCTTTCTTTCACCTTGAACTGAAGGATTTGCAAATTGTTCTCAAGTTCTCTATTTCATTTGACTTTCAAAACAAACCTGTAAGGTTTCTTACCCCCCATGAATGGTTAAGTAAAAGACTCAGAAAGTGGGTTCTTGCTTCTCCAGATCCCAGATGACTCCTGAAATGTTTGTAATTCTGATCTTAAAAAAAAATAACACAGATGGTAGGACATGCCTCATGAATCAGGTAATACCCTGGCAGCATCTCCCTTGGAGCGTAGAATTCCAGAGGCAGGAATGTGCTCAACACCCCTACATGCCGAGCTGGGTGTAGCAACTTCATCAGATCCACTGGATCACAATGATCCTGGTATAGGGAGAGGGGACAGTGGAACAACCAAGGCCCTGGAAGACAGCAACTGAAAACTTTGACCTGTGGTTCACCAACTTGAATCTAGCACCGGGATGTCAGGGGTGGGGTGTTCCAGGGAAAAAAAAAAAAGACCATGGCTTCTGGATGGTTCCAAGAAGATAGATTCCCTCATTAAAAATGGTATCGACCAACCCTCTTGTGCACAGACCTCTGTGGTGGGTGTCAAGGGGAAAGAAACAGACGGTCCCAGGATAGGTAACACGAATGCCCAGTCCCTGCCCCTGAAAAGGCTGCCCCTGCCAGTTGGGCATACTGCTGCATTGCGTCTCAAGAGAAGCCTACAAGGCAGTCCTGGAATTCCAAATTAGATGGAAGAAGGCAGATGGCACAAAATAAACTCAAGAAACAGACAGTGGGAAGTAAGCACTGAGCCAGGTACCATGATACAGAGCTTCTGGCATGGTCCCCATCAGCTGGCCTGTTGGCCTCCCCAAACAATGCCTCTTTCTAACGAGTCTTTCTTTAAAGTGGTCACAGCCTATATACCTTGGTGTAGAGCTGCTGATACAACTTCCTTGTAACACAGCACATGTAGTGAAGCTCCAGGACTATGCTGGGAGCGTGAGTGACTGGCTCAGCCCAAGAGGGCAAGTCACTCTCCATGCCCTTGGTCGGCCCAGCCCCTGTTATCTGGCAACATGCGGTTGCATTCAGATGCCTCCCACCTGTCCAGAGGTGAGGTCTAATGGTGGCCTCTTTGGGACAACCTGAGGGCAATGGGGCATATGTCCAAGACTGGGGCTGACAAGCACACGGCGGTACAGCCCTACCGGGGTGAAAATATTGAAATCCTTTTTACATGTTAGTAGCGGCTTCTCAATTCCTGCCTGCCTACTAGCATCACCCAGCCTCCATACTGGGACCCCAGGCCTCTCCATGATCCAGCAACTGAAGGGTTGAACCTGGCACAGTTGACACTGCTCTAGGACTATTGGTGCCCAGGCAGCTGTGTAATTGTGAACTGCTTTGAACATCCTCCCCACATGGGCCCAGTCAATGGTGCTGCACCTTAACCCAGACACCCCACTAGTGGAAAGGCTGAGGAATTCACCTTGCTAAGAAGCTGTTGAGGCCACACCACCAACTGTCCCCCACTGGGAAAGAAGGTGTCACCATCTGCTCTCCTCTTTAGCTAGGGATCCTCCATTGCTGCTGAGAGGGTCAATCCCGGGAAAGGAACTATAGCCCTTCAGACATTGTATCCATACCTCTGAGTCTGCGTTTATGCAAATTTTACCCACTTGTTTTTGAGAGAAAAAAAAAAAACGGCTTCTGGCTTCATCTCTAGAACTAAAAGTCTGGTTGCTATAATATGCTAGACATTTCAGCAATCTCTGGTCCAACACAGAGGAGGGAGCTGCTGTTCTCAGGCTTAGCTGAATCACAGCATCGACGTTCAAGCGCCCTCAACTATATATTCAGCCTGATGTGTTTAAAACTGCAGGTTATGACCCATCAGCAGGTCGCAGAATCAATTGAATCATTCCAGGATTGTGTCCATGAACAGCAATTTTCAACTGAAATAACAGCATAGAAAACAGAGTACTGCATACTGAAAGGGTGGCTGCATGGAACTTTTGTTTAATTATATACATGGAACATACGTATTGGGTTGAGAAAGAAAAGGTATTTCTTATTGTGGGATTCAGGAGAAAATGCTTTTGAAAGCCCCTGATCTAGCTTACTCCACCTTATTATTGGTGAGGAAACTGAGACTCAGAGAAGCATCATGGTCAAGGCCACTCAGAGAATGTGCAGCCAGGAGAGGTAGTTCTCAGTCCATGCAGCCTGCAGCCTTTGCTTTTCTTTGAAGCAGCTCTGGCTCTGGCCATGGGCATCAGGATTCTGGGATGCTAAGTAGCTGGCTCCTCAGTCCCTAAGAGCTGCCCTGATGTGGTCTCTAGTGCCACTGAGATTTTCCCCAACAGAGTAATCTTTAGCACCAGACCTCTTGAGGCTGGCCAGGGCCATTCGCACAGCCTGGTAGCACGTTTGGACCCAGCTTCCACCTCGTTCCCTCTTTATAAAGTCTCAAGCAGACTAGGGCTGGGACTTTATAAACTCGGAGTCTTCTTCAAGCTGAGGGTCCAGCAAACAACTAGATCTTTCTGAGCAGATAATTCTGCTGTTTAGCCAGACTTCCTGTCTCTACAGGTGGTCTAGCCCTGGGACTATTGGAAAAATGAGAGAGTGAGGGCATGCTTTGTGAGAGACTGGGACAGGGGAACGGCTCCACCTGACGATGTATGGAAAACTTTTTTTTTGTTTGTTTCAATTAAAAATAGCATAGATCACAGATGAGAAATGAACTGGAACTATATAAAAATATAACTATTTTTTTTTCCAATGAGACCTATTTAGATAGAAGCTAAGATTCCCTGAAAACTAGTTGTCAAGCATTGTGCTAGGGGCTTCACACATATTATCACCCTGGACGGGATCGTAGTCATCTCACGTGCCATAAAATAAAGTTCAGTGATACAGGTGCATGTATTAAAAACATACACAGAGCTCTCACTTCTACAATGCTTATTCTATTCTAAGAATTTTGTGTGTTATTTGATCTCATCATCAGCTCAGTATGGTTGGTACTATTATCATCATCACCATTTTTGCGGATTATGAAATGAGGTAAGAAAGCTTACATGACTTACCCACATTCACATAGATACTAAGGGATGGGGCCAGGGCTTGAACACAGATGGCCCAAGCTTTGAACCCTCCTAAGTACCTCCATTACGTTCTTTATGATTCTTTTCACTTTCAGGTACAGAAGCAGAGACTCGGGAAAGTTAAATCATTTGTGTCCACTCCACCCAGAAGCTCTCCCCGTATACCAGAGGGATAGTAAACATATTTAACATTGGGTAAGACGGGTCCATGACCTTCAGAAGGGGCACCATTGGCTAGGCTGGAGATCCCCTACTATGCTGGAAACTGAGCCATTTTAAGGGCTGCTTGCAGGGGAAGTCCAGAGGCTTTCAGAGAAGGAATAAGGTAGCAGGGACACTCACAGCACTTAGGACAATGTCTAATGATTTTAATCAGCAGGGAATTTTTTCAATATGTCATCAGTTTTGGCCACTACAAACAGCACAGATAAGAGAATTAAAACTCTTAGTCAAAACTGAATTTTTGCATGTTGCGGGGCTGGAAAGAGCTCTAGAGCCATATAGAATTCAACAGCCTTATTTACCGATGAAGAAGCCAAGGCTGCTATGAGAAGCATGGTGCGCAAGGTCACAGAGCTAGTACATGCCAGAGTCAAAATAAAAATCCAGGGCACTCAGACACCCAGATTGGTGCTTAGGGCATTTGTTGGTGGTGGTTTGTTTCTTCCCTATCTGCTGATTATGTTAATAAACAGATGCTGATGTGTGTGCGTAGGACCCAGCCCACAGCTGCTGTGCCACGCCGTGACAACCCCAGATCTTGAGAGAGGCCCAGCTGCCCAAATTTCCACCAGGGATCGTACCAGCCTCATGGATATTCAGATTTTTTTTTTTTTTAGTAAGCACCTGAATTTTGTGTAACTGATTTCTGCACCCTTTGAAGGCGGCTGCTAAATTTAGAATTAACATCCGAGGCAGTCTGTTGCACAAACGTATACTTCCTCACGAGCTGTTGCCAGAAACAGCAAAACTGACATCCATAAAAGTTTCTTCATACCTTAATAATATTGAACCATAAAAATAGAGGATCTCAAACAAACAAAGCTGTAACCATTATACCCTCTACAAAGTTTACTACCACAGTCAAGTACCGTCCAGATTTTTTTTTTTTTAATGAAAATGTAAAGGTGTCCCCATCCTTATTCTCACATGACAGTGCAATTTCCTTGGCCCGGTATTCTCACTAGACACTTGTCACTGCCCAGAGCTTTAGCATTTGATCACTTAGGGTGCTAATCTGCACCTTATACAATAAAGCCACCTTTGCAGAAGCTGCAACTTCATTTTTATCACCTCCTCCTTTGCCTGCTCCAGTTGGTTGCTTAGATATAGTTACACACGTCTCCCCATACCAAGCACATTCAGTTGTGCCAGGAGGATGCAGGGAGCCTTTCTTTTATGACGTGGTAACAAAGTAGACATTGCAATGCAATTAAGTAGTAAGACTCATGGTTGATGCTTACACACAATCTTCCATCAAAACACTTTATCGGCCCTTGCCCAGAACAGATAGGGAAAAAATTACGCTATGCCCTGAAATTTTCCATTCTTGATTTCAGCCCAAAGGTGACTTTTTTATTTTTAAACTTGAGCAAAAGAAAAAAAAAAAAAAGTTCAGCTATTTTTGATTCATGCCCAGGCTAAAGAAACACATGGCAAGATCCTTTTTTTTCCAAACACATAGGTAGCTCAAACAGCTGAGCTTCAAAAGCTCAAGCTTTCTAACCAGCACTAATAGGGTTCACAGAAGCAGGACCTCTGCAGTAATTGCAAGGCCAAAAATCAATAGCCAGGGTGAGAAGGAGCTGGGATTCCACTTTCTGTATACATCGTCCCCAGCACCTCTAAATACTTAAAAGAACCGCATAGAATTCTCAAATGCTTAAGCAGGATGGTTGGGCCTGAAGCTTTTCCTCCTTCTGGGTGATAAGGAAACCCATCCTCATCACAATTTTTTCATTACCCATCCTTTGATGCACTTCAGTCCTCTTGAGAATCCAGGTTACACAGGGAGAATTAACAGGTCGCCTGACTGCCCTCTGTCCCCAGAACTTGCTCTCTTCTCCCCCATCCCTTCCAGCCCTAGCCCCAACACTCACCCCTCTACTCCTTCTACCCTCCCTCCATCCTGCTATTCCCAGTCTCCTTAAAGGAAAAAAGGAGTGTCATGCTTAGATGAAAAGAGCTGGGGTTCAAGTGACCCCATGTATCTCCCTGGTTCCTAATGAACCTCCTGAATTTTAGCCACGAGATCCCCCTCTTGCCCTCTCATCCTCCCCTAACACATCCCTACACGTCACAGGCCACGGAGGAGTCCACACAACGGAACTCCATGCATCCATCCTTCTGTGGGGCTGCGTGGCATACCCACTCCAAGACTCCAGTCCCTGGTGCCACCTCTGCCACTTATAAACTGTGTCCCCATACGCAAGTTGCCTCCTGTTCTGCAGACTGGGGTTTATCACATTTGTCCCACACATCCCAGAGAGCTGTTATGCAAAGCAAGAGGAATCACAGATGTGAACGGGCTTTGGAATCAGAGCTCAATACAAATGTACCTCCTTATTATTAGTCATGTGGCGCAGTGCCAGGCAATGTGGTATGTTCCTTGGGGCTAAAGTCCAAGTGATACTGGCAGTAAAAGAAAGTGAAATATACCAGGCAGAAAACAAGGAACAAAAAGAGAAGAACAGAGATGAGGATCTACTGGGCTGCAGAGAAGAGTGAATTCACAGTGACAGAGTAATCGACAAAGGCTTCCTGCAAGAGGAAGGCTTTGTATGCAGCCTGAAGTGGCTCTTACCACACTGATCAAAGGTGATTTCATGGCCAGGCATGGTGTCTCCTGCCTGTAACACCAGCACTTTGGGAGGCCGAGGCAGGCAGATGACTTGTGGTCAGGAGTTCAAGACAAGCCTGGGAAACATGGTGAAACCCCTTCTCTACTAAAAATACAAAAATTAGCCAGGTGTGGTGGCGCACATCTGTGATCTCAGCTACTCAAGAGGCTGAGATAGGAGAATCGCCTGAACCCAGGAGGGAGTGGTTGCTGTGAGCCAAGATTACACCACTGTACTCCAGCCTGGGTGACAGAGCAAGACTCCATCTCAAAAAAATAAAATAAAATTTTAATTTTAAAAACGGTGATTTCATGTATGCCTCTTCCCTAGACCAAGAGCTCTTTGAGGGCAGGTGACATGTCTTTATGTCTCGGCCTTTGCAGCCTCCTCGTGACATCTAGGTGAACTAAAGAATGAATGGAGCCCTGAACTAACCAGGAATTCAACTCAATTAAGTGGAAAGGAGGAGAGACTCCCAGATGGCGGAGGGAAGACAAGCTGGGGTCAAAGGCTGGAGGCTTTGGCTTAGGAGTAGAGGAGTTCAGGAATTCAAGCTTCTGATCACAGAGAGAGGTAAAGGGAGTTCAGAGGAGTGAGTGACATCATGAAATCAGTATTTGGGGAGCTTAATCGGGCAGCTGCATGCAGGACAGCCTGAAGCAGGGGGTGAAGGAAAGCTGGCAGAGCCGCCAGGAGACAAGGGCAATCAGTCAGGCAGACTGTCAGGGTTAGGAAGCCACTGCCTCTCAGCCAAATTGCCCTCTGGAAGTACCCATCTCTGTCCCAGTGGGAGCCCATCAAGAGCCACCCTCCACAACTGTCCTCCTTAGGCTGGACCTTAAGTGTCCCCTGGTCCTCCTGCCCTGCACTCAGCACTGGCCTCCTGCAAGTGGTTACCTTTGCCTTGTGAATCCCTCCAGGCTGAGGGAGTCCAGGGATTCCCTCCATTCCCGTGTTAGAGGACAACACCAATGGCAAGTACTCCCTTAAAGGAGACAAACTGATGTGGCAGTGGGCAGGCAAACAGGGAGAGAGCTTTTACTTCTGAGCACACATTCCCAAATTGCTATCTTTTCAACACTTTTATAAGGTAATATGTTAACATGACAGTTAAGATGATAAAAAGAAGGCAGAGGGAAAAAAAATGTGGAAGATGGGACCAGTGCATTCGACCCACAGGCTGAGAAGCAGATCCTGGTGCTGAAGAGCTGATGGCAGGAGCCTGGTGCAGGTGGCCTCGCCTCCAGGGCAGGCCCTGCCACCAACGCACTGTGCGACCTTAAGCAGCTGTGCTCTCCCCAGTCACTCTCCTCCACCTGTAAGATGATGTTAGTAATAGTTCCCACCCAAGAGGGTAGCTAGTGGTATGATTTGACCTGGTGCAGCCCTTAGTACCTGGCACAAGATAAGGGGTTAGTAACTGGTATATGTGATGGGCACCAGGCTAGCAGTTACTGTCTCTAACACCCAGAGGCACAAACCCTAGCACTGTGGCTGTCCCACAGGAGGTGTCGAATGTGAGCCTCCCACCCCACCCCATGGAATCCGCAGATGAATGCACCTCCCCACAGCCCTGACGCTCTCACCAGGGACACACAGAACAAGCCAATGCCTCTTCACCTTACAGACCATCAGACATGCGAAGGCAGTTGCTGTTCCTCCACAGAATACTCTCTCCCCTAAAATCTTCGTGTTTTTCTCTCCTCTTATTTCTCTTCTATTCATCCACCGCACAAACAAGATTAGGCAGCAGTGACAGGCAAGAAAAGATGAAAATATTTTTTAGATGGAATAGGAAAAATAGGCTTTGGAAATTAGTGCCTAGAAATATACCCCGTGGGCTCTCCGGAGACCAACCCCAATGAAATCCCATTGACAGAAAGCTGCAGCCCTCTGGGGAACATTCCCCTCATCCCATCCTCTAGGATCCCTAGTCCAGGAAAGACGGAAGTTGGCTTCTGATCTCCCTGGTCTCCCAGGGAAACTGCTTGGGGCACCACCTGAAAAGTCGCTCAGCAGAAGCACTTCTCGCCATGCGTGAATGCTGTGGGAAGCATCTGAACATGAAGTTTCTAGTTACTGCTGGCATTTCTGGAGTGTCCTGATGCTGGCTGCAGCTGTCCCACGGAAGGCCAGTGATGTCATCAGCAGGCCTGACCACACTGAGTTCCAAGACTGGGTTGGGCAGAAAGGTCCCCTGCAGACTGAGCCCCCATCACTGGGGAGGGAGGAACCTGCTCTTCCCCGTCCCCGCCCCCTGCACCACGGTAGGCACTACTCGGGTTTGCTGCTTCTTTTCCTGGGTACAATTCCATTGCCATAACTTAGATGCACACCAGGAAAGGTTCAGAAGCTGCACCAATGTCCAGGATGATTCCATCTGACTGCTTCTGAAAACTTACTATGCGTCAAGTGTTGTTCTGGATGGAGGCAAGCCCGGGTGATACCTACTTTTCAAATGTTCATGTACTCACTTTGTGGCATGAAAAAAAAAATGGTCTTGCATTCCTTGGCTATAGAGAAACAATAAGGGAGGTAAAAAGGGAAAGAGAGAAACAGAACTAGTAAAAGAAGAAAAAGGTGGGGGCCGGGCGCGGTGGCTCACACCTATAATCCCAGCACTTTGGGAGGCCGAGGCGGGTGGATCATGAGGTCAAGAGATGGAGACCATCCTGGCCAACATGGTGAAACCCCATCTCTACTAAAAATATAAAAATCAGCTGGGCGTGGTAGTGTACGCCTATAATCCCAGCTACTCGGGAGGCTGAGGCAGGAGAACTGCTTGAACCCAGGAGGTGGAGGTTGTAGTGAGCCAAGATCACACCACTGTACTCCAACCTGGTGACAGAGTGAGACTTTGTCTCAAAGAAAAAAAAAAAGGAAGAAAAAGTTGGGAAGGAAATGAAAAGAAAGAGGGGAAGGGAAGGAAGGAGGGAGAAAGGTAGAAAAGGAGGGAAGAAGTTTGGGGCCTGTGTCTAGTTTTACCTTGAACATCCCTACTCAAAACCTTCCCCGTTTCTCTTTCCTCCTCTCCCTTGCTCAGGGAGCTCAGGCCCTGGGGCAGCCCTGGCAGATACTGTCCTCTAGAAGAGCTGACCAAGGAGACAGGGCACTGGATGCCTGTGGAGCGATGTAACAAATTGGGCCCTGAGCCCTACAGTAGAGTTCAAGCTCCATGCAATGTTCAGATTTCCCAAGGGGGGGATTAGATTAATTGGAATTTGCAGGCTGTGCCCAACCAAGATCCGTATCTGTCACCATGTTAACCACATTCAGGCCCCTCTTAAAATCAGAACCCCGCCATCCATCACCACCGGGTGGAGAGGTGCGGCCAGAGCCTCGCTGTCCAAGACTGGCCTTCTGGCTGGCGGCCTACCTTTCAGCCGCCAGCCTCCTCCATGGGCTTCCAGATAAGTGTGTGTAACTCTTGAGCAAATCCTAGTCCCTGGAGGAACTACCAGCAGTTATGAACGCAGTCCCTTTGTTCATTTCAGGAGCTGATTTAATTAAATGAGAAACTGTAGGACCCTTCCTAAGGGAGAAACTATTTAGTCTCCAGAACAAAGGAAAGTGAAGGGAAAAGGGAAATCCAGACCCTTTCAAAAACTATCTTATTGGACCCTGGGAGCAAAACCGTGCAGTCAGATTATACAAGAGGATCCAAGGGGCTGCAGTCTAACCTAAGGCGACAAAGCCGTTAAATGGAACACTTAGGTCTCAGCTAGGGTGCCCTTTCCAATACATTGACACATTTAGTCCTGAAAAATTGTGTAAATTACTTTAAAAAGACTGTCTTGGGCCAGGCTCTGTGTAATCCCAGCACTTTGGGAGGCCGAGGTAATTGGATTACTTGAACCCAGGAGTCCAAGACTTGCCTGGCCAACATGGTGAAACCCTATCTCTACAAGAAGTACAAAAATTAGCCAGGCATGGTAGCACTGCCTGCAGTACCTGCTACTCTGGAGGCTGAGGCAGGAGGATCACTGGAGCCCCATTGGTAGAGGCTGCAGTGAGACAGGGTCATGCCACTGCACTACAGCCTGGGCAACAGAACCACACTCTGTTTCAAAAAAAATACTGTCTTTGACATATCCTTATTGAGAATTGCCGTCTTAATGTTGCTCACAAAAATAACCTACAAAAATACGTGCCAATTGCTGAAGATCTTATCTTCAATTTCAGTTATTCTATTTTTTATTTCTGGAAGTCCTATTTGTATTTCTTCAAAGTTCCATGGATTTAAAAAATTAATCTAGTGTTTCTTCCTCATGTGTTTCAAACATTTAAAATACATTATCTATTCCATCGAAACTATATCTGAAACCCTGGAATCTGATTCTTCTGTCTGCTGTTTCTATGACTTTCACTCATGGTGACTGGTTTCCTCATCTGTTTTGGATTCTAAGAGTGAAGCTCATGCTTGAATAGCTGGGCTTTACCCACAGGAATCCCTCAAGGCTTGAGCTACAAATATGTCCCTCCAGAGAGAATGTGCATTTGATTCTGACAGGCACTCTGGAGTGACCAACCCCAAACTACCCCCAGTTAACTTTGCAGCACCGAGTTTCCTAGGTCACCCAGGCTGTATACATTCAAACCCAAAACTGCATGAAGGCAGACCTCCAGTTACAAATTACAAACAGAAAACACTGATCCATCCTTCTACCCACGAGCCAAAGCCAAAACAGATAAGGGCCCCTGTCTTCTCCCTTTGCCCCACTGCAGATGTCTGCTGGACCATCCGTCCCCTAGGGATATGCTCCTCCTGTAGGGGAAAGCTTCAGACAGGAATCTCATTTCCAACTCCCCACCTGGCAAGGGTCTGGTTCCCTGGGTATTCTAAAGGCCATGCTTTCAATCCTGGCTTAAAGCCCAACATGCCCTCAATCCGATTTATTGTAGACATAGCGAAGTCTTTCTTAGAGCCTAGATCTGTGCTTTTTCCCATACCTAATTGAAAGCTAGTACACCTTTCTTTGGTCTTTGGAGCCCAGAGTTCCCAGGGCCTTCTAAGGCAGAAGCTTTCAAAACTTTGAAATATAGAAGCCTTTATAGGGAAAGGAAAGCAGCAGCAACAAGGTTTTAATGACCTAAAGGCTAATGGAAGGGAGGAAAAAACACACACGCCTGTGTAGTCAGCAACTCCGATTAAGGAGCATCTGAAATGCTGTAAGAAGGAAGAACAAAGAGGGAAATATTAGAACAGAGCAGAGTGGAAGGGAAAGAAATCTACAAAGACTACAGAGACATTTCTCTCTGTCTCCGTATTTTTCTGGGTTATTCTTCATCTGCAGGATGGCAACATAAGAGGTATATTTCACCCTACACACACACAATATGGGACAAAAGTTGAAAATGAGTGTAGAATTAGAAACTACAATTCAGAATTTTAAAAAGAAAACAGACCGGGCCAGGCACAGTGGCTCATACCTCTAATCCCAGTAACTTTGGGAGGCCAAGGCAGGTGGATCATGAGGTCAGGAGTTCAAGACCAGACTGGCTTAAATGGTGAAATCCTGACTCTACTAAAAATACAAAAAATTAGCCAGCCAGATGACACATGCCTATAATCTCAGCTACTCAGGAGGCTGATGCAAAGAATTGCTTAAACCTGGGAGGCGGAGGTTGCCGTGAGCCGACACCACGCCACTGCACTCCAGCCTGGGTGACAGAGCAACATTCTGTCTCAAAAAACAAAAAAAAAGAAAGAAAGAAAAGAAAAAAACAAGCAAACAAAAGAAACCAGACTATATCCAACACCTTATCGAGGTACAGTTTCCAACCAGCTTCATAGCCATCACTCAGTTCTTCCTCACAAAAGCTCTCAGAGGTGCATTTTATAACCATTAATTGCCAAACTTCTGATAAGCAGTCTACTGTGCTTTCTCACATCTATCACTCCTTCTTATCAAAGATAATTCATTGATTAATCAATAATACATTCGGGAGGCTGAGATGGGTGGATCACTCGAGCCCAGGAGTTTGAAGCAGCCTGGGCAGCATGGCAAAACTCCATCACTCAAAAAAAAAAAAAAATACAAAAATTAGATGGGCATGTTGGCATGTGCCTATAGTCCCAGATACTCAGGAGGCTAAGGTGGGAGAATTACTTGAGCTCCAGGGATCAAGGCTGCAGTGAGCCGTGGTCGTGCCACTGTGCTCTAGCCTGGGCAACACAGTGAGATCTTGTCTCAAAAAAAAAAAATTCAATAACATCAACACATGGCAAATTTATCTCCAGGTCTACAATTCCTCACTCAAAATCATCAAAGCCAGATGTGTTTTACAGTTCCAGCTGTTTGAGGCTTTAGGAAGTTATTAAGGTAAATCTCTGAGGTTTAGGCTACACATCACAATCATACACACTAACATTTCTTCAATGACACTTATAATGATTCAGACTAAGCTGGATGAATGAAGACCATAAGCTGCCTCACAGTTCAGAGCAGCTTCCACTCACCACCACTCCCTCCACGAATTAGGTAAAAACACTCCCTTTTCAGAGTTTGGGGGATTTCAGAACTGGGAATGAGGTGGTATAGAACTGGATACATAAGTCGTCTCTCAGAATACCTTACATTTAAATCCATCAGCTTAAAAGTCTTTGGCACTGAGTCTCAAAATCTACACTCTGGTTCTCAGAAGGGGCAGAAAAGAACAGTGACCAGGAGAGGAGAGGAGCATGAAACAGGTGCCAGAGGGAGCCCAGTGGGCCCGCCCAGGAGCCACGGTGCAGCGTGTGCATGGGCGGAGGGGAGGTATTGGCATAAAGCCACAGAACAGGTCAGACATGGCCCAGGAAGATGTTTAGCAAAACCTCAAGTGTAACAACAGGGGCGGGGCAGGAGTGGCCCTCAGTACAGTTGCATTTGGCCTCAGATGTGTGACTAAGAGATGCGTAATATGAGGCAAAACCTCAGCGTCCTCCTCTACAGCAGGAGAGCTGGACCACAGCAATCGTTAGTACAGATGGCAGGACCCAGCCCTGTGGTTGACCAGGAAATCTATTCAACAGGTTATGAGCAATATTTTTTAAGAAAATGGAATAGAAGAGTCCGTACCTCAGTCAACAGGGACAGAAGCTCCTGTACTCAGGATCCTTCCAGACCTACCCTGTATACCTCTCCACCTGCCTGTTCATTTATATCCTTTATAATACTTTTTTTCTCTGAGACAGGGTCTCACTCTGTCACCCCAGCTGGAGTGCAGTGGTAAAATCTCGGCTCACTGCAGCCTCTGCCTCCCAAGCTCAAGCAGCTCTCCCACTTTAGGCCCGAGTAGCTAGGACTACAGGCATGTGTCACCACACCCGGCTAATTTTTGTATTTTTAGTAGAGACAAGGTTTCACCATGTTGGCCAGGCTGGTCTCAAACTCCTGGCCTGAAGTGATCCATTCGTCTCGGCCTTCCAAAGTGCTGGGATTACAGGCATGAGCCACTGCACCCTGCCCTATCCTTTACAACATTCTTTATAATAAGCTGGTAATGATAATTTTAAAAGGAAAAGACTATGTCAAGTTGCATCTCATGTGGTAAGAACAGCTATGGTTTCAGGAACTTCTATTTCTATAAGACATATACATATTAATATCTACATGCATGCATGTGTATACATATAATCTAGCAGAATGTATGCACATGTATATATAATATACAGATATAATACACATGTATACACACAATATATGCTTTGCACACACAATGTGCACTTTACACTTTACACTGTGGGATGTGGTCTAAAAACTTTAGGATTTACTAAGCTAGTTGACTGCTTCTGAATCTTTTTAGCATGAACATCCTGTGAACTGTTTTTTTCTGGTGTTACTGAATCCAGACATTTTGTATTAACATCATCCCAGACTAAAAATCAAAAAGAAGTCTCGCTAAATTCCCCGTTTTTCAGGATGTACTTCAGCCACTGGGACCCGACTTCTAAGGTCTCTCCTACTCACTCATTATGAGCACTAAGGCATCTACCTAATCACTGAGCCTTTAGTTCCTTATTTCTGAAATGCAGTCTTGCCATCACAGACCTCTGAAGAGCACCTGCTCACATAAGATGGGAGAAATGACAACTCCTAGCTCACAGGGTGGTCGTGAGCATCACACGAGGTCATACTTCAAATGGTGCACCCAACACACTGTAAGTGCCATATAATTTTGTCTCTAACACAAGACTATGAATGCTTTCCATGTCTGGTGCATCATGATGCTTTTGAATCCAGTATTCATGATGCACATACAGCCTGCTTGGAGTGGGAACTGATGGCTTTCAGGAAGCCCCAGGGCCTGGCCACTGCAGGGGGCTGGGACTGCAGATGGGACCACCACCCTTTGCTCCTCCTCCAAGACATTGGGAGGTGAAGCTTGTCCCCTCAATAAATGATAACCAGAACTCTGTGTTTGTTGCCCAGCCTCCTGGGAGATGGGCAGTGGCATAGCAAAGGGATTACTTTAGGTAAATATTTCTCTAAACCTCATTCTTGCCACCACCAGTGCCCAGAACAAGCGGGCCAGCTCCCCAACAGCCCCACCATTCTAATCCTGGGACAGTGCTGACAGCATCAGCTCTCTCAATACAGGACAAATGACCTCACTAAAGGTAAGCCCTAGAAGCAAACAGTGGTGGTAGAGGCTGGGAAGCACAAGAGGGGGAGAATGAATGAACTGGGCTCTCAGGGCACTAGAGATTTCCTTTTCCAGAGCAGGTTATTGCCTTTACAGCACTTAGTACTTGGACCCACCAGCCACCGCATTGCAATTCTACCTGAGGCCATCGCAGGCATCCAATCCTACCTCCTCTAAAACGGGAATCTTGGCTGTACCTTTCTGGACAGATGGAAGCCCACTTTCGGGTGTGCATACCCAGAACCCAGGGAGCTAAGTGGTAATGCTCCCCAAGGCACTTTCCCATAACTGGCAGGCAAACAGGGGTTAGTCTACCCAACTGACAACACTGAGATTTAGTTCATGGGCCTAAAGTGCTGGCTGGCAATCTTGGCTATATATTAGGATCACCTGGGGAGCATCTGAAGTTCCCAGAGTCCCTGAGGTTCCCAGAGGGAAGCCTGCAACACACCCACGAGGGAAGACTCTGACTTGAAAGTCTGGTGTAACCTCTCAGGCTGCTGGTGCTGTGAGCCTAGGAGAAGAGAAGTGAAAACCTCCCACCACCTCCTGGAGCCAGAAGAGGACATAGAGATCTCATCTTCTCTCTCGCTCCACAGTATTCAGCTGCCTAGGGCTCTGCCTCACTCAGGACTCAGATGTCACCTCCTCAGAGGCCTTCCTGGGTTCCTTACCTAGAAAACCCACCTGCCACACCCAGATGCTGCTGGATTTGTTCCAGGCATTTGCTTGATCTCCCCAGGAGATTCCAACGTGCGAGCGCTCTGGCTCTTGGTTATCGATCTCGCTGGTGCCTCAGACCCACCTGGACGGCCAGTTAAAATAGAGCCGTGGGCCCCACCCCCAGAGGGAATTCACGGACTTGAGGGTGGGGCCTATGAATTTCCGTTTCCAACAAGTTCCCAGGTGAGCCTGATGCTGCTAGTCTAGGGAGAAAACCAGAACTTTGAGAACCAGTGCTAAGGCGCATGTTTCTAGCTGTAGGCTTCTCAGCTGTAGGTTGGGGAGAATAGCTCCTGGCTTGAGAAGCTGTGGTCTAGAACAGCACTCCTCAGCCTTCTGTGTGCACACCCGGACGCATTCAGATTCATGCTCAGGTTTGGGTGGGACCTGCAATGCTGATCCTCTAACCACACTGAGGAACAAGGCCCTAGACTAGCAGGCCTGATTGCCAAATGTACTTTCTTCCCACTTCAAGCATATCTAGGGCCAGGCCACCTGCCCTTCCTCAACAGACATCTCCTCTTCGAAACTTCCACTCTCAGAGACTTGCTCTGAGCCACAGGACAAAGGACATGCCTCCCTCTCCCAGGAAGGTGCCCAGGTAACCTATCCCCACCTCTACCTCTTGGCCTCTTTTTCTCCTTACAATAAAAACAATCTCCCATCCTTTAACTTCTCTTGCTGTCACAACAAACAAAACCTGGATCTTGGAAGCAGGCTGAATCTCAGCCTCTCCCAGCACTTGATGGGGCAGTACTACGTGACAGTTAAGTCCCCTCCACTGGAGACATGCTTCCTAAGTGTCCACCACATGCTGCATATGGTCCTCGGGGCTTGGGACCCAGCTAGGGCATAATGAAAGAAACACAGGAAGCACACAGCCTTGTAAGGAAGGTCACCATAGAACCATAAGAGGAGTGGTGCTAACAACTGGAACAAGAAGACTGCAAAAAAAGAAGACCCAGTTTCCGTTTGCAGGCCAGGGTCTCAGGACTGCCAGCCTTCTGCCCTCCAAGCCACTGGTCCCATTCTCTAGGCTAGAGAATTAAAGGGTGTCAAGCCTCAAGATGTTGGTGGCCTGACCAAGTCATTTAACAGGAGGAGGAAGGACAATAATGGCTTACACTTTTTCCCATGCACCATGTGTTAGGCACTGAGAAGCGTTCTGCAGGTATTATTTCATTCAATCCTCACCGAAGTCCCATGAAATGCTCATTATGGCGCCACAGTTTAACAGGGAAGAATGGAGAATCACAGATGTGAAGTAGCACACCAAACAGGAAGTCACAGCAGTAACTGAGCCGAGGTTGACGAGCCTACACTCTTAGCTGCCAGGTAGTTAAGGCAGTTAACTTCACTTAACTGCCTAAAGATGAAGCACTTAACTTGCCTCTTCAAGGACCGAGAGAGACCGAGACTCAGCCTCCTTCCAAGATCCAGGTTTCCATGCAGGATGGTGCTGTTATTTAATACCATTTCATATGGTATTAAATAACAGCAATATCATTGCGCTTAATACACCAGGCAACTCTAAATTATGTGTGTATATATATACACACACAAATTATGTATAGATAAAACATACACTCATTCCATCCTCACAACAACCTTATTTGTAAAGATCTAGCTCTCCATTGTGCAGATGGGAAAACTAAAGGACAAAGAGCTTGGGTAACTAGGGTCTCCCAGCTGGTTGGTGGTGAAGCCAGAATTTGAACTCTGACCGTCTGGTTTCCAGGTCATGCTGGTGACATCCCCCTGCCCCCTCCACAGTTCACATTGGCTTTGGTGCCTAAACTGAAGAAAGAGCACAATTCAAGGTCCTTTCTGTGCCCACACTGTGCCCAGCCCAGTGGCCAAATCCTTTGCAGGTACCTTGATAAACGCCCAGTAAGGACCAAACAGGTGCCTCCTGCCCTATTTATAGCTCCCAGCATGGCCAGCAAGCTATAATTAGCAAACCTCCCCCAGAACTGGAGCTAAATTAAACCAGTGGGATTAGAGGCCAACAGTTTCGGAGGGTGCCTCTGGACACCTCCAGCAACGTGGCACTGGTGATACTAAGAGGAGCTTCTTCAAAGAAGTAGCTCAGCCTCACCAGTGGGCCTTTCTCCTGCATGGTGTGTGGACTCAAGGGGTTCATTTAGCAGCCTCCTCACAATTCTAGTGGCTGATCTCTCCTGACATCCCCCAATTAAATCAAAAGAAGATGAGTGATCCCATGCTCTGCAGGTCAGAAGGCCAGAATTCTGATGCCGGCTGTGCATCTGATCAGCCCAGTGGCCAAGGGACTCAACTGCTCTGGGTTTCAGCTTTACCACTTGAGATGAAGACAGGCCTATCGCTGAAATCCTTCTCAGCTCGAAAATCCCAGCCATCTCACAGGTCTCAAAAAGGGCTTCCAGTTAAGTCCTGTGGTTGGGATCAAACGCCCTCTAGAGAAGGGTCCGAGGGAAGCCTGCAGCCCACCCACGAAAGTCGAGTGTAACCGCTCAGGCTGCTGGTGCTATGGGCCTGGGAGAAGAGAAGTGACAACTCCTACCACCTCCTGGAGCCCGAAGAGGACATAGAAAGAGATCTCATCTTTCACCTTCCCTCTTACTCCAGAGCATCTGGTCGCCTAGGGCTCTGCCTCACTTAGGACTCAGAAGTTACCATCTGAGGCCTTCCTGGTTTCCTTATGTAGAAAACCCACCCACCACCACTTCCCAGACACTGGCTAGGGCACTTCCAAGATAGGCACTCTCATCCCCTATATATTTGTTAAAATGTGCATTAACTGTCTATATCCCCCACTGGGATACGAGCCCCACAGAGGCAGGGCCTGCATATGTACTCTTCACTTCTAGAGCACCTGGCATGTACCAGGCACCAGGTCTGCTGACTCAGTGAGCCATGTTAGCACCAGGCCTCCTTCCTCTGTGCTGAGCGCCCAGCTGCCAACCTCTTGGAGTCGTTGGGCTTCTCCCTGTTTTTCCTATCCAGAGAGGGAGCCACTAAACCAAACAGGATGAAAGAGAAAGAGGGGAGGTCAGGAAGGTTTCCCAGAGGAGGTGATTTCGTCAGGGATGAGTCACTGATATCTAGCCAAGGAAGCAGCAAGGATGGAGAGAAAAGGAGCAAAGCACAGAGGTGGACATGGCCCATCCAGGGCATCTGCCGGCAGCTGGGGGTTGCTAAGAGCATGGAAGATAATCAAGGCAGGAGTGATCAGGGAGACAGAGGCGTCAGTGACAAATGGCTACAGGTGCGTGCCAAGAAGCCTGAATTTTATCCTACAGCTCAGGTGTGGGCAAACTTCTCTGTAACAAGCTGTCAATCTGTCACAGTTACTCAACTCTGCTGCAGTAGCGTGAAAGCAGCTGTAAAAGATACATCACTGAATGCAGATGGCTCTGTCCCAATAAAACTTTATTTACAGATACTGGAATCTGAATATCTTATATTCATATGTTAAAAATATAATGTTCTATTGGGTTTTTTTTTTTTTTTACAACCATTTAAAGATATAGAACCCATCCTTAGCTCACATACCATACAAAAAGAAGTGGCCGGTAGACTCCTGCTGTGGGCAGTGGAGAGGTTTTGGGAAGTTTTAAATAAAAGAAAGACAAGGTCCAGGTTATGTTTTCAAGAGGCCTCTCTGGTGGCCAATAAAGAACAAACCAGTGAAGGTGTTATTCCAGAGGCTGGGAGACCCTCAGGAGGCCCTTGAGATGGTTTAGGTGGAAGACAGAAGAGACCCCAGCAAAGGAAATGAGTCACAGAGGCTCCCTGAAGAAAATGATTTCCATCTGACCCATCAGGACAGCGAGGCAGGTGTTCCCAGATGTTTCTTCCATGAACAGTAATTAAATATAAACAAGCATGCTGAGTTTGAATTTGGATAATAGCCCTTCATCCTAGCAAACCAAATTAACACTAATCACTTTCCCTACCCATACATACCCAGCAAACTTTCCATAAAATACTATCTTTAATAAAACCAGAAAAGAAACAAAACCCTCAATGTCTACAATAAGATTATAGTGCCTATATAAGAAAATGTCCTTATTTTCAGAAATGCCTACTAAAATCTCTAGGGATGAAATCCTATGACGTTGGTCATTGACTTTTAACATATTTCAGCACATAAAAAAATGAATGCAGCAAAAAAAAGCTCTGATCTCTACTGTCCTCCTCTTGGTCCATGACTTGGAAAACACAGGGCAGGGTCAGCCTGCCCTGGGATCCCACACACACTACCTAGAGGTAGATGTCTCTGGATCCATGTGGCCTATGCATGTGGTAAGGGACCTCTTGCTCCCCCAGAAGAGTCATGCGTGCTTTGCAAAAGAGGTCAGAGTCCCAAGCCATAGGCGGCAGGGGCAGAGACCAAAATCCAGACCTATTTCTGAAGCTGAACCACTGTTGCAGGTACCTTTGCTCTCCATGATCTTTTGCTAATGGCCCAGAAAGAAGCTGTGAATTGCTGACCTTGCACTCATAAATGCTGGTGTTCATCAAACCCTTTTCATGTGGCCCAATACTTTATATGCATTATTATCTTTCTTAAACTTCACAACAAGCCTATGAGACATATACTACTATTTTCTCCATTTTGAAGATGCGGAAACTGAGGCTTAGAGTACAGCCTGTACAATCATACAGGTCCCACACCTGGGAGGGACGCATGCATGGCTTAATGCTCTGCTATCACCATCATAAAATTCTTCATACAGTTTTTGTTGTTGTTGCTGTTTTGTTTGTTTTGTTTTGTTTTGGAGACAGAGTCTTGCTCTGTCAGTGGCACAATCTCGGCTCACCACAATCTCCACCTCCCAGGTTCAAGCTATTCTCCTGCCTCAGCCTCCCAAGTAGCTAGGACTACAGACACACGCCACCACGCCCAGCTAATTTTTGTATTTTTAGTAGAGATGGGGTTTCACCATGTTGGCCAGGATGGTCTTGATCTCCTGACCTTATGATCCACCCTCGGGAGCCTCAGCCTCCCGAAGTGCTGGGATTGCAGGCATGAGACACGGCACCTGGCATAATTCTTCACACATTTTATAGGAACCCTACATTTGCACTCTGCACAGCACCCTGCAAGTTATATAGCCAATCTCACTCAAGTCACACAGCTCACTGGTGGTGGCATCGGGGTAATGCAGTCAGTAGGACTCCAGCACCAGCCTGCCATCCATAACAGGGTTAGAAATTTTATGTCAGTGCCTATTTGATTCCAGGCTTATAAAAGCCAAAGCCAGGATAGACACCAGGCTCTGTTTGACACCATTCTGGACTCTTAACCCAGGCAGAACAAAGAGTTGGTGGCCTAGGCCTATCCAGCTGCCGTGCTCAACTCCCTTCCTCCCTCTACTCTCTGCCTCCTTCAGAAGCACTCCTCTTCTCCTGGCCACTTCTGTTTCCTCCACAGTGACCTTGGAATGGTGACTAGAAGTGCTGCAGGAAGGTGGCCTTAGAAGGACACCTGCCCAGCCCAGCCTCACTCTCTGGCTCTCACTGCAGAAGCACATGCTCCTCAAAAGGAAGAAAGCTTCAAAGAGCATCTAAGTTTTAGGAAGGGTAGGAGAGCTGGAAGAGAGGCTAATTCTGCCAGCCGTCATCGGTCTCGGATCTCCTGGCGAGAAAGCCTGCTGTAGAGTAAAACCTCTATTTAAAAATTCAGCAAACCAAGAGATATACCCTCAGGGTGTAGCTCTGAGGTTCCACTGTACATATTTTCCAAGGATTGAGAAGACTGGAAATTTCTCCAGCAAGATCAAATGAAATGCATCTCAACCCAGACCCAGCAGGGCAAAAGCGGATTCCATCCCCCGAGGTCACTGACATCATCACTGACATTGAGTCTAGCTCAGGCTCTGGAGCTGGTCAGCCTGGGCTTGAATCCTAGTTCTGATGCTCACTAGCTGATTGGCCTTGGCAAGTTATTTAACCTCTTGTACCTTCACTTCCTCCTCCGTAAAACAGAAATAATGATGCCTGCCTCAGGGTTACCATAAGGCATAAATAATATATGCGGAAGAGGAGCTTAATAATTGCTAGTGATTAATATCGATATGATCATTTTCAAGCTCTGCTTAGGGACCCGAGGAAATCCTCATTCCCTACCTAATACATGTGGGGCTTAAAACCTAGATGGCGGGTTGATAGGTGCAGCAAACCACCATGGCACATGCATACCTATGTAACAAGCCTGCACGTTCTGCACATGTATCCTGGAACTTAAAGTAAAATTAAAAAAAAAAAAAAGAAATGCTTATTCCCCAGGAAGTAGCCCCCACCTTGCCATGCCCTAAATCCGCCTCTCTAGAATCCCTAAGACAAGCAAGAAGTATTGCTTCTTCTTGACCAACTGCAAGGAAGTGCCTGCTTCTCCCCGATACCTACAAGGGCAGCTTACAGAGCCATGCCCCTCAGGGGACTTCTTGACCTTGGTAGTTGAGGCCTTGGCAGAGACACTCAGGTGTTTGCTTCCATATTAGCTTCCAGATGAGACTTTTTAATAGACATGCAACTGGTTGGCTATGGGCACCACCCCAAAGCATGGGGCAAGCCATCAGCCAGGGAGGCCCCAGTTCCTCTGATTCATCTGCACCCATGATGGGCCACCAGCCCCATCTGCCAATGGCAAGGCAAAGCTGATTCAGGCAATGTGAGACTACGTGAGCATCTCTCTTCCCTCCTGCTTCAGTCCATAGCATGCTGTGCCTCCAACCTTCTTTCTGCTACAAACAACACTCACAGGTCCAGGATATCATGATACCGCTGTGCCAGGCTCATGAGCAGGGATGCTCTTACCAATCTCTGACTGCTCAGAGCCTGGCCCTTATAGCTCTACTTGTTCTTCCCTGGTCCTGAGCCTTGCTTCTGCTCCTTAGACTCCCAAGCAGGGCTTCTTCCTGGTCAGCCTTACGCTGGTCTGACCACAGCTGGTCCCACCATGAAGCCCATCAGAAATGAGGTCAATGCATCACTGGCCCAGTTTCACAGAAAGAATGATGGGGAACAAATGGCTGCTGAAATCCAGGTCCTGGTAAATAGAGACTTGATAGAGCATGGGTGGATACCCTCATATAGGGACACAAGTTCAGAAAGCGTATGGCATCTCTGAGTACTAGATGTCATACCAGGAGTGCCTCATCTCAAGAGGAGGCAATGATCATGTGTTTGGCCTTCAGAGCCCATGCTGCTACAATTTTCTAAGATCTGAAATCTGAGTAATACAACAGAAGTCAGCTTCATGACCAAGAGCCTATCCTTGAGGGAAACTGACTCATCCTCCTGAGTGACTTGACTTTCCAGGCAAGCAGAGCAGGATTAAGCTTACTCCTGGGTCTCAGGGTTGCCTTCCTGGCCTGGGACAGAGCAGGTAGAGAAGAAATGGTGTTGATTCTTGATAGTTTAGGGGCTTCAACCTTGTCACCTTGTCACCTACCTTTCAGGCCTAGCCTCAACAAGAGAGGACAACAGGGGAGGTTCAACAGGACAGGCCAATACACCCAACCCCACTTTCTAAAGGTCTTGGTGCCCAACCCCAAGTCCTGATCACTACTCAGATAGAAAATACAAGGAAATACCTTTTTCAGGTAGGAAAGGAGGTGTAACCCTAAGTACATTAAAAAAGAACCTCCCATTACAGACTACAGGGGGCTGGATTTATCGGGTAAAACAATTAACTTCTCTGTCCTCTTTCATATGTCATGCCTGAGCATGCATGACTAAGGATCTGATTTGGTGGCAATTTGTTGATTTCTTCAATTCTACGCTGGGTTACAAAAACCCCGCAAGCAGGACTTGGGTACCCTGCCAGTCAGCTTTTTAGGGTCAGAGAAACACCATCAGTCCACAGTGCTTTATAACTACCCGACCACCTCGGACAGGGCCTTGGTCCTCACTACCCACTACTTCTCCCCCAGCAATAAGCACCAACAATACAACATATACATAGGACCTATGGGAAGCCCTTATTTGTCTTTATAGCCACAGAATGTGGTACACTTAAGTTTTTCCATAAATGTTTTTAAAAGAAGAACATGCTCCCTGAAATCCAGTCCATGGGCCATTCAGTCTCTGACAGATACACCCAAGAGTGAGCTGGGAGAGGGCCTGGCGGTCTGACATCACCTGGAAGGCCGAGGTCTGGCACACTTCTCCAGACCCTAAGAAGTCTCGCAGCGAACCCAGCTCTTGGCTTCTCTTAAGGCTCCCACAGCACGCGTTTCCAGCATCACCCCCAGCTCCCTACAGGCAGCCCACACACCTGGCCAAAGGACACCGGGAGCATGCACGCCCTGCACTTCCTCTCACTTACGCTGGCCTTTTGCTCCTGTTCTCCTCTTACCCCAGAACAATCTCCCTAGCCTTCTCCAAGCTGCCCCTCAGAACCCAGCTTGATCACTTAAGAATCTCCACAGCAGATCTTCTGTAGTTGGCATACTGAGCTCTGACCACATGCTGGGCAGTCTGCTGGACAACAAGAGTGCCAGGAGGACGCAAACACATGCCGGCTCTCAGGCCACTCTCACTGCTGGGGGAGGGGAGCAGAGAAACAAATGGCTGCAACTAGCTGCACAGTCAGACTGACTGGGGTGAGTCTCAGCTCCACGACACACTAGCCGAGTGACCTGAAGCAAGTCACTTAAAGTGTCTGTTTCCTCTTCCATAGTATGAGGACAAGCGTGGTGCTGATTTCCTCAGGCTGTTGTCACAGTTGTATGAATTAATATAATTAAACACAACATTGATTGTACTCAAAAATTACTGCAGGAAGAGAAGTGACAGTAACACACAAGGTATATTACTTGGTTTTTTTACCAAGCTCTTATCTGATTGCTTTCACTAGATTGGTGCACGGAGCACATGGCAGGCTCTCAAGAAATGTTTGTTACCCTGCCTTGAACATGCTCAGCACATTACTCAGCTTTTCTGTTCTCGTCACCTCTTCAATACTGTTTGTATAAAAATTAAATATTCTTCAAGGATGAGATCAGACGCCACCTCCCCTAAGTGGTTTTACATGCTTCATGATTCCCAGACCAACAGCTTCCCTGTCCTGTTTGTGGATTTCTCAGGCATCTAAGAACAGGTCCTCACCACCTGTAGTAATAACCATCCATATAGGTATACCATATGCCCCCATCAGACCACAACTCCTTGAAGACAAAGTCTGAGACTCATGTGTTGTTCTTTGAGGCCAAGCCTCTAGTGACAGAATTAAAAAGCAGTCCTACTTCTGTAGGAGAGCACTCCAAAACCCTTTTCTGAAACCTCTTTCTCATAAGCGCATGAGCCAGAATGGCTTTCCAGAATCTCATTTTTATCAAAAATAGAAACCAATTTGACCACGCACACTTTACATCACAGTGAAATTGAACATCCCAAACTTTCATCAACATGCATTTTTTTTATCTTTTAAAAAGTACATATTTTATTTATCTTAATTGTTTTCTTTTTATTTGTATTTTTTTATTGCATTTTAGGTTTTGGGGTACATGTGAAGAACATGCAAGATTGTTGCATAGGTACACACATGGCAGTGTGATTTGCTGCCTTCCTCCCCATCACCTATTCTGGCATTTCTCCCCATGCTCTCTCTCCCCAACTCCCCACCCCCCACCGTCCCTCCACTATTTCCCCCCAACAGACCCCAGTGTGTGATGCTCCCTCCATGTGTCCATGTGTTCTCATTGTTCAACACCCGCCTATGAGTGAGAACATGCGGTGTTTGATTTTCTGCTGTCAGTTTGCTGAGAATGATGGTTTCCAGGTTCATCCATGTCTCTACAAAGGACACGAACTCATCGTTTTTGATGGCTGCATAATATTCCATGGTGTATATGTGCCACATTTTCCCTGTCCAGTCTATCATCGATGGCCATTTGGGTTGGTTCCAGGTCTTTGCTATTGTAAACAGTGCTGCAACGAACATTCGTGTGCATGTGTCCTTATAGTAGAACGATTTATAATCCTTTGGATATATACCCAGTAATGGGATTGCTGGGTCAAATGGAATTTCTATTTCTAGATCCTTGATGAATTGCCACACTGTCTTCCACAATGGTTGAACTAATTTACACTCCCACCAACGGTGTAAAAGTGTTCCTATTTCTCCACATCCTCTCCAGCATCTGTTGTCTCCAGATTTTTTAATGATCACCATTCTAACTTACGTGAGATGGTATCTCAATATAGTTTTGATTTGCATTTCTCTAATGGCCAGTGATGATAAGCATTTTTTCATATGTTTGTTGGCCTCATGTATGTCTTCTTTTGTAAAGGGTCTGTTCATATCCTTTGCCCACTTTTGAATGGGCTTGTTTTTTTCTTGTAAATCTGCTTTAGTTCTTTGTAGATTCTGGATATTGGCGCTTTGTCAGATGGGTAGACTGCAAAAATTTTTTCCCATTCTGTTGGTTGCCGATTCACTCTAATGACTGTTTCTTTTGCTGTGCAGAAGCTGTGGAGTTTGATTAGGTCCCATTTGTCTATTTTGGCTTTTGTTGCCAATGTTTTTGGTGTTTTGGCCATGAAGTCCTTGCCTACGCCTATGTCCCAAATGGTTTTGCCTAGATTTTCTTCTAGGGTTTTTATGGTGTTAGGTCTTATGTTTAAGTCTTTAATCCATCTGGAGTTAATTTTAGTGTAAGGTGTCAGGATGGGGTCCAGTTTCGGCTTTCTGCACATGGCTAGCCAGTTTTCCCAACACCATTTATTAAACAGGGAATCCTTTCCCCATTGCTTGTTTTTGTCAGGTATGTCAAAGATCAAATGGTTGTAGATATGTGGTGCTGCCTCCAAGGCCTCTGCCCTGTTCCATTGGTCTATATCTCGGTTTTGGTACTGGTACCATGCTGTTTTGATTACTGTAGCCTTGTAGTATAGTTTAAAGTCTGGTAGTGTGATGCCTCCCACTTTGTTCTTTTTGCTTAGAATTGACTTGGCTATGCGGGCTCTCTTTTAGTTCCATATGAAGTTTAAGGTGGTTTTCAACACGCATTTTCCAACCCCTTTATGTAATAAAGGGTCCCAATGTTCATCCAACATTTTTCTGAAATCAGTATATAACACTCTTCACTTCTGAATCTGATGGGACATCAGTCAGTTTCATAGTCATCACTGGAGAGACTCTGTGCCAGATTTTGTCTTCATTTGTAACACAGGATCACATGGTCACTCTACTCAGCTTTTCCCACCCATGCTCTTAGTTCTGCCGATGATGAAGGGTTAAAAAAATGACTCTAGCACCTGGATGCAGACCATTGCATGTCTGACATCCGTTTCTGTGCTCCATATGAAATGTCCCAGATACTTCATGGGCAACCCTCCACTGTCTGATTTCATAGGAGCATAGAAAACAAGTCCAGTTTCAAGTAGGTAGTAGTTTCTGTTCTATTTCATGAACAAAATAGAGATGTAGAAATGAATCACATGATGTGAGCCCTCATTAGTAGATAGTAAATGTCATTGTTTATTAAAAGCTAATAATCCATTCAATTTTTTAAATTACACAATAAGACTCTAATATAATAAGTTTGAATAATTAAGCCTAATCTTAATGGAGTGAAATCATGAGGGAAGAAAGAAATTCTAAAATATTTACTTTTCCCTCCACATAAAACAAGTTGATAAGGATCCCACAGGTGAAAGAAGTTTCCATGTGCATATCAGTGGAGTACTTACTTGTCAAAGCAAGAGCTCACACATAGGCTTAGATGGCTGGAAATCTCTAGGGAAGAACAGAGAACTCGCCTAACTCAACCCTCGCTACTGACTCTATTTTTACTTGATCTGTTTTTATTGCTGGACTCCACTCTCTTTCCATTACATACAGCCTAAGGATTTTCTACGCCAGAGCTCTGACCAGGACCTAAGTTCATGGCCAGGATGGTTGGTCTGTACATCCTGTCTTCTCCCCGCTCAATAAAAGGAGAGCATCCTTGTGTTAGAAATAGCTATACCACCCTGGACGCACCTGATCTTGTCTGATCTTGGAAGAGAAGCAGGCAAGGCCCGGTTAATACTTGGATGGAAGAAATAACTTTGCACAACAGTTCTAAAGAAACCACAGTTTGAACTTATGCTTCCTGCCACACAGCCTTCCCGCCATGTGAGGCCTTAGCATCATCTCTGCTTGGAAACTCCACAGCAAGGTTGCACCATCATGCCCTGAAGAAGGCAAGAAGACTTTTCTCAGGCCACTGAGTACCGGCTTATGTAAACAGGCAGTATAACACAGTAGACAGATATGAAACATTTGCACTTCTCTCCAAGCATTTTAAATGGGAAAGCAAAACTTATTATACAAGCTAAACCCTCTTCTACATTCTTAAGTGTCCAAACAAACTTTTCCCTAGCAGCCTGCACTTCTATGGCTTTGCATTATTGGCATAAGCCAAGAGGGAGGGAAGAGGAGTCTTTCCTCCTAAGCTCAGAGAGATCAAAGTCAAGAGAACAAAGCTAGACAGTGTGAGGGATTCTGCTTGGTGAGCGTTTCTCAGCAGGGTGGACGTTCTGTGTCTGGGCTGCACGCCCCTGAGTGTCCGGTGCTCTGAGGACGCCTTCAGCAGAATCTGTAGAAGGTACATGTCAGATCTGCTCCCAATAATAATGCCCTGCTTTGCAAAAGCTGTTTTGCTTTCCCAGATACTTTCATATCTTGTATTGATCAACAAGCAAACACTTATTGAGCGCCTAGCAGATGCAGGCCCCAGGTGGAGATCATCTCACCGATAGCTCATCTCATGGCCTGAGTCTTCAGATGTATATGCTACTCAGAAAACAAAATAAGGCCCAGGTCTGCCTTCAAGATGTTTATAATTTATTTGGAGACACAAGCAAAGAATCCCACAGAAAGATAATACCTCAAAGCACTATTTTAAGTTAGTCTTCCTCACACTTTGATCAGACTCATAACCACATTAGGAGCTTATTGAAATCAAAGGGGCCTGGATCGCATCTTTGGAGATTCTAATTCCATGGGAATGAAGTCTGGGTCCCTGTATTTTTAACAAGCAGCCACAAGGATTAAAAATTTTAAACAGAAGACACTGCATAAGTGGCAAATGAGACAGTCACTCATACTGGCCAGGGTCAAAGGACTCCAGCAAGGTCAGACATAAAAGACACCCGCAAGGGCAGACTGGAGGCAAAGGGCAAAAAGGCAGAAAGGGGAAAGGCTGGGGATTGACAGGGAGGGGGGATAGCATCCCAAGAAAAAGTGCAATACTCATGTAGGGGACAGCATGCAGAAAACTCTGGATGTTGGAGAAGCCTACACTGGAGGATTGAGAGATCAAGACAGACAGGTAGGTCTGGAGTCTGGGGCCAGAGGACTGGAGTCTGGGCCCTTATGTTTTATCATATCGAAATAAGGAGGGTCATGAATAACAGGTGTTTACTTTAGCCTGGAAGCAAAGGGTGCCTCATGAACGGCAGGGCCGAGAGAGCAGAGAGTTTCAGACAGGGAAGTTCAGTGCTAGGGCTGGGTTGAAACCATCAGGAAGACTGGAAGCTGGACCCAAGGTACTGGTAAGACATTTTAATATCCTGTTCTACCCACACTGCAGATCAATGAACTCAGCAAGATAGATAATATTATCTTCTTTCTGTACAGAGAAAACTAAGCACAAAGTGGCCAAACAGCAAGAGGAAAGCTAGGGAAGCCACAACAGCCATGTGTCTGCACTCATCTTTGACAAATCAATCCAGTGCATTTCAAACCTACTCAACATACATTTATTGAGTGCCTACTATCAGCAAAAAACAAGAAGCAACAAGATAAATGAAGTGCTATTCCTGCCCTCAGGGAGCTCATCTCCCAGTGGAGGAGCTGGCAGACCTTTTCTGTAAAGAACCAGATGGTGACTATTTCAGGCTGTGCAGGCCAGTCAGTTTCTGTAGCAAATGCCCACCTCTGGCATTATAGCACAAACGTGGCCATGCACAATACATGAACAAATGAGCATATCTGTGTTCCAATAAAGCTTTATTTACAAAACAGGCAGTGGGCCAGATTCGGCCTGCAGGCTGTAATGTGCTGATTGCTTATCTAGTGGGTAAAATAAACCCCTGCATGACTACTTATAAAACAAGAGAGGTATGTTATAAACAAAATGACTTTGCAGCCCAAAGGAAAGAGAGAGTAATTTAGTCTGGCCATGGAAGACTGGGGAGGTAGCACTGGAGTAGGACAAGTCACTTAGTTTTCTAAGTCTCAGTTAAAACAGTGGGGCTGAATCCGAAGCACGTGGAAGGCCCCTCTTGTTCCAGCGTTCACCGACTTGAATAGCAATGCTGCATTCCTGCCCAGAGTCTTCCAACTGCACAAACAACATGCCTCTCCCAAGCTTCCTGGACCTCTCTTCACTTCTACCATGAAGTTTTGAATGGCACTTGAATAAAAATTCCTTAACGATCCTGGAAGTCTAAACACACACACACACACGCACACGTGCACGTACTCATACACTCACTCACACACACACACACTGTGTGTACACATCCTACCACCGCCTGATGCTAAGTCTAAATTTATTTAACTTTCTAAAGGTTTTCTCCCTCTTTCCCAGAACCTTTCCCTCCCGAAAAGAATCCAGCTGCTTCTGTACCAGACATTCTAGCAAGACTCAAATATTCTCCCTGAGCAAATGCCCGCCTCAAAAAGAACCTGGAGCCAGGAAGAAAGCAAGGGTGGCCACACACCTCATCTGCCCCGCTGTGCTGGTGCCAGACGAGAAAACAGAAATAGAGCCACAGAGCCCAACAGCAACACCTCACATGGTGCCAGCAGGCAGCCAGCAAGGCCCAGGAAAATAAACACATTAGGGCAGGCTGTGCAGTGCAGGGCACATCCAGGCCTTGGAGTGACTTCATCCAAGCCAGCCAAGGTCAACTCCAGTCTAAGGTTTAGTCAGCCTCCTCTTCCGGGGACTCAGACTCCCCTGGCCAAGATCACTCATGTACCAAGAGGATTGGACAAGGCCGCAACTGAGGCCAGATGCCAGCAGGGTAAAGGCAAGCAAAAGACACCACAGATCACATGAGGTGGCAGCAAGCCAGCTGTGTATAGATTCAAGCCTCAGACCCACCTGTGAAAATCCTACCCCACTCAAGCCTGACCATCTCCTCCAGGAAGCCCTCCTGGCTCTTGCTAATTACCAACAACCTGTGTCTTCTCTCAACATCTAGAGCAATGCTTCTAAACACAGGGTTGTGAGACTGGCATCATCAATCAGCATCACCTGGGAAGTTGCTGGAACTGTCGTTGGAAGTTCTCAGGCCACACCCTGGACCAAGCAACAGAAACTCTGAAGATGGGACCCATTAACTGCTGTTTTAACAATGCCCTCCTTCGTGATTCTAAGGCAGGCTGTGGTTTAGGAGCCACTAATCAGAGTCTAGATTCTAAACCACTAACTGGACACCGGTGTTTCCCACGCATTCCCTGTGCTCCTGGCTTCCCTGGGAATGTGAATGCATTTCAGAGCCTGGAGCTCACATGCCCATCAATCCCCCAGCCCAGGGGGCCACAGCAAGTACTCCTCAGCCAACACTTGTGGAATTTAATTAGCTTGAGCTCAGAACCACCATCAGGTTACAAAATCACAGAACCTGAATGCTGAAAGAGGCTTTAGTGCCCATCCAGCCCAGCTGCCCATCAAGGCTCTGCCAGGACCCAGCTTCTCTGTGTTTCCTTCAGGTCAGGTCAGATGCTCCACTAATGCCCGGGAGTTCACAGCCCCATTCATTCACCCAGCAAATATTGACTGAGCATGGGTGCCAGGCACACACAGATGTTCCTGCACACAAGTGAACCAGACCAACGAGGATCCTTGCTCGGGAGGGAGCAGATATTCCAGTGCCAGGAGAGACCCACTAAATGGCAATAAATAAATAAAACAAAAAATCCATATGCATTAACCATTAAAAAACATCAGACACACCCAAATATAGGAACCTCCTATGAAAATAACTAAACAGCACTCTTCACCAATGTCAAAGTCATAAAAGATAAGAAAAGACAAGTCACAAATTAGAGCACACGAAGAAGACATAGTAGGTACATGCAATGTGGGACCCTAGACTGGATCCTGGAAAAGAAAAACAGCATCAGTGCAAAAACTGGTGATATTTGAGGAAAGTTTACAGTTTAACATGCAGTTTTAGAACAACATGAAACTTGTTCTATTCTATAGTGCTATAAGATGTAAACATTACGGGAAGCTGGCTAACAGGTACACATAACTTCTCTGTACTAATTTGCAAATTTTCTGTATAATATTTTGATGGCGAATCCAGTTGGGAAAGATTGACGAAATAAGAGGTGGGGTGCAGGTTGCCTGCTTAAATAGAGGGGTGACATGTGGACAAGATGATATTTGGACAAGACCCAGAGGCAGGAAAGGGGCCAGCCAGTGGCACCATCAATGACATGGGGCAAGCTCAGTCTTGCCAAGATGTTTACCCACTTGTGCTGTTCTTTTATCCAGATGATTTCTGGCCATGCTTTGAATACTTACGACAATCCTGGGGGCCCCTCACTCTGCTCTTTGGAGGAGGCCTCACAGTCCACAGCTGTGCCCACTGAGGGTACCCTGGTGGCCTGAGGCCCTAGAGCAGACAGTGAGAGAGAGTACCCAAAGGCAGTGGGTTCTGATAAGGACCAAGGTTGAGACCAGGGGCACCTCACCTTCTTTGTTCTGGAATTGTCCTGGTCTCCTTTTCTTGCCAGCAAACCACTTTAGTTCCTACTTCCTCCTCTCTTTGACCCTGTGCCCAAGCTTCTCAGCATGCGAGCTTCTCCTCTAAGCACTGTCCACGTGTGCCCAGAACCTTGAGCAGTGGAGCTCGGAGCAGGGTCGACTGAGTAAGCAGACATGAGTCAGGCGGAACTCCACCTAATGACTAAGGATCAACGTCCCGCCCAAAGTTCCCCTGTCTAGCCCTTCAGAAAGGACAGGGAACCATAATCCAAAGCAAAACAGCCCACTCCCTAGGAATGACGGCCTGCAGTCCTAAGTTCTAGGGACCTCAAACAAGTCTTTCCCCTGCGGGTGCCAGGTCACCATCTCTAAAGTGATACAGTTGGATTAGTTAATCCCCAAGATGCTTTCCAGCTCTAACACTGCATGATCAGTAATGTATCAAATGAAACTGTGCACGGTAATTGCAGCTTTGAAGTACAATGTGGGGTAGTAATGGTAGCAGTGATGAAATCTATGGTAACCTACCCCAAGTGAATCACCAGAATTGCAAGTGGTAATTGTTACTATTAATATAATAATGTCTTAAATTGCAGAGTGCTTTTCCATTTACAAAGCATTTTTATACACATTATCTTGTGTGATCCTCATAAGAACCCAGTGAGAATAGTAGGAAAAATGTTATTTCTTTTGCATAGATGAGGAAACAAAAGTTCAATGGCCATTCAATTAGGAGTGACAGTGCTCAACCCTGAGCTTAAGACTCAGTGCTTCATCTTCTTTCTGCTGCTTGATGACGTCTTTGCTGCTCCAACAACCCGTGCAACCATCTGTGATTTTGTCTCAGGATTTTGACCAGGTTAGTTCAAGGCATCTGTATGATAAGGAATCCCAGGCATTCCCCTGGAGGGGAGGGGAAAGCATCCAAAGTGTACCCAGAGCTGCCTTGGCTCAGTCCATCCACTGGGCTCCTAGGAGCACAGTCCTCACCGAGAGGGGAGGCAGCAGCATTCCCCATGCATCTCCCTGCAGCTCAAAATAGAACAGATGAGATATCACAGCTGATCTCACTGCAGCATCAGATGTTTTAAAATAATTAAAGAGAAATGACAGTGTGAAGAAAAAAGCCCCAATTTGTCAACGTTAGTGTCCCATGCCAGTGATAGAACAGGACAATGGTCAAAGTCAAGGTGAGGGGGCAGCTCCCCCAGAGATGCCAGGTTTACAGCCATTCTGTCCCCGCCATCCAAGTCTTCCTACCAGTAGCAATACTGTCACCCCTCACCATTCAGCTGCAATATACAAAAGGCAAGAGACAACTTCCTCTCTTGCCGCACTCCAAGACAGAAGAAGCACTCCAGCCAGCCATCAATTTCCCCTCACTAAACAGCCCTGTTCTCCCACACCCACTACATGCAGAGGGTAACCCAGGCACACCCAGAGTGGGTGCTCTTGTGCCCTGTCGGATGGGGCTGGACAGCATAAGAGCTCTTTGCTCAAGCCCCATCTCCGTACCCTTTGTGTCCGTACCTAACTGCCTACCCTTGCCTACAACACTTATCTCCTTAGATCTCAGTCTCCATGGTTCTGAACTGGGAGTTGGAAGCACTCATCTTACTTCCTCATAGTGTTGTCAGTGCTCTGAGGAGGGAGTGAGACCATACTTGAGAAGACACTTCAAAAACTGACAGGTCCTACAGGGCACTAAGAGACCATGGCTTACCAAGCACCTGGTCAGGACTGATGACAATGGCACATGGCTGGCCTTTCCCAGCCTCCCTCTGGTTAGGACTGGAAGACCAAGTTCTGGCCAGCAGAATGCGGGCAGAGTATCTAGCCTATAAAGCCTTCCCAAACACGATCCTCTTCTCTCTTTTTCTCCTCTGTCAGCTAAAGACCCAGAGGAGGACTCTGGGGACCAAGAAAGGGCAGAGCTACAGACACACCCTTCGATTGTGTTACGCAGCTGGAGTTGGGGGTTGCCTGCTACAGCAGCTAGGCCACCTGGACTAGCAAAATGTCCCAGTGGAGCAGCTGCCTAGAAAATCCCACAATGAGGTTGTAAATACAAGTGAATGGAGAAAAAGGTTTTAGTGGCCAGGCACAGTGGCTTACGCCTGTAATCCCAGCACTTTGGGAGGCCAAGGTGGGCGAATCACCTGAGGTCAGGAGTTCGAGACCAGCCTGGCCAACATAGTGAGACCCCATCTCTACTACAAATGCAAAAATTAGCCGGGCATGGTGATGGGCATCTGTAGTCCCAGCTACTTACAAGGACGAGGCAGGAGAATCACTTGAACCCGGGAGGCAGAAGTTGCAGTGAGCCGAGATCATGCCACTGAACTGAGCCTGGGCAACAGAGCAAGACTCTATCTCAAAAAAAAAAAAAAAAAGTTTTAGTAGCAAACAGTCAAGTTTCCTGATAACTTCTCTACCCAGTAGTAGGATAAAAATAAGACCATATAAAACATGTACCCCAGCAGACGGATTCCGGGGCCCCACAGTTCTGTAACGTCTGTGTTCACCCTATTTGAGGAACAGTCAGGACAGCACACACCAAAGTGCACCCATCTAGTGTTTTGCTGAGCTGCACTTCCTTTTCTCAAACACCTATTAATAGATTTTCACTCCTGACAATAAAGAGGTGTGGATCAACCTCTAACTAGCCAGACAAGTTAGTTTATCCAATCACAGTATCAAATGCCCCCCTAATGTGGACAGGCCACACTGGAAGGGGCCACATCAGAGGCTAATAAGCCACCAGAAAAAAGTAGGAGACAGAGGACCTGAAAGACAATTCACAAACACAAAACAAATAGCTCCTGAACATGTAACGTTCACCCTTACTCACACAAAATAAATTACATCTCACCCATTAGGCTGGCAAAAATCAAAAACGGTGGCAACACTTCGAATTGCAGATGAAGTGGGGAAAAGGCACTCACTCATACTATCTGTGGACAGGGACACTGGTTCCTCTCTGGAGATCAATTTCATAATGTCTATTAACTTGTAAAAGGCAAGTCCTTTTTTTTTTTTTTTTTTTTTGAGATGGAGTCTCGCTTTGTTGCCAGGCTGGAGTGCAATGGCATGATCTTGGCTCACTGCAACCTCTGCCTCCCGGGTTCAAGCGATTCTCCTGCCTCAGCCTCCCAAGTAGCTGGGATTACAGGCACCCACCACCACACCCAGCTAATTTTTGTATTTTTAGTAGAGACAAGGTTTCACCATCTTGGCCAAAATGGTCTCTATCTCTTGACCTCATGATCTGCCTGCCTCAGCCTGTCAAAAGTGCTGGGATTACAGGTGTGAGCCACCGCACCTGGCCACAAGTCCCTTTTAATTCAGCAATTCTACTTCTATAAATCTACCCAACAGAAATCCTCATACATGCACAGAAAGACTCATACGCAAGATTATTCATTGTTTCAAGTGCAACAGATGGGATGTGGCCTAAATGTCCAACAGTACAAATCACAGAAATATATTTGGCTACTAGATGAAATGCCTACTTTAAAGTTTAGAAGATCCTGCTCCATAACATCCCAGAGGTCAGGGGGTGGGGGAACTGGCAAGCAAGTGCATACCCACCAAGGTTGTACCAGCATTTACATGAGCACAAGAAGGGATGCCATGGGGAAGCATTATCCTTTAGATGCTACAGGAGCACAATTCAATGTTCGACAAGGTGTGAATCTGTTTCCATGTGGTTCCTTGGTGGTGCGCTTATTTTAAACATATGGAAAATTAGCCATAATGCAAATAACACAGCAACAGCTGTGTTTTCATCTTCTTGGCTATTTTGACGTCACAACCATCAAAAACGAGCTCCAGAAAAGAGCAAATGATATTGTTCCCAGCAGCACATGCCAAAAGGCCACACACCTTCCCACGGGATGAAGGATTCCAGGGACATCTCTTTTCGTAGGTGTGACTTCCCCCTCTTTGCAGAGTAGCTATTTAGCAACTAGGGGGCAAAGCCAGGCAGCTGAGACTTAGGAACAGAATTATATCAGAGAAATCGGCAACAACCTTTCTGGAGAGAAATCTAACAGTGTCTATTAAAATCATATATAGACACACACCATTTGACTTAGGAATCCCGTGCTCTCAACACCAGCATGAAAGGCACCATATAGGAGACGTAGTGGACAAAGAAACAGTACCCTGCAACAACCTGAAAGTCCATCAAAAGAGAATAATTAAATAAATTATGATACGACTACACTGTGAATATTCTATCATTATATTTTAACATGAGATCTATATCTACAGACGGAAGAGATGTTCAGAATGAAAAGCGCAGTTAGCAACAATGTATTATATATTTCAAAGTAGCTAGAAGAGGGAGTTTGAGATGTTCCCAACACATAGAAATGATAAATGCTCAAGGTGATGGATACCCCAAATTCCCTGATCATTATACATTCCACACATGTAATAAATATCACACGTACCCCATCAATAGGTAAAATATTATATATCAATAAATAAATTGAAATTTAAAAACAAGAAAAGCAAGTGGCAGGGACAAGCATAGAATAAGATTTCATTTTCATTAAACAACCGAAAAGCTTATACAAGGCCTACAAGTCCCTACCCAATCTGCCCTCCTCCAATTCCTTCCCCTCCTTCTGTGACTTCATTTCCTGCCTTTCTTCCTGTCACACAGTCTGCTGTCCCATTGACAGGACATGTTTCCAGGCACATCCTGCCCCAGGGCCTTTGCACTTACCCTCAGCCTCAGTGCTCCTTCCCCAGAGAGCTGCATGGCTTTCTCCCACGGTCCTTTTGGTCTCCGTGCAAAACTCACCTTCTCAGTGAATTCTACCATCCTTTAAAATTTCAAAACAGGGATGGAGGGGCTTTTTCCTGTTTTATTTTTCTCCATAGCACTTACCATCAACGGCATTCACTTCACTGTAAGATGTGTTTGTTTTGTTTTATTTTCGTTTTTATTGAGACTGAGACTCGTTCTGTCGCCCAAGCGGGAGTACAGCGGCATGATCTCAGCTCACTGCAACCTCCACCTCCTGGTTTCAAGCGATTCTCCTGCCTCAGCCTCCTGAGTAGCTGGATTACAGGCGTGTGCCACCATGCCCGGCTAATTTTTGTATTTTTAGTGGAGATGGGTTTCACCATGTTGGCCAAGATGTTCTCGAACTCATGACTTCAAGTGATCTGCCCACCTTGGCCTCCCAAAGTGTTGGGATTACAGGTGTGAGCCACCACATCCAGCCCACTGTAAAATATTTTAATCCCCTGGACCATCGGCTCCCAGAGGACAAGGGTTTTTGTCTGTCTTGTTCCCTGTGGCATCCCCAGCACCTAGCTCACAGTAATCATCCACCAAATTCTTGCTGAATGAATGGAAAACCTGTTTGCACATCTTGACCCGAGCCTGGGGAAATAAGAAGAAGGGTCTACCCTAGACTTTCATCACTGGCCGGAGATGCTGCAGGAGAGGAATGTGTGGCATCTGAGAGCCATCAAAGAGGAAATAAGAAATACTTTCTTTTTTTCCATATTATGATTCCACCAGTTGCTGTGAACATATGCTATTTTTATAACTTTTGAAGAGGCATTAAATAAAATAAAAAAGCAAATATGTAAGCCAGACTCAGGGGAGCAGTGTGGAGGGGAGGGAAGACAACGCGAAGAGAGAGGGGCCCAGGCCACGCCCAGCAACTGCCTGGCTCTCTCCTCCCTCAGAAGAACCCAGCCCTGCCCAGCATCCAGTGCAGCAAGCGTTCTAGGAAGGTCAGGCTGTGGCTAATGAAAGACACCATAGGGTAGATGCTAACCCAAATCCCAACGCTCCCAGGCTCTCCCTCCCACCCCGCTCGGCTGGTACTGGAGGCAGACAATAAAGAACTGGCAGAACAAGACAAACGGTGGAGATGGTAAGGTCTGAAGAAGGTGAGGTGGGTAGAAAGCAGCAAAAAGGAAGGAGGGTTGGTCCAGGGGGCCAGGCCCCAGCTCAGCCTCCTAATCACTGAATCACCTTAGGCAGGGGTGTTCTGACCTGTGAGCCTCAGGTTCTTCCTCCCTGAAAGACAAAATAAAGGTATCTGCCCCATTGGGCTGGACATATGCGATACTGCTTGATCACGCTGTACAAACATCATTTGGAAGAGAATCCACGGCATGGATGCCTCACTGGATAATGCAAAACCCGCCCCACACAGAGCCTTGGTTTCCTCTATTGTATTTTCCAATTACTTGCTGTTGGTCTATCAAAAAGCCGTGCATTTTAATATCTGACCTTTGGCTGCCTGGCTCAACTCTATTGCTTCTAATAATTTATAGATTCGGAGTCTAGGATTTCCTCCAGCCAGATCATCACCACATCAGAAAATAATGATGCCTTCATCACTTCCTTTCCAAGACTTATGTCTCTATTGGTTTTCTCTTGTGATATTGCAATGGCTTTGACCTACGGTGCAAGGTTGAATAAGAGAGATGATCGCGGGCGTTCTTGTCTTCTTCACCTGAAGAGACCACATCTCATGTCTTTTTATCAGGAATAAGGTTTGCTAGAGATTTTAGTAGCTGTTATCAGATTAAGTAAGTTCCCACTGCACAGGGTTGGTGATGTGTGATCATGAATCATATTGAATGTCGTTTCAGCAATTAGAGAGATCATTACATGATTGTTCTCCTTTGTTATAATAGAGGTCTGTAAAACACAGGGATGCTTCTAACCCAAAACTCCCTCTCAGGGGCAGGAGGAACAAGGCCTGAGACCCTGAAGATAAGGACACCACTCCCACCTCAGTCGCCAGCCTGAGTCCCTGATGGTCCGTCCTCCTGAGTGCCACCCCTCCTCTCCTCAACTCCACAGCTCTCTGGGCCAGTCTCCTTCACCTCCATCTCAAACTCTCACTAGTCCCTAAAATGCCACAGAGTTTCTCCTGTATGAAGTCACAAGAAAAAGCTCATTGCCCATCACCTCTATGTCATGAGAAGTCACCCTGAGTGTGCACTATGGGAAACAGGCTGATCGTACCATTTTCTCGGATGAGGCAATTCAGGATTTTGATGCAAAGACTTCACATCCACCTTGGTGTATTCTAAGATTCACATGAAGCTATTCCAAAATGGAATAGGATACCTGGCAGGCAGTGAGCTCCCCACTATCAGAGACGGGAATGTCCCCACAACATTTGTTACAGAGGTATGTCTACAAAAGATGAAGAGTGATCCAGAGTCTCTTCATCTGTAAAATGAAGGTAATGAGATCCATCAAAAGGCGATGGAGGAGGAGGAGGTGGTAGCCTAGTGGGAAGAGCAGGAGGTGGGATGGACGGACATTCCAAGCACCTGACGCACACCCTCCTCACCTAGTCCTCACAGCAGCCCCTGTAGCTATCAGGACATAGAGAAACCGCTACAAAACACACTCACATGTGCACACACACACATGTGCGCACACACACATGCGCGCACACACATACACCCCCTTTGTTCAAGGTCACATAGTCAGTAGGTGACAGTGCCCAGGCATGCACCGAGGGCCTCTGCTCCAGTCTTTAAGCCCACTCCACTCCACCACTGCGCCTCCCGGACTACAAGGCATGAAAGTGCTTGTCAAACTGCCTAACACAGTGACAGCCACATAATGGGCACTTAATGATTCTCCCCAGATTCAGATGGTCAGAGGTCCCTCCCGCTGAGCAAAGGCAATTTTCTCATGTGAGAAGCAAAGAAGAGAGTTCATCTTGGCCCTTCACCAGCAGGAAGGTCTGACTGCCTGGATTTTATGGTCAGCCCTTGCCACCTTTTCAAAATGTATTCAGAAGCGTGATCTCATTTGAGCTTCACGTCTCTAAGAGCCAGGGTCTTGGCAGAGAAGGTCACTGGGGCTGACGTGTGAAGGTTCTGCCTGAGGTTCCATGCTGAACCAGCACACTCACATCCAAGGACATCAGCCACCGTTACTGTCTCTACCCCAAAGCCTCATGAGTGAAAGGAAAAGATAATCTCTAAGATGTCATGAAAATGCAGAGATACAATTGAACTTAATCTTCCAATCCAAATGTGTGCCATTGACTAGTATGTGATGCCCACTCTCTAAATGTTTGGTGAAGTGATGAAGCAGTCAGCATAAAATTCCACCAATCAAGCACAAGTAACACCATCGCCTTAGACTCGGACCATGTGATGACCTTTATACCCATGGATTACACATTGGCTCTCCTTTCATAATCTAGGCACCAAAATATCTACTGGCAGCTTATTCCCATCTGCCGCAGGACAAAGTAGCTCCTGCATCTGGTTCCAAGACAGGAGTCAGCAGAACACTGGAGGCCACAGTCCAATCCCAATGGTCTGTTTATTGTCTGAGGTCATCACCATGGTGTCTCCCCTCCCCACGGGCCCTGGTAAGCACCAAGGCCACTTTATTTGTCAGTGACTCAACCAGAAACCACATGGACTTCAAAGCAACCTCCTGGTCCTCAAGGACACAGAGTAGCTAAGCAAGGGGTATAGCAAATTATTTGGACCAAGAGCCAAAGCAGGTGGCACAGACTCTGCTAATGTTCAGTTCCAGGCAGTGCTGAGTTCTGAGCAAGGAATGTAGCAGGAGTCCAGCCCCCGCTCCCTTGATTCCAAGAAGAGCCACGCCACCTAAGAAACTCACCTTGCTCCTCATCAAAACTGCCCTGTTCTAAATGGCACTGAGAATGAGACCATCGTTTATAGTTTTCACCATCCCAGCTGGTGGGAGGGGTCTCTTGAATGTATTCCCACTTGTGAGAGACACAAAACTCACCAATGCTTGACAGCAAAATCTGGGGGCAGACTTCCCAGGTCTCCCATCTCTGCCCTGGCAAGGAAGCCCGGGTTGGGAGAGACGGCGATGCACTTGTGATGAAGCCAGCTCTTCAGGTTCTGAGCACTCTCATGTCTGTCACAGAAGAGGGTAGGGGTTCACTACTGTAGCATGACACGGGCTCAGAGAGGCCACCTATTACATGAGTGCATTTAGGCAGAATGGCCCAAAGGGGCAAATCTGTACAGACAGACAGCAGTTTAGTAGTATATGGGGCTGGGGAAGAAGGGGGTGGGGAGTGACTGCTCATGTATATGGGGTTTGTTTCTTTTGGGGTGATGAATATGTTCTGGAATTAAATAATGGCAATGATTACACAACTCTCTGTACATACTAAAAACCACTTCAAAGGAGTGAATTTTATAGCATGTGCGCGATACCTCAATGAAGCTCAGTTTTTTTTAATTTGATGGTCGAGAAGAATATGGAGGTAGCACACTAGGAGGTGCTCCCCTGCCCCACAACCTGTCATTTGTCACCTGTGCACTGGGCACATATCAGTCCTACCCAGCAGTGGTCGCAATCCTACCGTGGGGGACCAGCACCCCACATGGGCATTTGTTCAGCCCTCCAGCAGCCCCTCCTGCCAGTCGAATGCCCTCATCCCTCCCATGGGTTCTAGGGTTCTGAGCAACCAAGGCAGGCATGGGAACATTCTCAGAACATGCCCAGGGGTCACCTCCAGGAATATACATTCATCTTGGAGAGGAGCTGAGTGCTTATTTGACAAGCGCAATGTAACCATGCTGAGGATGGGGAAGGGTACGAAAGAAGAGAGGCAGCCCCTTTCCTTTTCAGGGAGGCCAGGGCTCGCAAGAACGGGGACTGCAAGTTCAACAGCTGACACCATCATCTGTGTCCCTCTGACCTCTGTGCAAGGAAGAATACAGTCTGAGGCTGTAGGCATGACAGACTTCAGAGGGAAACAAATCAGGCATAAAAACTGCTAGAGGTTCCATTAGCAAGACAGAGCAAAAAATAGGATTCCCACATCCCCTTGGTGCCCTTAGGGCCCCTCATACCACTAAAAATAAAGCAACAGGCAATGGCAGTGTTCTCAGGACTCCCTGCAGAGTCAGGCTTGCTCAGCTTCCTGTGGTCCCCCCTCCCATCTCCACCCTCTCAGCCATGGATTTCTGCAGCACCCAGGGCCAGCAAGGAGCCCGGGACTAAATGAGACACTTCCATGGATCATGAGGCTGGGATAGATTTCCCTCTGTTGTCCCACTTCCAAGGATGCGGTCTGGGGCTTGCAATCCAAACAGGGAGACAGGTTCTGTGTCCCTTCAGGAGAACAAGGTCTGAGGTTTGGATCATAAGCAGGGAAGGAGAGGGACTTCAGATCCAGTCCATGATTGGACACGCCACCCTCTACCCTCTGGCATCCTGGCAGGAGTCTAAGAGGAGGAGTTAGAAGAGGAAACAGCTGGGGCCATAAGTCAGGCGAGCTCACACCCAACCACCTGCTCCATTATACAGCAGAAAACACCCCCCTCACTCCTTCCACAGCCCACACCCCACAACCCCACCCCCAGGGCTGCCCAGTACTAGCTCTTGACAGAGGACTGTAGTCTCTCAGATCAAGAACAGTCTCAGGAAGTCAATATGGCTCTCAGTGATTCTAAGTGCAGACACCGGCATTGGGCTGCCTGGTTCAAATCCCACCTCAGCCACTTACTACACATGGCCTTGGACAAGTTGCTTAAACTCAGTTCCCCCACCTGCAACATGAAATTAATGACATTTCCTACCTCCAGGACTAATGTGAATTGCTCACAACGGTGCCTGACACCTACAGGTGTGTGATAAATGCCAGATATTACTGGGAACCCACTAACACCGTCTCACCGGGGAGCCACTGGCATCTAAGGCCAGCAGCCATCTCTTGATTCCCCAGGCTGCCCTGTGAATGGCAGGATGCCAACTCGTCCCAGCCCCTGGGAAGTGAATGCTAGGAGTTGCTCCTCCAGTCTAGGTGACAATCCAATCAGTTCAGTGGTGGGAACAGGATTAAAACCAAGATTTGTCTGACCCTAAGTCCATGGCTTTCACGACCATTCTACACTAAACTATCACCTGCAAAACCCAGTGGGCACAAAAAGCCTCTTTTGTCTGGGACACTGTGGGACACAGAAACAGAAACTGAAAGAAAAGGAAAAAAGAAGTCTCTTAAGAAAAACAATCAGCAGGTATGATGTTTATTAGTTTTTAAAAGCTGTTGGCCAGGCACAGTGGCTCACTCCTATAATCCCAGTACTTTGGGAGGCTGAGGCGGGAGGATCACTTGAGGCCACGAGTTCAAGACCAGTCTGGGCAACAGAATGAGACCTCATTTCTACCCCCTAAAACGATGTATTTAATTAAAAAAAAATTAGCCAGGCATGGTGGTGTGCACCTATATCCCTTGAACTCAGGAGGTGGAGGCTGCAGTGAGCTATGATTGCACCACTGCACTCCAGCCTGGACAAGGAGCAAAACCCCATCTCAAAAAAAAAAAAAAAAAAAAAAAAAAAAAGAGAGAGAGAGAGAGAGTTGCCTAATTCTTCTTCTCAGGTCCCTTGAGGAAACTTAATGTGATATCCCATAAACCAGGCTATCATTCCCTTCCTAAAGATTAGCAGACCTAAGTGGGCAACTAGAAAACCAACATATCCCTCCAAGTCCTCAGGATCACCTGGAAATGCAGGTCCTGGCCTTCCTGCCTGTGCCCTCCCCTACCACTTCCTTGTCCGGCAGCTCAGCCTGCCCACCATATGCCACTGCAGCCCATAAAGACTCTGGGACATCTCAAAGGCCTCAGGCCCCATCTTAGGTGTGGCTCCAAGAACACAAGGTCCCCTATAAAAGGCTGGGCACAAGGGAATAGCCATAAAACCTGCAGTCCTAACAGCAGACACCCAGTGGCCAGAGCAAAGCAGCCAGCTGCCGGCCTTTTCAGGAACCACGGAGGGACATCCCTCCCAAGGACCCCGCCCAGCCACAGCCCAGGGGGACATGGCTGCAAGGTCCTCAGAGGCTACCTGGCAAGAAGGTCCCTGTGCTGGGTACTCGCTAGCTGCCAGGGACTGTCCTAGATGCTCTCCTTGAAGAGGGTCAAGTAGATAACGCAGGATAGAGCTGGCACCATGCCTGTAACTGGAAGGGCCTCTAAAAGAGATCCTTCTTCTTTCCTGAGCCTCAAAGCACCCAGCAAGTGGGACGTGATTCCCGTCTTTCAGATGTCAAAACTGAGGCTCTGAGGAGTTACACAACCAGGACGTGAGCTTCAAGCCAGGTTTGTCTATTCATCTCATGCTTTCTTACAGGCTCCTGGAGAGGTCAGGTGATGGGCTGTCATTGCTCAAAGGGGCCTAGAGACCTCCCAGCCCTCTGCCGGGTACCCTCCCTACACAGGGCAGCCAGGCTTCCAAGGCAGCCTCCCTTCTCTACTGGGACAGTCGCCAGGAGTATCTCAGAGGGAGCAGGCCCTAAGCAGCCTCCCCACACTCCAGCCCGGCTGGGGGAGGTGGCAGGGCACCATCTCCTACTCCCTTTCTGGAAAGCTTTCCCACGTCCCAGGCCAGACTCTGCAGGCCCTTGGGCTGGTGGACACGTGGCAACAATAGAAACAGCTCACACTTGCTATTGCTTCCTAACTGCCACGTCCTTTACACGCACCTGCACAAACGCTCTACCACAGAGGCACCCATGTTATAGAAAACTGGGACTTAGGAGGACATGGAACTTGCTCAAGGTCACGCAGCTATCAACAGCCATGCTGGAACTGAACCCATAGTCTGCACCATGCCATGCTACCCTGCTTCCGCCTGAAAGCAAGTGGGTGCAGATAAGCTGCCACATCCATGACTGTGCCCACAGGCTGCCATCTTCCCAGCCACGTGGCAGTGCTGTAGCCTGGACCAGGCTCTGCCATCCACCCTTGGTGCAGACCTCTGGCCTCCTGACCCCCCTGCCTCAGTCTCTCTCTAGGTAACACATAATGCTGCTGAAAGGCCAGGCTGGCTCTAAGTATGGGGTCCCACTGTCTTCTTTCTTTCTTGTTATTTTTGAGACGGAGTCTTGCTCTGTTGCCCAGTCTGGAGTGTAATAACACAATCTCGGTTCACTGCAACTTCCACCTCCCAGGTTCAATTCTCCTGCCTCAGCTTCCCAAGCAGCTGGGATTACAAGTGCCCGCCCGCCACACCTGGGTAATTTTGTATTTTTGGTAGAGACGGGGTTTCTCCATGTTAGTCAGGCTGATCTCGAACTCCTGACCTCAGGTGATCTGCCCACCTCAGCCTCCCAAAGTGCTGGGGTTACAGGCATGAGCCACCGCACCTGGCTATCCCACTCTGACTTGTAGGACTAAAAGGAGGGATGGGACAGTCATTGCTATACAAGCAGCTCCTCCAGAGAAATGCCCAGACCCAGAGCAGCAACCCCCAATGGCCCTCAAAAAGGCACTCTTGGCCAGGCACAGTGGCTCACACCTGTAAGCCCAGTGCTTTGGGGGGCCAAGAGGAGAGGATCACTTGAGGATGGGAGTTCAAGATTACAAAATAAAAAAAATTAAGTCAGCCAGGAGTGGTGGCTCATGTCTGTAATCCCAGCACTTTGGGAGGCCAAGGTGGGCACATCACGAGGTCAAGAGATCGAGACCATCCTGGCCAACATGGTGAAGCCCCATCTCTACTTAAAATACAAAAATTTGCTGGGCATAGTGGCACACGCCTGTAGTCCCAGCTACTCGGGAGGCTGAGGCAGGAGAATCGCTTGAATCCAGGAGGTGGGGGTTGCAGTGAGCTGAGATTGCACCACTGCACTCCACCCTGGTGACAGAG
>NW_016107326.1:8347251-8407345 GCF_001604975.1 Cebus imitator
AAAAAAAAAAAAAAAAAGTAATGCACACCTGTAGTCCTAACTATTTGGGAGGCTGATGTGGGAGGACCACTTGAGCCCAGGAGTTCAAGGCTGCAGTAAGTTATGATCATGCCACTGCACTCCAGCCTGAGCAACACAGTGAGGCTGTCTCTTAAAGAAAAGAAAAAGGCACCACTTCCTGGAGTTCAGAAAGACATTTGCATCTGGCAGTGCTCTTCTTCCTAAGTCCTTTCAGAGGGTCCTTGAGCTGAGGGGAGCTGAGCACACAGTATCCCTCCATCACTGGTTGGTCTCTTCTGGGAACCTGGAGTCCTCCCTTCCTGCAGCAGGAAGAGCCACCAAGAGTTTATCACGTTCAGTCCTCTTAGTCACCTGATGCCCACAGACACCATACAAAGACCTCTGGGGAAGCTGAGTACCCCAAGACCCTTCCAACCCTTTCACTCTCTGCAGCCAGCCCTTGGCAGTGGCCTTGCTGAATTCTCCCTCACCATGACTCAGTTTGCCTCCAATAAGCCCTGGGGCCTCAAGTTCAGACTCACCCAACCAGACAGATCAGAAGTGAGCCTCTGCCCTAACATCTTTAGGCACCCTTTTGTCGACTACTTACAAGGATTTAACAGATAGAAAGAGAAAAGGACAGAAGGAAGGCTCTCAGTTTCAGAAAAGGGTCTGAGGAGAATGCTTTGAGACGGAAGAAATTATGTGGTATCATTTAGGAGCAAGAAAGGAAAGATGAGGGCAGGTGAAGAGGATAATGGACAGTGGAGCCTGGCCAGTGCCAGCTGAAGGAATGAACCAATCTTCCCTACCTCAGCTTGCAAGGCACTGCTTCCTGCTCAGCACACCTTGCTGATTCCCATAAAAATGCTGTCCATCTACATGCTGAGGCGGGCTGAATCATGGCCCCAGAAGATGTCCATGTCCTCATCCCTGGAACCTGTGAACGTGACCTTAACTGGCACAAGGGACTCCACAGATGTAATTGAATTAAGGACCTTGAGATGAAGAGATTATCCTGGATCATCCAGGTGGGCCCTAAATGCAATCATAAAGGTCCTTACAAAGGGAGGCAGAGGGAGATTTGACATGGAAGAGGAAGTAAGAGACGTGATGATGGAAGCTGAGACTGGAGCAACGGGCTTTGAATATGGAGGAAGCAACCACAAGACTAGGGATATAGTGGCTCCTGGAAGCTGCAAAAGGGAAGAAAAACGACTTGCCCCTCAGGGCCTCCAGAAGGAACCAGCCCTGCAGACACTTTGACTTTAGCCCAGTAAAACTGAGTTCAGACTTCCTGCCTTCAGAACTATAGGAGTATATTTGTGTTATCTTAAGGCACTAAGTTTGTGGTTGTTACAGCAGCAAGGGAAACTGACACACACACTCAGCCCCTCGAGAGGTCCCTTCTTATGATGAACACTGCTAGCCATTAGGAGTTGAGCCATTCACAAAAGAGGCCCAGCCCTGCCTTCCTGTAACATATTGCCGTCCCTTTCCTCCATCTTCTCTCCTAGGCACCCTGTGGCCTGGACCATGCTGCTTTCCGCCTAAGTCCTCCCCATCCTTCCAGCTCTCCTTCTCTCCATGAAGCTTTGTTCCAGCCTCAGAGTCTTCAAAGACACTCTCCATCTGCACGTCCCCCTGCACCCACCCCTAGCTAATGCCTCTTCATCCTGCAGGTCTCATTTCTTCGCTTTTTTGGAAACAGGATCTCGCTCTGTTGCCCAGGCTGGAGTACAATGATATGATCTCAGCTCACTGCAACCACCACCTCCCAGGCTCAAGCAATCATCCCACCTCAGCCTCGAGACTAGCTGAGACAACAGGTATGTGCCACCATGCCTGGCTAATTTTTTGTATTTTTAGTGGAGATGGAGTTTCACCATGTTGCCCAGGCTGGTCTCAAACTCTTGGGCTCAAGCAATGCACTCAGCTTGACCTCTGAAAGTGCTGGGATTCCAGGCCTGAGTTACCATGCCTGGCCTGTAGGTCTCACTTCTGCAGGGAAGCCTTTCCCGAACCCCAGTCAAGGAGAGGAGGCACCCCACATACACATTATAGTCCATAGCCTCTCATCACACTCTAGACTGAAGTGTGCATATGCATGTGTAAGGGGATTATCTGTTTAATCCAGTCACTGATGATGGACCTCTGAGGGCAGGGACCTTGGCTGTCCTGTTCACCAGTGAATCCACTCTCAGCCTGTGGTAGACAGTTGCATTGATCTCCTTCTGCCCAGAACTGCTTTATTTAACATCTTTATCAAAAAGAACCATTGCATAGACATTTTTCCAAGGAAGGCATACAAATGGCCAACAGATATATAAAAAGGTGCTCAACATCACTAATCATCAGGATACACAATCAAAGCCACGATGAGTTAGAAACTCACACCTGTTAAAGTGACTATTATCAAAAAAAGAGAGAGAGAGAAAACAAATGCTGGTGTGGGTATAAAGAAAAGGTAACCCTGTTACACTGTTGGTGGGAATGTAAATTGATACAGTCATTATAGAAAACAGTATGGGGGTTCCTCAAAAAAATCAAAAATAGAACTACCATATGATCCAACGATCTCACTACTGGGTATATATCCAAAGGAAATAAAATCAGTATGTCAAAGAGATGTCTGCATTCCAATGTTCACTGCAGCATTATTCACGATAGCCCAGAAATGGAATCTACCTAAGTGCCCATCAACAGATGACACATAAAGAAATTATGGTACATGTACACAATGGAACGCTAGTCAGCCTTTTAAAAAGAAGGAAATCCTGCCGTTTGCAGCAAGATGGATGAACCTAGAGGACAGTATGTTAAGTGAAATGAGCCAGGGATAGGAAGACAACTACCACATGATCTCATTTATATGTGGACTCTTAAAAAGTTGGGCTTGTAGGAGCAAGGAGTAGAACAGTGGTTACCAGGGGCTGGGATGGAAGGGGGATGTTGGTCAAAGAGTACAAACTTTCCGTTAGGGGGAATAAATTCAAGACATCTGTTATTGTACAACATGGTGACTACCATTAATAACAATGTATTATATTCTTGAAAATTGCTAAGAAAATAGATTTTAAGTGTTCTCATCACAAAAATTAAATATGTGAGATAATGCATACGATAATTAGCTCAAATTAGCCATTCCACAATGTATATCTATTGCAAAACAACATGTTGTATGCAATAAATAAGTATAATTTTTATTTATCAAGAGAAAATTTTAATAACGAGTGTTCATTTTAAAATATACAGCTGATTGGCACCCTCAGTCCTGTGGCAGTAACAAGAGGAAGTCAGGGCTCAAGTTTCAAAAACACAGACTGAAAATAAAGCCCCAAACAGACTCAAGGATGGAACTCCCCACAGCCTATCAGCAGTGGACAAAACCTTCCACAGCAGAGGCTGCAAGTAAAAGGTGTCTGCCTGGGAGGAACCATTTAGAAAAAGCAGAAACAAGGCAGTGAAAACAGAAATAAGGCGGCCAGTTACCCGCCATCCCCAATTCACACGAAGGCCAGGTCACCCTGTTTCCACCCTGTACCAGCCGCTCCTCTGCCTGAGGCTTTCTGGCCCAAATCCTGTAAGGCCCCCTCTTTCCTCTCAGTCCTGTCTCTGCCAGGTGACCACTTCCTCCTACAAAGAGCCTTCTCTGGCTACCCACCAAAGCAGCCCCTCTGACACACACAATCCCACCCCTTGTTCAGCGGTCTCATTGTGCCACTGTAAATTATCTCATTTGTCGATTTCCTGATGTGTTGATCATTTGCGCCCCCCACCCACTACATACTCAAGCCCAATCCAGCCCTTTCTGTTGTAGTTTCCCAGGGCTTCAGATAGTCTCTGACACATAGCGGGTGCTGGAGAATGCAGAATGACCCTCACTGTGCGTATCCACACAGCACTGGGTATAGAGACAAAGGCATAGCTGTCCTCACTGAGCCGCAGCCTCTGGCTACCCTGAAAGGTAAGCAGGAAGCACATGGGTGGAGGCTTTCTCTCTCTCTCCCTCTACTCTCTCTAGCACAGAATCTCTGGATTCTTCCAGAGTTGGCCAGCAGTACTGTCTCTTTTCTGCTGAGAAAGATAGGAATGGAGAATCTTTGAAGTCAGACACTGTAGATCCCAGTCAGAGATCCACAAGGTTTGATCCCATTTAAGATCCATAAGCTGCTGAAGATACTGACAATAATCCCTGGCTTCAGCCAGCCCAGTCAGAACAACCCTCAGACCCTGTGCCGGGAATGCTAGTGCAAAGGTGCTTATTTCCTGACAAGGTTGAGCAGATCAGCATGTAGCCTCCAGAGCTGCAGCAGCCATGTGGGAAGCCAGAGGCAAACTAGCCTCACGACGTTGCCAACTATAAGGAAAGCAGATTAGAGTGACAGAAAGAAACTGGGTCCATGGAGCCACTGGATCAAGACTCACCTGAAGTCATCCACCTTTCCAATTATATGAGTCAATGGAGTCCCTTTAATGTTAAACCCACTGAAGTGAGCATTTCTGCTACATGCAATCGAAAGCATTATCCCTGATTCAGCTATGTAAAGTCCTTCACACCCAGCCTGGCACATAGTGAGTCTTCCATTAAGCTTGAGTTATGATTTTTTCCCAAGTTTCTCTGCTGTTTCCCAAGGCCAGTGTTCACCCAGATGTCTAGAGACAGAAACTGTTCTACTGGCTTATAACTAGATCCAATCCCATGTCCCTGTAATGGCAAGGCACAGACAACTTTACCAAAGACCCTTGCTGTGTACAAAATCAGTGCACACACCAGGCATTCATGGGGTGAGGTACTGTGTACTCAGACAAGACTAGGTATGGACGGGACAGCTCATCAGAGAAGGACAACGCACTGTGATCATAAGCCTGAAGAGGAGTTTATCACCTAATCAGCAAGACAAGATCAAGGTCCACAAACAGTGAAGTATATATTTCACTAGTGGCATGATTTAAGAAATTTAACAGTGCAAGCTAAAGGAGTCCAGAGAAGAAAGAGCTGGGAATCCTAATGGCATTCTGGTTTTTCTTGGCTCCCAATGCTCCCAACACATGGACCTATCCAGATCCAGAAACATTCCCCCAAGAACATATGGAGTTCACAGGATACCAGAGCCCAGCACCAGGACTTGATCCTGCAAACTCCAAAGACAATGTGCACATTTCATGGACATGGCCGAAGACCCAGACACATTCTAGGTCATCGTCACGAAACTGGCTGAACTAGTCGAGAAGGCTCGTCATCTTCTCCCAATTTATTTTCTTCTTCCCTCTTGTTCTCCCAATGCAGTAAAAATATGATGCATGAAACAATTATTCTTCAGAACTCAGGGGCAGGTGGGGAGCCTCAAATCCAGAGAAAGCAAAATGTAAATGATGCAAAAAGAGATCAAGATCCATGAATATTCATCCTCCTCTCCCTTCTGGTAGAAAGCAGATTTGGAGGGGTTCATTGAGCTCCATTTCCTCTGAATTCCTAGGAGCGCTGTGGTCGGCATCTCCTCATTCTGCCTGAACACAGCATGCAACCCAAGGCTCTTGCCTCCAAGAACAGGCGGCTGCACAGGTACATACATTGTAAAAATGCACCAACCTGTACATCCAACATCCGTGAATGCCCTATATGTATATGAGACTTCAATTTAAAAACATGAAAGTCAAAAGACTGGTTGGTTCCTTCTGGTCCTCAAGGCCTATTTCAAATGTGGGGGCACCTTCCTCTCTTCACTTCACAGTGGAGAATGATTCTCTACCCTACCTCCTCATCTCCCTGACACAGCTCCTTGGCCCAAAACAAAACAATGAAAATGAAGAATCCCCTCTAAGCCATTTGCTTATGGAAGACAAAGCTGGAGCTGACTCCTTTCTGGATTCTTTCCCCTTACTCCCCCAATCCCCACTCCCACCCCCACTGAGCACAGGCATGCAACAGATACCCAAAAACTGTTTATTTTGGAAATAAATTACAAATGGTATGGAACTACCTCACATGCAATAAGTCTGTAAGTTCCTGGATGTCAGGGCTTGTCTTCTACATCTTGGGATGCCTGTGTGACCCTCCCCCACCCCTCATCACCAGCTGATTTCTTAACCTCTAATGAGTCTCAGCTCCCGAACCACACTGGTCCTTCAGGATCACTATGAGAATTTTACCAGCTAAGATGCAAAGGGGCCAGCTCAGAATGTGATATATTGTAAGCTGTTAATAAATAGCAGCTCCCTGGCCCCAACCTTCCCCAACAACCTTCCCCCAGTTGCAGCGCAGGGTTTAATACCTCCCAGGAGCCCCATAAACTCTGGCAGACCAGGACTGACCAGAGCTTCAGCTCTGGGTGTTCTGTGCCTCTCTCCAATACACACAGTGCCTCATTAAAGAACTCAAAGTTTATCTGGCCCAAAAGCAATGCTTTTATCTAAAATCAGATCCCATGGGCAACAAGGGAAGCAGGAAGCCTATCGAGGCATTCGGGCCAACTGGTTTTAGCTGCCAAGGGAGACCTCCTCATAGGAGGTGGTTCAGGCTGCAGGCTGGCTCACACACAATGCCAGTGTACACGGTGGGTTAATTAGCAGTAAACAGATGCCACGATTCACCTCTGTGCTGTTATTTCCCCATGCACAGCAAAAACTATAATCGCTCTGTTCTCCTACAGGATGTTTGCGTTCAAGTTAAAGCTGCCTCCTCCATCCAACTAGCTGCAATTCAGTTCAGCACAGGGCAATGAGGAACTTGGCTCCTCTCACGATAGCTGGTGTCCGGCCTGACAAGAGGCCCGCCTGACAAGAGGCCCCTTCAGACATCTCCTTCTTTCAGGGAAGGAAAAAAGGAGATGGGTGGGGTGAGGAAGAAAAAAATGAATTTGTCATTTTATCAAACACAGGTGAAGGCTGTCTGCTAGTGGGAACTGCCACTCAACACTAGCACCCACACAGCTCACAAAATGCCCTTTCTTCTGGGGCAGTCAGGCATGAGAGGCTTCATAAGCCCTGTGCCAAGTCTCTGGCATTAAGAGGTAGGGGTAAATTTGCAGGCCAACCCCTGGGTCACACTCTCCCTACCACTGCCCAGGCCTGGGTGGGTGTCTCATCTACTTGGAGCCTAGGACCTGATGAAGGTGTCCTGAAAGGTTCAACCTCAGCTTCCAGAAATAATTGAATACCCTCAGAGTGCCAGACAACAAAGAGAGATTCAGTGCCCAAAATATAAACGTAACCAGCATGGAGTATTAGTCAATTCATCAGCAAGAGGTTACTGAATACACACTTTGTTTATTCATTCACCCACCATCTACCAAATGCCCACCAGAGACATGCCACATGTTTGGTGCTAGGGATTCAGAGATAAAGAAGATGCATGTCCTGCCTCAGTGGCCCACAGCCCAGAGTGTGCCAGATTCTGAAGGATCCAGAATTAGGAGCTTACAATCTAGCTAGAGAGCCGAAGAAGGGAAGCCATGTGGAATTCTCCGGGTCACATCCCCATCCCTCACCTAACCAGCACTTTGTGTAAGATGGACTCAAATAAATTGATTCAAGCTCACCTTTGAGTCCATCTTACAGAATGAGCTTCTGCTAAATGCCATTATTCTGCCTGGATACATCACAAAAATGGGAGCCATTACCTACTGAGTATTTTTCATGTGCTAGGCAGAACTTTCTCTGTGGTCTTCACCCTACATGTAATGGAAACTGAGGCATGAAGAGAGGTAGACATCTTGCCCAAGACCACACAGGGGAGGCAAGAGTGGAACCCAGGTCCTTGCATCCCAGGCCCAGGCCGTTTCCACCTCACTGCACGACCAGAGAAGGAGCCCCCACGTCCGTTCCTCACCCAGCCCCAGCTCAGCTTGGGTTCCCCCAAGCAAGCACCACATGACTGACACTCTTGGCATCCTCTTCATAACCTGGCCCAGGTATGGGACGAGTTGCCAGTGAGCAAAATATTTGCTTAACCGAATGCCTGTGGCAGTAAACTTCAGATAGGAGGGAGTGGGAAATGGACAGAAAGAAGACCCGGAAGTCTTCCTGAAGGAACCAGGTGTACAGAAAGATGTTCTGGGTGCCTCGGAACACATAATCCCTGATAGAGGAAAGAGTGTGGAGACGCATACCAGATGTTAAGCAACTACTTAACATGGGTGCCCGGCCTGCCTCAGCGAATCAGAGTAGCACGGGTTCCTAAACAGGGGAAAGTGCCAACTAAAAAGCCCACCGGGCAGGAAGGCTGGGGCTGGAGCCTGGTCCTTCTTGGCTCAGAGCCCAAAAGGCCCCTCTGGTCCATTCAGCACTCACCAGGCCCCTGAGCAGCCCCATCATCAACAGATGGGTCCACCAGGTCCGTCCTGCTCCAACTACCTGGGCTTCTTTACAGACTTTCTGGGAGAAGCCCTTCTGAGCCCTCCAGCACTTTCCACTCCTTCTGTCCCTTATGACTCCGTCTCCCTCTGCCTGAGGCGGCAGAAGGTGGACAGGACAGGCAGAGCACAATTCTTACAAAAATGCAAGGGACTGCTGGAGCCACCAGAGACCCTCAGAATCCGATCCTCTGTTTTACAGGTGGCAAACTGAGGCCTCGCCCCCTGAGTTAACCCTTTCAATGCCAGACATCTCATACTCCAAAATTCTTCCTTTCCTCTCTCTCCATTCCCCTCTCCCTCGTCCTTCCTATGGGGGACATGTGGTGGGCAATGGGAGGCACAGAGGAAAGGGAGCATTTCTCACCCCATTTTTCTCCCACCCCACATTCTGCCTCCATCTTTAGCATCACCTCACTGTTTGTCCGTCTTGGTGCTCACCTTTGGCCCCTGGGTACCCTGCCCCTTCCAGCGGCCTCCTCTCCCTCAGTTCAGTGCCATCCTGGTATGGACAAAGGAGAGGGATCTAAAATAACAGTCAACTTCATCATAACAGGGCCATTTATTAAGCACTTACAAGATGCTAAATGCTCACTTTTACACTTACAAAACCTCTACGTGGCTGGTATTTTCAGTATTTGCAGTTTACCAATGAAGAAAGTAAGCTTGACAAGGTTCAGTAAATTGGCCACAACCACTGAGCTAGTGCAAGGTCTACCTTGGACTAAAATCCACCTTTGCCCAACTCCAAGCTAGGCTAAGAGGCTCACAAGACTGAACTTAACAGATCAAAACGAACATTCAAAATGAGTGCTGCCCTTTTGCACTTGGGGGTGGGTGGAGATCATACACTAATTCCAGTGCTTCCTGAACTCAAAGAATGTCTGGAACTTTTCTTTGGAAATACCCAACAGAGCTCATTTAAAAGCGCCCCAGAACCTTCAGATTCAATACTTCATCATTACGCATTTGAGGGACCAGGAATCACTTGCCCATGTTGGCTTCTTCTCCTGTTCATCATACTTGCTCACAAACTACCTTGGACAGTCTCTTAATACTAAACTGACTTTCAAATGCTGAGCGATGTCACCCCAGACAACATCAAAAGACAGCATCGATGCTATCAAGGGTGCTCCCAGGAAGAGACCCTCATTTTTCAGGAAAGGATGAAAGCACTCTTTTGGTCCTGCATTTAGTCAAAAGCATTTGGTGATGCTAGACACTGCTGTAGGTTGGTCAGAAAACAGAGATGAGCATAACAAGTTTCTTATCTTTAAGGTGCCCTCAACATGGGGATAACATTTCAGGCAACCCGGGTAGGGGACCCCAAATGCCCCAAGCACTGCAGTAGGCGCTGTGGATGCAAAGATGGAAGGCATACAGTCCTAGGCTTCAGAGATGCTACGTTCTATATTCCAGCAGGGGTGTACATTCCACAGGCATGCAATCCAACCTGGATGCACTAGAGTGGAGACTTACCAGAAACAGAGTGACCAAATGACCTGAGAGGTTATTGTCAATGTCCACATTAGGGAAAAAGTCACAGTCTCCCAACAGTGACCAAACTGAATTAACAATAATCACTAACACTTTCCTAGCCCTGGGTATGTGGCACCCTCAGCATTTAACACATTATCTTCCCAACAACCCCAGGCAGTAGGAGGATAATGTGGGTGACATCTTCCAGCATTTGAAAGTCAATTTGAAGGCCAGGTGCAGTGGCTCACACCTGTAATCCCAGCACTTTGGGAGGCCGAGGCAGGTGGATCGCTTGAGATCAGGAGTTTGAGTCCAGCCTGGCCAACATGGTGAAACCCTATGTTCACTAAAAATACAGAAATTAGCTGGGCATGGTGGTGCATGCCTAAAATCTCAGCTACTTGGGAGGCTGAGGCAAGAGAATCACTTGAAGCTGAGAGGTGGAGGTTGCAGTGAGCTGAGATTGTACCACCGCATGCCAGTTTGGGCACCAGATTGAGACTCCATCTCAAAAAAGAAAAGAAAAAGAAAGTCAATTTGATATTAGGAAACCGTTTGAGGGAGTTTTCAGCATTAGTCCATTTTCCAAGTGAGTGAACTGAGGCTCGGAGAGGTGAAGTGGCTTGCCCAAGGCCCAAAGGTCAGCAAGTAACACAACTATGATTTAAGCCCGGGTAGGCTGGCTCCAGAGGGCATGCTCCTGATGACCACACTGAACTATCTAGAATGAGATATTGTACTCATTGAGACATTACAGTTCTGGTCCATTGGATTTTAGAAAGGCAACCTTATTACTCATGTTATTACTCACGTTTGGGCCCCTGTTTTCTCAGCAGTGAACTGTTGAACTTACTTTGCTCCTGCATAAAACTGGAGCTGGGTAGAAGGGGCTGCAATGAAGAGCATTTCCAAGGTGAAGCACGTCACCACGGGAGTGAGACAAGAAACTTGGGAAGCCGCCTCTGTCATCCATGAGCCTTCTGATCTCAATGCTCCAGGCAAGAAACCATGCCAGGTAAGATTCAAAGTGGGAGAGGGTAGACTGGGAAATGATGCATTCCAATCATGAGGGCAGGCTCAAGCAACTGCTATCAATTCACCACCCCTGAATTAAGGCCAGCATCACCCTGCGACAGGCTCTTTGAAACACGAAGTGAGGTGGCAGTTATGCCCCTTAGTCCCTTTATCCTGAAGGTGTTTAAGAAGCTGAGTAGCTTTCAAGTTGCAGGCAGGGATAAGAAGAGGCAGAGCTGAAGGAACTCCAGAGCAGCATAGGAGGAGGCTAAGAGTTAACAATATGAAGACAGAAAACCCTGGGTTCTAACGTCAGTACTGCCTCTTATTAAGGATGCCTCTTGGGCATGTGACATCATGTAGCCATTGCAAGCCCCAGTTTTTGTTCATCTATAAAATGGGAATAATATAGTATCTACAGCATAAGCTGATTTAGAGGACTAAGATAATACATATAAAGTGCTTGACATGATGTCTGACACCTAGCAAACACCCAGTAAACATCAGTTTTCTTATTGGGTCATGATAATGATTCTGGCAGAGCTAGCTATGGATAGCAGAAGCCCTCAGTGTGGGACTCAGTAGCCCCTGCAGCAGTCCAGGTGTCCTCCAAATCCATTTCAATCTCCTGGGTGCAGTGCTACATTTCCCAGGATCCCTTGCAGTTAAAGTACCATGTGACCAAGTTCTGGCCAATGAACTGTGTGGGTGTTGTGAATGACTTCTAGAACTACCCCCACAAAACTACCCCTCATGGTCCTTATTTCTCACCTCCTATCATCCAGACAGATGCAGAGGGTCCAGCAGAAACCTTCAGGGGCCCCTAGAAGATTTCAGGTCCATAGGTGAAAGGAGCCAGGGTCCTTAATGACTGCCTGAAGTGTGTCCTCACTGCACGCTCCACACACACCATCAGTGGTACTTTATATGAGCAATATGTGAACTTCTGCTGTATTAAGTCACTGACATGTTGACCTCTTGTGATAGCCTAGCTGACTAATACACAGTTAATCAAACCTCAAGATGGACTCACAGGTCCCTGTTGCCTCAGTGATTCCAACACCACTGCATACACCAGAGTTCAGATACCATAAGATGGTCCAGGAGAGAAACCAGCAGCTGCACCTGGCCAGGTGTGGTAAGCATAAGGTAAAGCCTGCAGCAACTCAAGAAATGCAGAGGGAAGACCATTCGTCTAGAAAAAACAGGATGGCCCAGCACCAATGTTATGTGTGCTCACAGCTACCAGCTCTTCAGGAGAACAGTATGGTGCGGTAGAAAGAGCATGGTCTCACAGGCCAAGCATATCAGAGGCCATATCTGCCTGGGATCTGCCCAGAAAAGTGACTGAACTCCTCTGAGCTTCAGTTTCCACATCTGTCAATCATGGATAACAATACCCACCTCTGTGTTCTATGACATCACACTGGCATCTTCAAACAAGCCAGGGTAGGGATGTTTATACTGTGGGAATTGATGAACACTGTACATAGGGCTTTCTTCTCCAGAAATCCAGTTACTAATCATTTGCCAGCACATTCCTGGATAAACAGGAGTCAGCTAAGTGGAAGGGGAGAAGGAGGACAAGGAAAGAGAAGTCCAGCAGTGTGGACTGAATGTGTGAAGTCCCAGAGGTAAAAAAACAAAAGGTTGAATGAAATGAAGGAAGTCCTAAGTGGCTGGGTGTGGAGAGCTTGGGAAGATGTTAGGAAGAACCCAGAGGGGGGGCAGGAGCTGGATCTTATGAAAGGACCCCACTAAATAGTAATTATTTGTTCCAATTATCCATGGCTGTGTAACAAATTACCCCAAAGTGTAGTGGCTTAAAACAATTGTTTTATTTTGCTCATGACTTTTAAGTCAAGAATTCACAGAGGGATCAGCTGGTGGGTTCATCTCCGATCTGTGTCAGCTATGATTAGAGGACCCACTTCCGTGATGGTGTCTTCACACATGCGTGGGGCCTCAGTGCTCTTTGGAGAGTCTCTCCTCTTCCTCTCTCTCTCTCTCTCTTGCTTGCTCTTGCTCTTCCCCCTATAGTGGCCAACTTCCCTAAGAACTAGCTTTCCCAGGTAACAAATGAACCGCCAGGGTTCTTCCAACATAGCCTCAGAAGTCACATAGCATCACTTCCACCACAATCCATGGGTTACAAGCAAGTCACAGAGCCAGCCATGACCCAAAGAGGACAACCCAAGAGGATGAACATGAGGAGTCGTGGTTCACTGAGGGCCTGCTTTGAAGACAAGCCACCCGCACTGAGTGACCTCCAGTCACCGTCCTCCGGGACCATCTGCCAGGCGCAGAAACAAAAAGAAAAACCACCAGCCCTGTCCACAAGGAGCTGTCTGCAGAGGAGATAGGATGCCTGCATAGAAAACAGAGGTGCAGCAGCAGATGGCTGTTCCCCACCCAGGATGGAAGGACAAACAGAGAGGAAGCATCAGGGGAGGGAGAGGCAGAGAAAGCTTGATCAGGGTAGGTGGAGAAGGCTTCCAAGGAAGGCGGCATCCCAGCAAGGTGAGCTAAGCCATGAAGGATGGAGGAGATGGCGGGTTAGAAGGGAAGGAGTAGGCCATCGCTGGAGGCCCCCCCAGCCTTCCGTCACATTTGGATCACCATAGACCACGCCAGGTCATCTCCACATTTCCCAGCAGGGATGTTGATCAGACTGGGCACTCTGCAGCGATCATCAGCAGCTCAAGAGCAAGGGCGGCTCCTGACTGTGAGGGTCATCACCAGGCCCACAAGCCTGTCTGTTGCACCAGTGCCTGGGAGGGGCTGTGGACTGTGGACCTGTTTTCTCTGGCTCGACCTCTTCACCCAGAACCAGCAGCAGAAAGGCCAGTTATGCAACCACCGTCACCGCAGCCTGCCAGCCTCAGAGGCTGGGCCTGATCGCCAGGCCTAGTAAGGAGACGGCTGTGGCCTGCACAGCACAAGGCAGGCCTGGGCCCCGACTGCCACTTTCCATGCAGGTGCAGCATGCTCTGCTGACAAACACCTGGGGACAGCAGGGGCCATGGGAGGGAGCTAAAAATAGCACAGCTGGCAACAGAGAAGGCTTTTCTAAGTCCTCAGGGTCCTATTATTCCTTGTCCATAGGATACACACGAGCTGGTACCCAGCATTCTCTCTTTTCCAAGGCTCATGCTTAGAACAGGCACAGGCGCCTGGGAGGCCTCCTGTATCATGTCAGGAGCTGCACAGTGGTCAGAAGTTAGGGAGGCCGCCTGTTGCAGAGGCTGGGCTTGGAGGACAGGCTTGGGCTGCCATCACAACCCCGCATCTCCAGTGGGCTCTCTCTGACCACTCCCTCTAGGGCCAGTTCTGTTTTCTCCCCCTTTCCTGAATCCCAAATTCTTGATGTTTCTGTTATTCACATTGCCATTAAGAATTATGGGCCTTGCACTGTGTTTTTAATTTGTTGTGTAAAGGTTTTATACCAACACAGCCAGATGCCTAGAAAAGACAACACATATGGACATGCAGGCACTACACAACTCCAGAGGGCATCATTCGTGACCAGGATGTGAGTGGCACTCTGGAATCGTGCAGTGTGGCTACTGGTATCGCCAGAGAGGAAATGATGTCTCACATGACCCCATATCCCTGGGAAAATAACAGCCATGCTAATAAAGATTTGCGAACTAACCAATTTGTCTCCTGCTTCCAAATATTCTATGCACGGGGTTTGGCAGGCACAAGGCTGCAATGCCCAATGGTCTAGAAAGAGAGCCATATTGAGATACAAAAATGTATTTCCAGGCTGTGGAGGTGGAGAGGCACAAGGAATTGAGCTTTCTAAGGCAAGGAAGAGTCATAACCATTGAATGAGTTAACTCTTATGAGAGTGCAGATCAAATTCTGTTGGTCACACCAACATCCAAATGCACTAAATTTTAACAGAGCTGGAATTCGGATATACTTATTTCTCTTTCACAGAATTCCCATTCTTTTACGAACACAGTTTCAGAGTTTGTGAAATGAGCAGACAGCGTGTAGGGATAATAAGGCATCATTTCGCAACAGGATGCATAGGGCCGTGGTTTAATGATGAGACTTTGCTGGTGGGTGTCAAACTTTGCTGGTCCCCCAGGCTCTCTTGGATCTGTGTGCATCTCACGCATATGTAGGCACACACATCTCTCTCAAGTTTTTAGAAACCTACTCAAATTCTGTATCCTACCTCCAATATACTCTATGTACAGTGTACGTGTTAATATCAAAAATAGTTTTCTTCTGCTGGACCCAGTGGCCCACACCTGTAATTCCAGCACTTTGGAGGCCGAGGCAGGTGGATCACTTGACCTCGAGTTAGAGGCCACCCTGGGCAAGATGGCGAAACTCTGTCTCCACCAAAAATACAAAAAATTAGCCAAAAATACAAAAAATACCAAAAAATCACACATCTGCAGTTTCAGCTATTTGGAAGGCTGAGGTGGGAGGTTGCTTGAGCCCAGGAAGTAGAGTCTTTGGAGAAAAATAGTGGGTTTTTTCTCCAAAACTTCAAGGAAGACTGTTGACACTCAGAAAAATGACCCAATATTGATTCTGTGCCTCCACATACACCCCAGCACAGGGATATGGCACATGTGCTGTGTTCATAAAGTACAATTATATATCATCTGATGTGAATCTCACAGCAGTCCTGGGGTTATACAGTGAGCAACCTGATGACTGTACACAGCCCACTACCTGTCAGGTAGAGAAATGGCAATTATCCCATTTTCCAGCAAGAAAAACTAAGACTTAGCAAATTTAATTGGAGCAGACAACATTTAAGGTTCCTTCTCATACTGGAAATTAACAGACCTGAGAATTCAATAGTATGGAACTCTCTCAACTTATCAAGGGATGTGAGGTCAGGAACAACACATCACTCCTCTTTTCAGTCCTGTCTATGTCATCAGAGTGTCCCCCACACTGTGGCCAGGATGAGATAAGGAGGTATAAATGAGGTGTACAATGCAGGGTTAGGTCCATAGGATCCACTGCCCACCTGCCTGGATTTAAGCTGGCTCTGCCCCTCACCAGTATGTACTCAATCTCTCTGTGCCTCAGTTTCCTACTCCATAAGTGAGGACAATAATATCACTGAAGTCACCGGGTTGTGGTGAGGATTATATAATACATATAGTTTAGAAACAACCACCACACAGTAATCACTTAAAGTTTGTTATCCAGAAAATCATTTTCATTCTCTATGCATCTATTTTCTATTCTATAAAATGGGAATTACACAAGTGCCTACATCACAGGATTGTTTTGAGGATTAAACAACAGAATAAACATAAGGAGCTTAAAACAATGCTTAATGCATAGAAACCACTCGAACAAGTTTGTTCTAATATTTTTCTCTAAGAAAATAGTAACTCTAATTCCCACAGAAAGACTTCCCAAAAACAAAAGTGCCAGCGAAATAAATGCAGGACCAGAGAAGAAATCATTGCTGTTTTCTAAAACCAGTGACAGACAGCCTCGCTTAGAGACTGGAGGTTCTTGTTTTACATTCATTCTTTCTGAGGTCAAGAAGTAAAGAGGATCACGGGTGAACAGGCACTGGTGAGATGGGAAAGAAAGAACAGGAACATCTCAGTTGCTAGTTTCTGTTTTCACCATGAAAATCATTTTAAAGCTCTGCCTAGAATTTAAATAGCATCATCCCTGGAGATAGCTGTTTCAGTTTCATTACAGTCTGTGTTCATAGAGTACAAATAGAAACCTTTGTGATTTTATTAGTTTCCATGCAACTCAGGAGAGATTTGCATGATAACATTTCAGCTCCTGACTTTAAAAAGGGACCAATTAAAAACATAGCACTTGCATTGCCTGTCACTGGAAAATGAAAAGGTTTCCAGAGTTTTTAAAATCTCTGTCATATTTGGTTCATGGCCATAAATCAAGCATTCAGTTTGACAGTGCCAATCACTATTGTCTAAACCTTCAGTTTATTTTGTAAGAAACGCTTGGAGCAGCTGGGTGTGGTGGCTTACCTGTAATCCCAGCACTTTCGGAGGCCGAGGCCAGTGGATCACTTGAGGTCAGGAGTTCAAGACCAGCCTGGCCAACATGGTAAAACCCCGTGTCTACTAAAAATGCCAAAAACAAAACAAAACAAAAAAAAATCAGCCAGTCATGGTGACATGTGCCTGTAGTCTCAGTTACTTGGGAGGCTGAGGCAGGAGAATTGCTTGAACTCAGGAGGCGAAGATTGCAGTGAGCCGAGATCATGCCACTGCACTCTAGCCTGGATGACAGAGCAAGACTCCATCTAAAAAAAAAAAAAGAAAGAATACTTGGAGGATGTTTGCACCTCCAATAAGAGTTAAACTATAGTACAGAAGAAACAAAATGTACAACTAAGTATTTTTTCCTGGATTGTAGCAAGTCCTACACAATTACCAACACCCCAGAGCTACCTGGTACTCTGTGGATCTGTGAAGTGTTAATGTAATGTATCTGTGACAAGTTAAAATTTAATGCATGGCTCCAGTAGCGTAATCGAATTGATGTTACGCAACCTAAGAGAACTATTCCAGTAAGTTCTGATGTGCTGGCTGCTTATGGTTCAGGGGGATGTTTTTTTGGCGGTTATTGAGTATTTGGGAATCATTCCTTTAGACACGTGCTCTTTTGGCACAGAAGCTGTGGTAATCCTATTCCCACCGTCAGCAGCTGTAATGCTCCGGGGAACCACAGGGCTGAGATGAATATTCTGGCTCCAGGGCTGCCTTTGGGGCAAGTTAAGGAAAAGGATCAAAGTAAGTTGATTTGCATGACCTTCTCTTTAATCAGATGTTTCTTTTTATGCTCAACCTCAACAAAGCCAGCACACTATTTATAGTCCACAGGCTAAGATGTTCTGAACCATTCTCCCGCACCAAAAATTAAAATGAAAACCTCAGTAGTGGTGTGGCTGTACCATTAGAAGTAATAGCAGAGTCACAAAAACCTATTTCTGAGACGTTTTTAAAATGACAGGTTTAATGGTATTTCCAGTGGGGCGGGTGTCCCCAGACTGTAATTCTTAAATGTGTCATCAAAGTCAATATTGAAGTTCTGAGGACATGGCAATCCAATTTCACTCTCGTGTTTTACAGTAGAACAAGAACTTCTCCCTGGATTCACTGTCCTGAATAACTTAATCTTTGGTTATCAGGTAAAAATGATAGTTTTAAAATCTGACGTAAGAAATGGCTTTATATTGAAATCAGAGAACTTGTCATATGCATGGGAAAACTAAGGCCCAGAACCAATGACTTGCCTAAGACACTGTAGTTAGTCACTTGTCACATGTCAAAATCAAAAATCCAGCACTCCCTTAACTTCACTCTAACCAGATCCCACAGGCAGAAAGAGGGCTGTTCTCTTCATTTATCTGCTCTCAAAGTGGACACTGCCTAAATCAAAGTCAGCCTGGGTACTTCTAGAGGGGTTGCAAGCTTTAGAGGAAGAATATTAGCTGCCTACCAACAAAACGAGAGTTCCACAGTAAAGAACGTATCACGGAAGGAAATATGCCCAAAGATAATGGTGGTCATCTCCTGGAGGGGGAATTTGGAGGAATTTTTCCCTTTTCTCAAATTTTTATTTGTAATTGTTGTAAAATACACAGAAGATAAAAATGTACCAACTTACCCATTTTTAAGTGTGCAGTACTTCACACTTAAAAATGTGCATATTTCACTGAGTGTGGTGGCTCATGCCTGTAATCCCAGCACTTTGGGAGGTGGAGGCAGGTGGATTGCAAGGTCAGGAGTTCAAGACCAGCCTGGCCAAGATGGTGAAACCCTGTCTCTACTAAAATACAAAAATTGGATAGGTGTGGTGGCAGGCACCTTTAATCCCAGCTGCTTGGGAGGCTGAGGCAGAGAATCACTGATCCCAGGAGGCGGAGGCTGCAGTGAGCCGAGATCACGCCACTGCACTCCAGCCTGGGTGAAGAAGTGAGACTCTGTCTCAAGGAAGAAAAAACAAATGTGCATATTTCACACTGTTGTGCAACCCATCTCCAGAAATTTTTCATCCTACAAAACCGAAACCCTATACCCATTAAACACTTCCCTCCCTCTGGCCCCTGGAAACTATCATTCTACTTTCTGTTTCTGAGTTTGGCAACTCTAGGTACCTCTTATAAGTGGAACTTATCCTTTTGTGGCTGGCTTATTTCATTTGGCCTGATGTCCTCAATATTCATCCACGTGGTGGTATGTGTCAGAATTTCCTTCCTTTTTAAAGTTGAATAATATGTTGCTGTATGTACCTACCACAATTTGCTGATCTATTCATCCATGAATGAACACTTGAGTTGCTCCCACCTTTGGCCATTGTGAATAATGCTGCTGTGAACATAGGTGTACAAATATCCTTAAGACCCTGCTTTTGCGTTTTTTGGATATCTAACCAGAACTGAGATTGCTGGATCATGATAATTCAGTGATTGACTTGTTTTGGAAATTTGTCATGGAACTGCCATACTGCTTTCCTCAGTGTCTGCACCATTTGGCATTCCCACCAACACTACACCAGGGTTCCAGTTTCTCTACATCCTCACCAACACTGGTGATTTTCTATTTTTTTTTGACAGTAGCCATCCTAACAGGTCTGACTGTGTCCTTTTTGTTTAATGCCCCTGCATGGCCCACGTTTTCTACAATGAACAGGTAGCACATTAAAGACAAAATGTAAAACACTGAAGTTAAAAAGCAAATCCTATGGGGAAAACAGGGTTGTGAAAGAACTTAAGAAATGATTGGATTTTTTTAGACCGAGGCAAACTGTTGAGCCCTCTTGTGGGCTCAGCTAGAGACATCATTCCTATACTCTTCAAGAATCTATCACCTGATCGGCATCGGCTGCGGCCATAATTCATGGGCAGCTAAAATAATTCATCTAAGCACTGGGAGGAAAGTGCTCCCAGATGCAGGTCGGAGAACAACAATGTACATTAAGCTCTTGCCTGCTAATGTTGGTCATAAAAATCCCTAGCACTTGGGGAAGGCCTTTCATCTTCCAAATCTTTCCTCCAAGCATAGAACCTTATCTCTGAGTTCTCCATTTGAAGAGCTGGAGGCCCACTTTTTCCCCTTCCAGAGCCACAAAGGGTCCACTTTCCAAAACCACATAAAGAGAAAACAACATGACTGTGACAACTTCTCCCAGAGAGGATCAGAATTCTCCTCTCAGTTAACAAGCACACCAACAAGATTCCCCACGAAGCCTTCCAGCCCTTCACCTGTGGGCCACAGGGCCACACAGGCCACATGCTATCAGTTCATTAGAAAGAACGTCTCGTTTGAAAAGCTAAAATGTTCCAAAAGTGAACTCATTCTACCCACCGTCTTTATATAATGCTTTACTCCTTGGAGGTGAGGTCATTTGATGTGATTTATTCATTAAAACAAAGGTGAAAGAACTAAAACCAAAATCCATCCAATTAGCTATTTATCCAACCTCTAACTCTCAGAGGAGAAATTCTTTTTCCCTTGGTGTGAACCTCTCCCTCCACCCTCTGCCCTCCCTCACCTTTTTCCCTTGTGTGTTTTGCTCTCTTTTCTTTTCTGGTTTCTTTTTGTTGAGCAAAAGGGGGGAAATAACAGCAAAGATAAACAGGAGTCCCAGTGGAAAGGAGACCCAATGAGCAGGTGGGGAAGAGACAGCCTCCTATTCTAAGGAGCAGCTGTATTCAAGCGATGCAAAAAGAGGTTCAAAAGCACTGTCTGTCTCCCTAAATGAAAAACAGTCGACATCTAGAAAATAGAATCCAACTCAGGTTTCCTAACAAAGGCTCCATACCCTGCATCTGGATTTTTGTCAGGGCCCCAAAATTATAAGCCCTGCATGAAACTGAGAAGGGGGCTAAACCTTGGAGATAACAGGGCAGGTGACAATGACAAGGAGGTGACTTCATGGCCTAGTGACAGTCAAAAGCCTCCAGCCACAGCTGCTGACAAGACTGAAAAGACCTCAGAGGGCAAACTTCAAGAAACAACAACCAGAATGGGTCGTTTTCTGAACTCTGGGCAAAGAGGCAAAGGGAAACCTCACCGTCTCAGGAGGAGAAGGAACCTGGGGAAGCCATCAAGGAGGAAAAGAAAGTGGCCTTCACAGAGGAAACACAAGTTAAGGTTGAGGTCATTCTATGTCTCAACAACACTGCAGACATGGAAACACCACCCAGCTCTGTCCCTTGCTGGATTAGATTTAGAATTTGAAATCTACCATCCACCAAGGCTTGTTCTGAGTGTCCCAGACACAGACCAGAAGCAAAGAGGGACTAGCACAAACTGAAAGATCTTCCCAAGTTCATTGTAAAGTGGGTGTGTCCCTAGTGGAACGGTGGCATCAGGAGATCATATTTACCCTGGTAGGGTGGACTTCCAGCACTGGTGAGGAAGCGCATAGGGCCTGAGGCCTCAAAGCGTCCTTCTACAACTATGAGTTTATAGTTCCATGTGTTTCTGAACTTGTTAAATAAGGTTGCTATGTGTTGTCCACTAACCTACAAACCTGAAGTCCCCAACCTACAAAGGCCACTCTCAATCCCAGCCCCCACCCCCAGTTCACTCCCAAAGATGAAGACAGAGAGGAATGCCCAGTCTTTAAAAGGGATGAAGGAACAAGAACAAGACATGGAACAGGAAAATAAAATAAATACTCATCTTATACTCCCAACCTGAAATCCACATACAGGCAGCCCAGCCGCCTGTAGATAATTTGGCTTACAATGATGTGCAAAGATGCAGACCCATTTTGGCTGAATAGTTAAGTACAGTTAGAAGTGACCTGGGAAAGAACATTACTGACAATCTTGCCTTAAAAAACTCTTTTGCAAAAGACTTCACGCTCCCAGACTTCAGCAGCTAACAGATGGAAATTAATTTCACTTCAAGTCAAAAATCTAAAATCTGGCCAGGCACGGTGGCTCACGCCTGTAATCCCAGCATTTTGGGAGGCCGAGGCAGGCAGATCACTTAAGGTCAGGAGTTTAAGGCCAGCCTGATCAACATGGTGAAACCCTGTCACCATTAGAAATATAAACATTTGCCAGGCATAGGGGCACATACCTTAATCCCAGATACTCGAGAGGCTGAGACAAGATAACTCTGGAGGCGGAGGTTACAGTGAGCCGAGATCATGCCACTGCACTCCAGCCTGCCAGCCTGGGCAACACAGCAAGATTCTGCCTCAAAAAAAAAAAAAAAAAAAAAATCTAAAATCCTAATTTTTCTTTTCAAAAAACATCCTTCCCCCAAAGAAAAGTCAACTCTGATAATGGGGATATTGACACAATGTTTACTTTAATTACTTCTTCCCCAAATGGAAGTATTCCTCCCTATTGTGCTAGAAACCAGAATTAAACAGCACCAAGTTTCCACAGAAACCCTCGGGAATTAGAACCACTAAGAAAAAAGGATGTAAAAGAAAGGATGGAGAGAGAGGAGGAGGGGGAGAAGGCTGGAATTCAGGCTTTCCTGTGAATTCGTCTTGAAATGCCCAGAGTCACCGGATCTGAGTCCCCAAGAAAATCTGGTAGAGAGCCCAGTGAAACAGCATAAAGAATATAAAATAAATGAGATGTGTGAAATAATTTTGATTTTGGTCACATGAAGAAACATTAGTCATACAGGTAACGAGATCTTATAGGGAGATGATTCCAAGGCTCGGCTTGACAACGTTAAGTATATCCATTCTGGGCCTGGAGTGCCAATTACATTTCCAAATTGGCAATTAGACATAATGTCCCAAGACAATCACCAAATAATGCCAAAAACAAAGCAAGTTCCAACTTAAAGCTGCCATTCTTTTGAACTGCCCTTCCCTCCCCTGCCTGACTCATCCACCTCACAAACAGCTGCTCTTTATGAGCTAAATCCTTGTTAGTTGCTGATCAAGAGAGACCAGGATGGCGTGAATAATTAAAATCCACGAATGACTCAAGCACCATGTTATCAGCAAACCAAGCCCACCCCTTTCACCAGGAGTTTCTCCATAGCATCTCACAAATTACCCAAAAGAAGGACCAAAATATATTCGCCCCCCTACTGCATTCTCGTTCAGCCCCCAGCTAACCGGAAAAGATGTTGGAAAGAGCCTTCCAACATCTATGTGTGTTTACATTTGTATGACTCAGTTCCTGCCCTCAAGGAGTTTGCAGGCAATTCAGACGTCAGATGATCATATTCCATGAGAAGATAACTGTTCTTTCCCCTGCTCAGCCTGTCACGTGCTAATAAAAGTCTTAACGAGAAGGGACTCAGAACTGGATCTTAATTATTTTTTCCCCAGCACCTAGTTTGGTTTCTGGCACATCGTACGCACTTAATATGCAACAAAAGCAAAAACAACCGTCATAAGAATAACCAAAAGACTTCTCTGAAGGCCTACTGTGTGCAGGCCATGACACCAAATCCTTCATTCGGCCTGCTGCAGACACTCGTGGTTCTCCCCTCTGAAAATGAAACAACATAAAAAGTACAACTCATGGAAAAAGTCCCTGACAGCGTGAGCTGTGAAAAACCCGGTATGGTGAGAAAAGCAGCTGCTTTCACTTTCATCCGCTGGAATTCTTAAGAAGTACATTGGAGGGCCGCACAGCACGGTGGCACACGTGTCCCCCAGTCACTCCACGGGCCGCTCTCCAGCCTATCCTTTGAAGTTGAACTCTCCATTTGGGAAGGCACACCCAGGCCCCTACAGAAAATCAGGCTGGCAGTCTTGATGTCCACTGATTTCAAACACTCCAGAGGGAGTGGCCCCAGCCAGCCTGGAGCATCACCACAGGGCAGCCCTGGCGACACCAGCAGCCTTTCATTTTGCAAGGAGGTGGTTTGGCTGGGTTGGCCTCCTGGACTTCAGGAAGCCACACCCCTTGCAGAATGACCAACTGGCATGAGGGAGAGCCCACACTTTGGTGGGCGACACGCAGACCACACCCTGTAAACACTGCTCTGGCCGCCACAACCCAACCCTAAATCCACAGCGCTGATGGTTTCCTTAGGAGCAGGCACCTGGACCATCAGCTTTAGCAAACAAGAGCCCAGCCTGAAACACAGCTACCCGGCCCTGAAGGGAGTTTTCTCCACCCAACGGGCTGGCACAGCAAACCTTCTGCTTCTCATCCCCTCCCCCTTGAAGAGCTGGGAATTTCCATATTTAAAAATAAGCCTGTCTTCAGGGATAGACTGCCCGGAGTCTGAGGGATGGACCAGATCCTTGCTTCTCAACTGTGGTCTGCACAGCATCAGTACAGCCTGTGTCTCGCCAGATCAGCAGAATCTCCGGCCCCACACTGGACCTTCTGAATTGGAACCTGCATTTTAACAGCTCCCAGTGATTCCTGAGCATATTAAAGTTTGAGTTGGCCAGAAACAGTGGTTCACACCTGTAATCCCAACACTTTGGGAGCCCAAGATGGGAAAATCACTTGAGACCAGGAGTTCAAGACCAGCTTGGGCAACATAGGGAGGCCCCATCTCTATTAAAAAAACAAACTAGCCAGGCATGGTGGTATACCCCCATAGTCTCAGCTACTTGGGGGGCTGAGGCAGGAGGATCACTTGAGCCTGGGAGGTTGAAGCTGCAGTGAGTAGTGATCATGCCACCACATTCCAGCCAGCCTGGGCAACAGAGTGAGACCCTGTCTAAAAAAAAAGTTTGAGAAGCCCAGACCTGGACAAACTCTGCAGCTGTTGGAGATGGAGATCTGATATTCCCACTGAACATTCCCCTGGCCTACTGTCCACCATGCTAGGACAGCCCTGCCTCTGAGGGTGGAATCCCTGACTTTTCTTTTCTAGGTGCCCAGCCCAGGTGGTCCCACCCACCAGAGACACAGTTCTAAAAGAGACATCATTGGTCTGCTCCCTCACTGTGCACAAAAATGCTTGGCCTTGCCTGACCCCCAGGAATGTCTCCAAGGGACCCAGTGTTCCCCACAGGGCCCAGGATCACAGCACAAACAGCCCTTTCACCAGAACCACAGAGGCGACCCTCCAGGGGATCTTCAGCTGTGGAAGGTGGCGTTGGCTGCTGTGATTCACAGATTAGCACGGTCACTGCCGGTGTGAGCCGGGACACCCACTTTGGGAAGGAGATCCTGGCATTGCAATCTAATGCCAATCTGACTGTTTCTGCACCAGGCCTCTCATGCCCTGATGAGAGGGCAAGCCCCAAAGCAAGCACTTAATCCTGGCTAGCAGCCACCCAATGAATGTCCCCATCCAGGGAACAAAATAGCCGCAAGGCAAAGAGAAGGCCCATTTGGCCTTGCCTTTGGAATCCTTTACCCTCAGGCCAAATGGCAGGGGGCAGGCAGCTCTTCCTTTCCTCCTGATGTATGTTTTGGTCAAGTCTCCTGGGTACCTGGAAGCAGGGCTAGCCCAAAACTTCCAAAGGGAGGCCACAGGTCCCCAGTGACCTCCTAGAAAAGGCTATAAAGTGAGGCTGGTGAAAAAAACCCACTCCATGAGTTTGTGCTCTGTTACAGCTCTCAATTTGCAGATGAGGAAACTGAGGCACAAAACAGTGATGTCTTTGCTCAAGATCACAGGCCGACCTTGGGCATTACACAGCAGACTTGACACTGGAGCAAGACGGCTCACAGGTAGCACATCCGAAGGCATTTTAACCCATTTCTCTACCAGCAGGATGCCTCCAAGCCTGTGAGGCATCCCCCTCTAAGGGGGAAGCTCAGCCACACTACACCTGCTGATTTTTTTTTTCACAAGGTAATTTCAAAGGCAAGTGTGCCACAGAGCACACTTTGGGAAACACTGGCCTAGGGGATGTCTTGAAAAAGCTGGTCTGGGTAGTCAGTGAGTGCCCTGGCCAAGAGACTGTGACATCACTTGGAGGACAGGTCTGTGAGTTCTGGACTTGGGATAACAGAGATGGAATTTGTCCCTCCTCAAGGGTACAGTGCTGGACAACCACACCTGCCCACCAAACACCACAGTGTTTCCCTTCTGCCAGCCCTGCAGTTCCTGGTCCCCCACACTGTCAATGTTCATCCACTGATACCCCCACCATCAAAACAGTAACCATCCTGCCAGGCCCCCATCTATGGAGCCTACCTATGCCACCCCAGCCTAACCTTCCAGCCTCGCAACAGCCAAGAGCCATAAGCCCAAGTCTCAGTCTGACTCTAACTGGTTGTTTGACCTATGACAGTACCCTCCAGGATATAAAGGCTCCTTTTGGCTCAAAAACTTTGTTATAGTCTGCGCCCTTCAGGGGCTGTAAGTTCAATGAATCGAAGGGAAAACAAACTCAGCACTTCGTGAAGCTGTGATAGCTACCATTCACAAGAAGCCTGCTAAGTGCCTGGTGTTTGCAGGGTGCTATATGCCCATTATTTCCACTCCCTATAAGAACCCTACAAAATAAGCAACAGTATGCTCTTTGTATGGGGGAAGAAATCAAAGCTAAACCTGGTTGGCAGTCCAAGATGCCCTGCTAATAAATGTGAGATCCATGATTTGAACTTGGGTTTGTCTGATTACAGAGTCTGTACTAAAGTATGCCTTCCCATAAAGAGAGCCAGGGAAGAGGCATGGTGGCTCACACCTGTAATCCCAGCACTCTGGGAGGCCAAGGCTGGCAGATCATGAGGTCAAATTAAAACCATCCTGGCTGATATGGTGAAACCCCATCTGTACTAAAAATACAAAAATTAGCGGGCATGGCGGCATGCAGCTGTAGTCCCAGCTACTCAGGAGGCTGAAGCAGGAGAATTGCTTGAACCCATGAGGCAGAGGCTTCAGCGAGCCGGGAACGCGCCACTGCACTCCAGCCTGGGTGACAGAGCAAGACTCCATCTCAAAAAAGAGAAAGAGAGAGAGAGAGAGAGAGCGCCAGGAATGAGAAGCACAAGCTCTCTAGACAAGGGCAGGTCAGCGGGAGCTCCCCTGTGACTGGGACCCAAGAACTCCTCCTAGGTCACCCCAAGTGATCTGCTCAAAAAGGAGTATCTGAAGGTCATCCGGTGCAGCTGATCTCCAGGACAGGATGAGATGAGGCACCAGGGTCAATCTGGAATCAAGAGCTCCACGGCACTGAAGCTCCAGCCCGGATTGAATGCGTCAGGCCAGACCCTGGGTAATTACCAAGCTGTAATGGGATCTGATATTTATATTAGTCACGAGCCTGACAGAGAAAACGTGTTGTTTTCTTAGGCACAGCCATGGAGACAACATCTCGATAATTCATTACACGCAGACCATCTTTGATCAAGCCCAGGCTTCTACAAGGACAACAGCTCAAATTGAGAATAGAAATAACTCCATTCCCAGCCACACTCAGGCCCTTCAGCAAACCACAGCTCCATCAGGAAGTTGGCCTCGGTTTCCCCAGATATTTAATGAGAAGTGGACCATATGCTGGAAGATGAGCAGAAGGTGGAAATAAAGATATGCAACTGTTCCGAGACTGAATTCCTAGAGGAATTGCTGGGGAATTGCAAAACACATTCTGAGCTAGAAACTTTAACCCTCGTTCCTCAACTCCTCTCCCTCTCCTGTATCGAATCACAGAGCAGGAAGGGACATTAGAACTCACAGAATTCAATTCCCACATTTTATATACAAGGAAAGAGAGACACCAGAGAGGTTAAATAACTTCTTCAAAGTCATGGCTTTATTCAGGCTACCAGAGGAGTTCCCTATTCAATATAGTCTATGACAGGATTGAACTTCACAACGTCACAGCCAAGTGAATAGAGAGCTCTGATAAAATCCAACAAACTAAAAAAGAATAATGCAAAAAATTACAGCAAAGAACACTGGAATGACTGTGACCAAGTTCCCAACAGGAGGAAATTGTCATGTTGTCTTCTTCACTTTCTGAAAAAGTGCACATGCCACTCTTTTCAAAAGAATAAAATCATTCCCTATTTGAGATTCAGAGGCCAAAGGTACTAAGGAAGAGATGTCCCACTACGCACGTTCACAGTCTTGGGTTCCTTTGATCAAAAAGGTTGGTGCAATTCCAGAGACCAAACGCTCATGAAATTGGAGTTCCTTGCCGAATTTTATCTCCCACAGAACTTCAGATGCTACAAAAGACCTCCTTTCCTGTGGACTCCAGCGTTTGATCAAACCATCTTGGGGCTGAAGGAGGGTGAGGGTGAACCGATCTGAGGGCTGGTAGAATTTTCTAGAAAGGCAGCCTACGTTTTTCGTGGGAAATCTAGCACAAAAGTTATTATTCTAAACTTAAGCCAAATACATGCCTGTGTATCAAGTTTTGAGAAAACTACCAAATACTTGGAAAGCAAAAAGAACAAAAGAAAAAAAAATACAATTGCAATAAAAATACAGACCTCAAGGGTAGAAAGATATGCTTTTAAAATGCCTGACTTACCATTATTGCTTAGAATGAGCTGGCTACCCATGCTTTAAGTGAGCAAATCTAGGGGCATTATCAAGAGATTCTGGGCATGCTTTAAAGCAGACTCATGGTATCAAAAGGAACCTGTACTCATTCGAAACTGGCCTCACATCTGCTGAACCAACCACCATCACCTCTCATCCCTGGCAAATTTCTTATAGCAACTAACTTCCAGTTATGTCCACTCAGCAGGTCTTGGAGCTACAAAATATAGCCAAATATTTACGGATTGTTTTTTCTAATCATTGCCAAAAACCTATTTTCTTGAGTAAACTGACAGAAGTTATGCTTGCTCATCATTTAGGAGATCCTTTGTGTGTGTGAGGGGATTAGCATTTCATTACAGGCACTGCAATCGCATTTCTGTACCCACTAGCGTAAAAAGATCTTGGAAGCTGTGTTTAAGACCCCAGGATCACAAAAACACCACGAGTTATTTTGAATCATTGAAAAAGTTTTCGTTATGATCAAAATTGCCCACTGCCTGAAAAAAAGCAAGCTGTTAAAAAGTTCACCCAGATCACTCCATCTAGGCAACATTTCAGATCTTTCCCCTAAAGACAGCTGCTGAATCTCAGTAAACGGGGGAACAAAATTCCTGAGGCTGTTGGGGGAGGTGGAGGAGAGGGATGGAGAGAGGGAATGTGGGAATTTGAAGGCTCCGGGAATAAGCTGTCTCAGGGTCTCAGCAGGAGGGTTAGGCAGGGATCTGGTGTATAGGGCTTTGCTTAACCTGAGGGTTTCTCTGGAAAGTGGCAGGTTTTCCTTCTTAACAAATAAAAAGGAACTTCTCCAGCTGAGAAGGTAATTCCAAAGAAAGCTCTCTGGCCAACACCTGCAGGCCTCCGAGAAGCCAGAGAATGAGGATAAGAACGATGGTTTTCATATTTCTCCCTTTTTTCCAATACACCAGTATTTTCCAAAACACAAATGTGCTGCCACAAAACACAGCTGAGCTCCAGCACCCAACAGGATGTGTAATTAATGATCAGGAGAGAGAGCCTCGGTTCCCCCTGGTGTTTTCATAGCCAGCCTTCACCCACAGCCCCTGGCTTCCCTACTTCTCTCAGCCCCCAAGAAGGCTTCTACAAGTTGCTGTGCCCTATGGAAGTTTGAGGGGGTCCTCGGGTTAACTTTACTAGAAAAGATGTGAACATGTGGGGACTGCAATGTGTATCCACCTTGCACTATTCACCTGGATATCCCTTCCCTCCAAAACGGTTAGTGCTGTGAAGTTCCCTCGGATGGGAATTCCTCAGAAAGAAGGCAGCTGGGTCACTCTCTTGTTTCCAGTTCTTTCTTCTTTCTTCGGCAATTTTCTATCAAACACCATCGGATCCCCCATTCCAGCCAGCGGCTACGGGGAAGGGAGGACATCTCTAGGGACATGAGTACAGACCAGGCAGTGAGCCTAGCAACCATACATCGAAGGTGTCGCCAGCCTCAGTGCTGGTGGGCGTCTGCGCCAAGAATAGCTAAAGCCGACAACATCTAGCCACCTCGAGCGCCAGGGAAGAAGCTCCGCGTAAAACCGCGGCCTCAGGCGGACCCCCGCTCCAGCTTCGCGCTGCTGGGCATTTCCGGGGAACCAAAGTGGGTGGCCTAGGGGCAAAGGAACAGAGGCCGAAGAACTTGGGGTATGTTCCACTAGAACACCTAAGGGACAGAGTGGGAGGTGACATCGGATTTACGACCTCGACACGTTCTGAATGTGGCAGCCCCGTGGGCTGCCCCAATACTGGGATGGATCTCCTCAACTTCTTTCGCCCCTCGAAGTCCCCCACTACCTCGGGCCATGCTCCTCCCCCGGGATTCCCTTGTGCAAAATTATTCTCTCCCTTGTCCAAAGAATTTTCTCTTTTATCTGACCCCACGAACTCATTTCCCCAACAGGTTCCTAAAGTATGGATGGATGTGCTCCCTCTCGCCCACCGACTGGAGCCGTGCCCCGACAGGTGAGCGGTGCAGAACAAGCACCCAGCGGCCCCCAGCTTCCTCCGTCCAAGCGGGGTTGGCTCTCCCCACCCCGCACCACAGCACCCGAGCCCGTGCGTCCCCCACCCCAGCCCCAGCCGCAGCCAACAACCCTACAATAAACAAGAAGACAGGATTGGGCATCCGCGTCCGGGAGCGCACTGGCTCGGGGCAACTCCTCACCCTCGGCGCGCCGCCCGCTGCCCGGATCCGAGAGCACCGGGAGAGCGGAGGAAAGGGAAGGCGGCCGTGGGGAAGGCAGGCGGGATGAAGGGAGGCACCGCGCGGCACGGAGCGAGGAGGTGGGCTGCAGGGGACGCCGAGAAGCGGCGGGGCTGGCGCAGAGGGCGGGCGCCCGGGGCGCGCGTTACCTTCGTCTTGCCCCCGCAGTGGCAGCACACGGTCCACAGGTACTTGAGCGTCCGCCAGAGCAAGATGATGAAAAGGCCCCCGAAGAAAGTCACCATGGAGGAGGCCAGGAAAGCCCACCACATGCGTTGGCCCCGGCTGTCGCACGGCACCTCCATGGTCACCGGGATGATGAGCGCATCCATCTTGGGCTCGTGGACCGAGGACGAGGAGGAAGAGGAGGAGGAAGAAGAAGAGGAAGAGGAGGAGGAGGAGGACGCGTCTAGGCTGAGATGGTTCGCGTGGATATTGCTACTCATTCTAAGACTGCTGCCTCCGCCGCCGCCGCCGCCGCCGCTGCTGCCGCCGCCGCCGCCGCCACCATTTGCCATAGCTAGCAACGGGCAGCCGGCGCAGGGGCTCGGGGGAGCTCCTCCCGCCGCCAGCGCCACCCCGAACACCCATCAACAGCCATATTGCTGCTACTGCTGCCGCCGCTGCCGCCGCGGAGCGCGGGAGGGGGGCGGGGAGGCGCCTGGGCTCGGGGCGCTGTGCGCGACCTGGCGGGGTGCGCCGAGATATATACAGCGAGCCGCCGCCGCCCGCCCTCCCCCCGGCCGCCGGCCCGCCCGGGGGGGAGGGGGATGGAGCGCGCGGGCAGCTCCCCCTCCCCGGCCCGCGCCCCGCTAGCCCCGGGCCGCGCTGGCCCCGAGCGCCGAGAGCCAGGGGGCGCCGCGGGCCGCCCGCGCCCGGGGTCTGCGCCGCCCCCGGGCCCGCCCTGGCTCTTCGCGCGGGCCCGGGTGTCCTCGGCGCCGCGCCGCCTGCCGTGCGCCACTGGTGTGCGCTGAGCTCCGGTCGGGGACCCCCCTTCCCCGCGCGCCTCCCGCGCGGCTAACGAGCCGCTCTAGGCTTATTAGGCGGCAACTCGTTAATAATGGATAATCGGCCCCCTCAGCCCGGGCGCCCCCCCGCCAGCCCTCCTCCCCCGGGCTGCGCTCGGCTCCCGCTCGCCGCCCCGGTGCGCGCCCGGCCGCGGCAGGTTCACCGCGTCCGGCCGCCGGGCCGTGGCCGCCTGCTAGCCCATGCTCCCGGGACCCCCGAGTCCTGTCTGCACGCCGCTAAGCGTCCTCGGCCTCCGCTAGCTCTTCCTCCTCGCCGCCTCCGACTCCTCCTCGTCCCCGTCCTCGCCGCCAGAGCCTCTTCGGCGCGCGCCCCGCGCTCCCCTCAGCCGCCAGCAGCTGCGGCTGCAGCAACTGGAGCGGGCGCGGGCTCTGGATGCCCGAGGCGGGAGGGGAAGAGGCTCGCGGCGCTAGTTCGCCTGGGCTCCGGGCTGGGCAGGGGCGGGCAGGGCCCCTAGGCGGCGGCCCGACACGCTCCCCAGACTCGCAGGGCGCAAGGTAGAGCGCCCCCAGCCCAGGTGCAGGGCCAGGCGCCTCTCTCCAAAGGGCTGCGCCCCCAACCGAGCGCGGTGGGGTACCCTGGGAGGATGGCGGGGCCCCCTAGGCAGGCCGTTTTTTCCCAAAGAGCCCCCAGTGGGGAGGGAAGGAGTGGCCATATGTCAACTAGATTCCACATGCTGAGCGCCCCAGGACCCTCGGGCTTCGGGAGTGAGGAGGACCCTACGCCAGGATACACACAGTTACCCACCCCTACTTCGCTCTTCTCCCTGCTTCCCATGTGCCCAGTGTCCCGCGTGTGGTTGGAGGGCAGGGTCAGGAAGGCCGGCGGGTGGTTTGTGGCCCCTGACAGCAGCAGGTGGTTTTCTCCTTTTCCCCTATTAGCGACAGAGGCTGCCCAATAGAGAGTAGGCAGAGATCATCAGGGCGAGCCGGCTGGGGTAGTGCAGGCGGGATAGACAACAGAGTTCCCTAAAGGGTTGCTTTCCTCTTGTATAGTCCCGGACTTCATCCATGCTGTGAGGAGGACAGATGGGGGAAGGGGGCTTCAGGCTTCATTCCGGCTCACCGCTCCCTATTTAGGGTCTTCCCTTTTCCCACTTAAGATGAAGTCCGTATTTGTTCCTTGGCCTCTCTCTGTACACCACCCGGGGAATCCCCCTTCCGACACTTGCAGAAACTTTGCGCCCTCCTGGACACTGTCCCTCCTCGTGCTACCAGCGGGACCACAAGTTTTTCCAGCGCTGATTAAATCGAAGATGATCACCCTCTCCCCTCATTGCTGCAGTGGTTTCCCCAAAGTTTCCAGCTCATTAGTTTAGGCCTAACTGGAATTCTCAGGTTCCTTTCAGCTCTTCCCGTGGAAAAGGCCCAAGTTAGCATCCTTAGCTTTACACCTGCGGCTGTCTCCTCGGGAGTGAGATCAGCCCTGCCCTTGTCCTTGGAGGTCTCTGGAAGGAAAAGTGACAAGGGAGGCTGAGCTGGGCAAAGAGGCTGAAGACGGTGTTTGAAGCCTCTCTCTTGCTTGATTCAGAATGCATTCATTGCTTTAGGGTACACTTCCACTAAGAAAGAGTTAAGGCTCAAGTCAAAGGAGAAAATGGAATGAGGTAAGAGTTCTTGAGTATTTAGTTCTCAAAAAGCAGTATATGTAGGAGGGAGCTGCAGAGTGTTCTCCAGAAAATGGAATTGTGTGAGCCTCCTCTCTGTACCGTCTCATAGTACCTCCAACCTTGGCCTCTGTGTTCAGCCACTCTGAATGCATCCCTGCCACACCAGTCCCAAGCATGCAAAGGTTCTGGGGCTGAGGGAGCTGGAGGAGTGCTGTGGGGATGCACAGGAAGGTGACTGTGGCATTGAGGTTCCTTTATTTATTAGCCTTCTCAATGGCTGTACTTTGCTGTCTTTGTACCATAGCATATGCCAAGAAAGTTAAGGACATTCCTTAAATCAAGGCCAAGATTTGAAATTTACAAATAAGACACCCAGAACATACAAAGAGTAGCAAAGGATACTGCTGTCTCCCCAGTGGGATATGAAACCTCCAGAATGCATTCCCTCACCCCACAATTGAAATTTTGCAAACCAGCAGATGTGGGGCCTTCTCAGACAGCCCCTACAGCCTGGATTCCCCTGAAATGCTAGTCTGTGGCTACTGGTAAGCAGCTGATGGCTTTGGCTTCTGTCACCCCAGCTGCAGAATCCATAGCTTTTTCTCCTCCTTCATCACCTCAGCATCTTTGGAGAGGGTGTTGGGAGGCTCCTCAGATGCCAGCTCCTTCTGCTGTCTTCATCACCCCTGCCTCTGCTGATTGAAGCTCTTAGCAACTTCTACACTATCCAAGATCTCGGCTCAAGATTCATCAGAGACCCTCAGTGTTGAAGTCAGTGTTTTCCCCCTTCCTACAATCACCAGTCTCTCACCATCTCCCTGAATGGCCTAGCTGGTAGGCACTGAGAGAGTGCCACCATCCACCAGAAATAGACATTGCCAGACCCTTGCCCAGTTCTCTCTGGCCATTTCCACATTGTTCACAAACTTTTGCACCACTTCCAGAAAACTTGGCACCTGGCATTACCAATTGAGGAAAAGACTCTGCACAGACAAAATGGAATCTCAAACTTAAAAGGAACCATAGGTATCTTTGATATGATGTGTTTCTTCATTTATACAATCAAAATAAAACCAGAAACTGCCCTGCCTACCTCTAAGGGTTATGTGTGAGGATGAAAAAAGAAAGCTGGGTGTGGTGGCTCACGCCTGTAATCCCACCACTTCGGGAGGCTGAGACGGGTGGATAACCTGAGGTCAGGAGTTTGAGACCAGCCTGGCCAAAAGGGTGAAACCCCATCTCTGCTAATAATACAAAAATTAACTGGGCATGGTGTCACATGCCTGTAATCATAGCTACTTGGGAGGCTGAGGCATGAGAATCGCTTTAACCTAGGAGGTGGAGGTTGCAGTGAGCACCACTGCACTCCAGCCTGGGTGACAGAGTGAAACTGTCTCACAAAAGAAAAAAAAATAAAGCATCATACAGATCTTGACTGTCATTACTATAACCCAGAAAATGGACAGCCAAAGTCTAACTAGATCTTCTGACCCCTGAGCTCATACTTGCATGCGCACATGCCCCCATGCCATTCTGTTCACAGCATGTCCACAGCCAGGCTGTGGCCACAGTCCAGGGCACAGCAGAGCCCCTCCAGCCTGAATGGGCTCTCTGACTACCCAACACTCATGCCTACTCCTTGTCTTGCCAGTCCCTAGACAGCCTTGGAAATGGGAAAGGTGTAGAGAAGCACTATAAGCCCAGCACATCTTCCCCTAATGTGGGTGTGTCTGCAGGCTGGAAATTGACGTCCATTGCACAAGAACTGAAAGCCTCAACAAAAGTAGAAACTTCACCCTCTGTTCTGAAAACACTGTGAGCCACTTATTTTTATTTCTAAATTCATTTAAAAGCTTCCCAGAAAGAAAGGCAACCTGTGTACCATGTGCATGTGTGTCTATGGCAGCTCTCAAAGCAAATCAGAGGTTTCAAGTTTAAGTATTCTGATCTGAACAATCCTGATTTAAAAGAAATAAAAGAAAGTAAACATACTGAAAAAGCAGAGTGACTAAAGTAAAAGCCTAGGAGAACAAGAAAGGTTATTTACTGAAAAGTTGGCCCAGCCTCACAATTAATGTGCAATGGATTTTCTTTTCCTCCAACCTGGACCCAGTTCCAATACTCTGACATCAATCTTGGCGATTTTGCGATGGAGAAGCCAGGTGGTGACTCTTTAAATGATATATCGCCCTCTGGTGGATTTTCCTGGCCCATGACATTATTTCATGAATGTTCAAAAAAGGGGCTTAGTTTAACAGTCTGAAATACAAGATATGAAAATTCCAAAGAGGAAAACCCTGCTGGAAAAAACTACAGGGATTAGGGAGGTGGCATGGATCAGGACTATGTTGGTCAAAGAATACAAAAAAGTTAGACAGGAGGATCAAGAGATCTAATTGTGCAACATGGTGACTACTGTGGATATCAATGTTTTGTATGCTTGAAAACCGCTGAGAGAGTTTAAGTCTTCTCACCACAGATAAATGATAAGTATGTGAGGCAACACGTATGTTAATTTGTTGATTTTATTTAGTCCTTCCACAATGTATATGTATTTTGAAACATCATATACACCATAAACACATTTTTGTCCATGTTTTTAAAAATAAATTAGGAAAAAAATGATGAACAACAGCAACAAAACCCTACAGCTTCAGCAGAATGAATTAACTAGTTACCAGTTCTACCAGCATATAAACTGTTTTGGACAAAGTTCACGTTATTACCATGACTTGACAGATTTCAACTGTTCCTGCCCCCAGTAACCCTGACCTGCCTTGAATCACCACTGTGTTTTCTTTTAAAGTCATCGGTATCTCTTTTTCTAATCACCCTTGGTCTTCACAGTCTCTTTGTGAAGTAAAAAAGGGCAGTAACAGCCCGGTGCAGTGGCTCACACCTGTAATCCCAGCACTTTGGGAGGCCAAGGTGGGTGGATCACCTGATGTCAGGAGTTTGAGACTAGCCGGGCCAACATGAGGAAACCCCATCTCCACTAAAAATACAAAAATTAGCCAGTCATGGTGGTACACATCTGTAATCTTAGCTACTCGGGAGGCTGAGGCAGGAGAATTGCTTGAACCAGGGAGATGGAGGTCGCAGTAAGTCACTCCAACTGGTGACAGAACAACATTCCATCTCAAAAAAAAAAAAAGTAGGGTCAACAGCAATTTTCCCACTTTACAGGTAAGAAAACTGAGGCTTAGATCTGTCAGGTTACTTGGTGCAACAAGGAAGGTCTGTTACCTCTCAAGTGATTTGTCTCTTTGTAATTTATAACAGTGGAGAGTGGGACTTAGAGAACAAGCTTTCAGGTGCTTGTATTTTTATAGATATTTATTTTATATTTACTTCTGCTTATAAGAATAATTCATATGTATATAAACTTTGGAATATAAAAGTTTCATATACACTTCAAGTCAGTGACAAGAAAAAAGAATATGTCACCTGGAATCTTACCACCCAAAATAGCCATTATTAATATTTTTATATATTTATCTCACACCTTTTTCTTGGGTGTGTATTTTTGCAAAATTAGGGTTAGACTGAACATCTAACTTTTATCCTATTTTCCCTTAACATGAAATTGTTAGCAGTTTCTTTATCTCATTAAATAGCATAGAAAACACTATTTTAAAAAATAATAGTGGAATAACATTCCAGTAGATGGCATACTCCTGGGATTTAGATGATTCCAAAGTTTAATATGTTTTAAAATAAATTCTACAACTGTGTGCAAATGACTTCTAGTTGTCAAAAAGATGTCCAGAAGATTTCCACTGATATGCTTCCATCCTGTCTCCAGCATCTTGGGATAGCAGGTGTGTGTAAGAAAGAGACATCTGTGACAGACAGTCCAGCCATGGGATACTTCCCAGCCCTGCCCCAGATCACTGGCCTCAGATCAGCCAGTTGTGATGAAGAAGCTTTGAGCCAGGACATGGTACCAACAAAGTAACTCTCTTCTTTTCTAACAAATCAAATCCAGTGTGTTTGGAGAAAATAATGCTGTGGTCTCATCATACCCTCCTCAATCACTGTGCCACCTGCCTGCCAAGACACATCATCTTCACTCCCCAAAGGACATCGATGGCTAGGTCAAAGACAGCACAGCTCATGGACAATGCCCTGCCTAGAATTCACCTTTCACTGCCACTCTGCAGGACTTCCAGAATGATGATTCTGCAGATTCCTGTCTCCCTTTCCTCTCTGTGATCAGTGTCACCCAGCATAACACCACTATTGAGGGCCTTGCCTCTGGGAGGTAGGCAGGGTAAAAATTAGTTCACCCATTTTCACTCGTGGGAAAAGAAGACACCAAAGGGAAAATGATCCTCCTCAGTGCTACACAACTTGTCTTCCTGGCTGACAGACCAAACAGCTTTCTAATCCTTTTCTTAGAGTTTTCCTGATTTAATCTTTGCAAGCTCTAGTTCAATGTCTGGGCAGTCCAAGACTTCTTATTCCTAGTGCTCCAAAATAATCCAACGACCGCAACGTAAGGGACTGTGCAGATGAAACAAGGGACTTACTCCTGCCTCTGCCCGGGAGCTTTTGCAACATTTGCAAGTAAGAACAATGCTGAGATTACCCTTCCCTCTTACAAACCCTCTTGGGAATAAGGAGAGAAGTCAAGAAGTGCAACATCTCTAAGAGTTTTATTTATTTCCAATTCTGACTTGCTCTCATGGTGTCTGCTTTTGTCATAATGTTCTCCAAAACAAGGTCCCTTTGCTTCAGGAAAATAAGTCATTCTACCAAAAAGACGCGTGCACTTGTGTGTTCATCACAGCACTATTCACAATAGCAAAGACATGGAATCAACCTAAATGTCCGTCAGTGGTGGATTGGATAAAGAAAATGTGGTACGTGTGCACCATGGAATACTATGCAACCAGAAAAAAAAATCACATCCTTTGCAGCAACATGGTTGCAGCTGAAGGCTGTTATCCTAAGTGAATTAACACAGAAAAGGAAAACCAAATATCACATGTTCTCACTTATAAGTGGGAACCAAGTTCACATGGACATAAAGATGAGAACAACAGACTCACACTGGGGACTCCAAAAGGAGGAAGGGAGGAAGGGGAGAAAGGGCTGAAAAGCTGCCTGTTGGGCACTGTGTTCACTATCTGGATGGCAGGATGAATAGATGCACCAAACTCAGCATCACCCAGTATACCCTTGCAACAAGCTGGTACATGCACCCTCGAATGGAAAATAAAAATGGAATTAAAAAAAAAAAACGCTTTGTAGCCAGGCACGGTGGCTCATGCCTGTAATCCCAGCACTTTGGAAGCCAAGGTGGGCAGATCACAAGGTCAAGAGATCAAGACCATCCTGACCAACATAGTAAAACCACATCTCTATTAAAAATACAAAAATTAGCTGAGCATGGTGGCACGCACCTGTAGTCCCAACTACTCAGGAGGCTGTGTCAGAAGAATCGCTTGAACTGTGGAGGCAGAGGTTGCAGTGAGCTGAGATTGCCCCACTGCACTCCAGCCTGGTGACAGAGTGAGACTCCGTCTAAAAAAAATTAAAAAGCCCTTTGTTTCACAGTGGCCTCCCTGGAAAATGCATCCATCCCTTCTTCAGCCATGGTATTCCACAGTTGCTAAGAACCCTGTTTCCCAAAGATGAGCTGATCATTTGATGGTTTAAAAAATTATAAACCATGATGCTTTTATGGGAGGTAAGGCTCTTTCTGTGAAACCAGGAAATTCTGCTTTTGCTTTATTTTTGCAAAGACAAACTTTTTTTTTCAGAGTAGGAGTGAAAATGTATTTAAAAGCTTTAGAACTTAAGGAAAGGAAAGAAAAGAAGGAGAGTACAACTTGGAAGAGGGTCAGGTGGGCAGCTTGGGAAACCAAGTACACAGCTTGACCTTTTGACTTGGGGTTTGATATGCTTTGGCTGTGTCCCTACCCAAATCTCCTTTTGGATTGTAGCTTCCTCCCATAATTGCCACATGTTGTGGGAGGGACCCAGTGGGAGGTTATTGAGTCATGGGGGCGGGTCTTTCCTATGCTGTTCTCATGACAGTAAGTCTCATCAGATCTGATAGTTTTATAAAGGGGAGCTCCCCTACACAAGCCCTGCTGCCATGTAAGAAATGACCTTGCTCCTCGTTTACCTTCCACCATGATTGTAAGCACCCTCCCCCCAACCAGCCATGTGGAACTATGAGTTAATTAAACCTCTATCCTTTATAAATTTTCCAGTCTCAGGTATGCCTGTATTTGCAGCATGAGAATAAACTAATACAGGGTTTTATATGTTGGCCTGCTTCCAAGATTTTGCCTTACTCCTCTCCACTCCTGAGAGCTTATTGGGAAGCTGCTGATCAGTTTCAGCTGTTTTCTATCTATTAGGAGAGTGCTGTTCCCTGGCACTGGCTGTGAACAATTATTACTTTAGAGAAATAGTTAACCCCCTGACCATCACCTGATGATCACCCAACACTCCTGATGTGTTGTGGGGAGCCCTCTCCTGCCTTGCTCATACCTGACTGGCTACCTACTATAACACCTTCCCCCCTAAGAGTCCAAGATTCTAAATCTTTGGGGGAAAATGGATGAAGGTCAGTCTTCTGCAACTTCTTCCTGCTGACAGAGGGGCGGTGGTGGTTCTGTGGGCCTTGGCCTCTTGCTAGCTGTCAGGGCTGACTTGGCTCCATGAGTTGGTGAAAGCAGTGTCTAGCCAGGTCTGAGGGAGACAGGAGAAAGATTTTACCTCTGTCCCACTGATGGACAATCTAGAGGTCCCCTATAAAAGGGTGACTCTTGAATATTGAGAGGACAGTATCCCTCACTGAGGATCATCTGGAGCTTAATGGCCTTTGCACTTAAAGAGGAACTCTATCTTCCAGGGCCTTGCAAGTATATCAGGAGCGGAGGGTGTTTCTTCCAGCTCTGGTGCCCTGGAGCCCTGCTTCACTTGGGTGTGATATATTCAGCTGGCAATCTCTGGTACTTTAATGGCTGTGGGGGTAGATAATAAAACAAGTGAAGGGGTCCTTCCAGAACAAAAACCCAATCTAGCAGCGTCCTGCAAAAAGATAAGCCATAAATACAGGCCAATAAACTGATTTCTGGGTCCTAGAGGGAAGCTCAGGAAAGGTCCCAGTAGAAGGCACTTGCCATGTTTCAGCAGAATGCTGTAAGAGTTCCAGAATGTAAGAAACCCCATTCTAGGAATGCTGCCTGGAGCCAGGAAGAGGAGGTAGATCCTCACCTTTGGCTACGACCTGAGTCCTTGAATCTCCCACTAGGGAGATTTCCCCAGTGGACTTTGCATGGCTGCCTGACTAATCCTGAGAGAGAGCTGGAGGTGGGAGAGACCCTGCCACCTGCCTGGCCATTCTAGGAAATCCAAACACAAAGAGAAATGACCTCTGGTTTCTCTGGGCACTGTAGCCACTACAATTTGGTAGCATCCACAGAGTGCCTTGCCAGCTCTTTTTCCCTGAGGACCTCTGACACGGGCTTATTTAAGCATAAACTTTAGATGCTTCCAGAAAGATGGCTTGCCTACAGCACTATGCAGCTGGAACAGGGAGACTGAGAGGCAGACAATGCCCAGAAAGTGTCTCAGACCTCCCTTCAGATAAAAGCCTCTGTGACCACCAGGACACTGTGCTAAATGCATTTTCTGCAAGGTGCTACCCTGAATTGAAGGCGTGCAAAAGCATCCTTTTGGTTATCTATCAATCTCATCTTGTTCTCCTCTCCTAATAACAAAACTGAAAGCTGTAAGTTGAACAAAGCAACCCACAAACTGCTCTAGCAGCCCTGGGAACTCCCTGGGTGATATATGGTCATAGGCTCAGAGCTTTTCATTTGACTTGCTCTTGGCTCTTCTATCAAGATCTGTCTTGGTGACACTCTACTGAGATAGATTGGTTGGCGTGCATAAGTGGCTTTTATTTCAGAAGGTAATACATATTCTATTTAAAGTACAATGGTCCATAAGGGGATTCCAGCCCATTTATCATTAGTGTAGAAATTCAATGGTTCATCATCTGCTAGCTCATTGAAATGACTTTTCATTAAATTCAATGGTTCATCATGTGGTGGCCCATTGGAATGGCGTTCCATTGTCAGTGGGGGATATTATATGAGTCAGAACCAATCTACAGGCTAAACAGAATGCATGAGAGGGCTCATGTTGCTCTCTCTTCCCTGGGTCTTCCATGAAGACTGGTGAAATCAGTACTGCCTGGGAGCTGAGGTAGTAGGCAGAGAAGAAGCATGTAGGCAGGACATGCCCTTTCTTCTAGGGGAATAACAGTTGAGGCCAGAGACCATCGTGGGTACTTTACATGTCCCAAAATGCAATGCACACATTTCCCTAATTCTTAGACCACATCCACACTCTTGGCCATATCGTCACACTGACTTTTCAGTTACTTGCTAATCTTTGTCTTCAATAGACTACCTTTATTTACTACCTAAATTTATTTCAAAAGGAAATTCTATACCACCATCTTCATGGAAAACCAGGATCACTATAAACAGCATGTAAATAAATACAGTTTCTCCTTTATCTGCATGGCATATGTTCCAAGAACCCCCATGGATGCCTTAAACTGCAGACAGCACCAAACTCTACACAGAGTATATACTAGTTTTTCTGTCTGATAACAGAGAACACTGCTAAGGGACTAACAGGCAGGTAGTGGGTGCTGCCTACGCTGGACAAAGGAATGATTTATATCCCAGGCAGGACAGAGAAGCTGGCGAGAGATTTCATCACACTACTCAGAGTTACAGCAGTTTAAAACTTACAAATTGTTTATTTCTGGAACTTTTCATTGAATATTTTTGGACTGTGGTTGACCACAGGTAACTGAAACTGCAGAAAGCAAAACCTCAGATAAGTGGGGGAGAGGCTACTGTAATAATAAAATAAAATAACTAAAATCAAAATATAAATATATTTTTAAAAAGTAGAAGGCAAGTATAAATGTAAACATAATGAATGCAAACAATGCTGTAAACTCAGAGCTTGCTGTTGTCAGGTGCAAGTCCTCCATCTGAAGCCTAAACTCCCTTTGCTAAAAGGAGAAATTGGTGAGTGCTGTAGAGATGTTCCAGGCACACCAACCATCTCCGTGGCAATCAGGTTAGAGAGAGAACTGGACCAGAGTATAAGCTCAAATCATCCTTTGTACTGCCTGGGGTCAAGCAGCCTGCCTTATGGGAGGCACTGCTTTCCTACTTGTTTTAATTCTTACATGAGGCTGGGCACAGTGGCTCATGCCTGTAATCCCAGTACTTTGGGAGGCCGAGGTAGGTGGATCACCTGAGGTTAGGAGTTCATGACCAGCCTGGCCAACATGGTGAAACCCCATCTCTACTAAAAAACTACAAAAATTAGCTGGGTGTAGTGTGGGCACTAGTAATCCCAGCTACTCAAGAGGCTGAGGCAGGAGAATTGCTTGAACCTGGGAGATGGAGGTTGCAGTGAACCAAGATCACGCCACTGCACTCCAGCCTGGGCAAAAGAGCAAGACTCTGTCTCAAAAAAAAAAAATTCCATAAAGTGTCACCCCCACTATACAGATGTGAAAACTGAGACTCAAGTAAGTTAAGTAAGCACCTTGTCCAACATCACACACAGAGCTGGCATTTGTTCCAAAGTCTGTCCTCAAAGTCAGTGCACAGTGTTCTCAGGGGTCACCCAGCCCTCTGACCCCACCGCCACCTGGGCCCTCATAAGTATAGAAGGAAAAGCACTTTACAGACTTTGTCTGACTTTCACTTTTTAGTGAGAAAAGTGCAGCCTGGAGGTGTTTAATAACCTAACCATAGCCTGTTTGCTCCCCAGTGACTGAGCTGACTTTAGAATCCTTATCTGGTGCTCTTTTTGTGCTCTCAAAGGCCACCTGGTCAGCAGATGAGCATGCTGGGAGCCAGGCAGGTGGTAAGTTTCCTCACTATCCTCCTTTCTTCTCCCAGCAGGGCTAGGAAATCCTTTCTTGCTGACCTTTCTTTCAAATGCTAATCGGGGCCTCTGAGGCTCACAGGGCTCTTTCCCCCATTGGGAGCCCCACTGCCAGGTAAGCCCATGACTGTGAGTCAGCACAGAGAGCCTCAGAAGTCCCTGACTGATGGGGGGCATGCAGAGAGTTTGCCCCATGTCATCTGGGCCTTTGCACCCTGTTAGCCTAGGAGATGTCCCCAGCAGGAGGCTTAAACTCAGCAGGTGCACCTCACAGCTCCTCAGTCTCAGACACAGCCTGAGGCCAAGACAGAAGCTGGGAAGAAGCTCTGTGGGGTCAACCTGGGCTGCAGGCAAGCCAGGACCTCTGGAGACCCCAGCAGGCTGGCAAGGGTGAGGGAAAATGGCAGGTACAGGTGCCATACTGCACCTTTGGGAAGAGCAAAGGTGGGGGGTGGTGGGTCCAGGGATGGGAAAGTTTATGGAAACAAAGGAGGGAGCATGAGAGAGGAGGTGGGATGGCAGAGAAAGAGAAGGAAGAAAATAAGTAAAAAATTAAAAAAAGAGAGAGTGGGGAAAAGAAAGAAGGAAGGAAGGAGGGAGGGAGTGGGGAGGGAAGGAGGGAGGCAGGGAGGGAGAGAGGCAGGGAGGCAAGAAAGAAGGAAATATGGAGAGCCAAGGGACAAGGCAGAGAAAAGGACATCACCCGCCCAAGCCAGTGGCCTCTTCTGGGTTGCTCCACTTCCCTAGCAAAGCACAGAGAGATTATGCCTGTAACATAAGAGGGTCCAAAGTTCCAACGGTAAGAAACAGGTATGCTCCCATTAAAGGAAGGATCCTGGTGGCAAATTTCTGACAAGTGAGCTCCCCAACCCCAACACAGGTGCGCATGCGTGCACACACGCAGACACACACACACACACACACACATTCTGGACTGTCTCCTTTCCCAGGGGAATATGTGCTTAAGATGCTGGGTATACGCGCAAAGCGCAGTCCTGGGAAGTGCCTCCAACGTGGATGGTCCTGTCTTACAAATGTCAGGTTTTGTGCCAGCTGGATGGGAGTCTGGACTTCTGTGTAGGAAGTGGGGGCAAGGGAGGAATCCCCTTCATTGTGTATTCTCTTATCATCATCCAGAAGAGGATTAATCATATTAGGACTCAGCAGAAACAAATGAGAAGAAGCTCCACATGGCCAGGCAGTGCCTCCCATCCCCATTAGTGGCCTGTGGGTGGCACTTTTCATGAGAATCCCACCCAGCCCAGCCTCTTTGCACAGCGAGGGTCCAGGACACTGGGTCTCTCCAGCTGACTGAGCAGGGCTTTAAAGACAATAATGAGGCAGGGGAGGAGAGGGTTTCAGTGTAACACGTTCTATTCCACTCTCCAGAATTCAGTTCCTCAATTCTACAAAGGAAAAAATATTAGGTTTTTATTAGGTAAATATTTGCTAAGCACCTACCATGTGCTTTGTGCTATTGGTGATTTCTATAAACAGGGTTTTCCCATCCACAGCAACTCTCCTCACAGCATGAGAGGGTCCCCAGAGAAGCAACCACATGAATTAAATATTTCACACCATGGGTCAATGGAAGTGCTAGGTCAGCCCTTGTGTGGCCATGATCCCACTCTGGAGTGCCATGAAGCTGGGTTCCAACTTCAGCTCTGCGCCTCTCTCAGGCTGCAGGGTGTGGGTCAGGTTTCTTAGCCTCTTGAATTTCAATGTCCGCATCTACATAGTAGGGAGAATAGCAGTGCCTTCTCAGTGAGTTGTTATGACTGTTGAATGGAAGAATCCAGGTAAAGCTCTTAGCACAGTGCCTGGCACATGATGTCCTTTCATTGACCTTTGCTACTATTAATGAAGGCAGAAACATGGTTATATAAACCTGTACCCACTTTCTCTGAGTCTCCATCCTCTGATGCATACCGTGAGGTACCCCCTCCAACCCTTTTAGTTCAAAGCCATGCTGTTCGTGTCTTTGCTCCCCTGTCTCAACCCAGGGATTTTTGTTTACTCGCCTGTTTTCTGTTCAGTGCTGTCTCTCCCTCCTGTGATGGAAGGATTGTTTTGTCCTTTTCCCCCTTCCAGAACCTGTTCTCATTTGCCTTCTCCCAAGGCCAGCTACAGCCTCTTGTCTCAAAAATACATATCTTAACAACAATGAAAATACTCACAGACTCATAAGCAAAACATCTTGGAGGGGACATCTTAGAGAAATGAGGTGCCTTTCCAACAAAAGGAATGAGGATATTTAGTATCTTTTTGTGGGTTTTCCATATCATCAACAAATACAAGTGTTCGTTAAGCATCTATTATACACACACACACACACGCACACACACACAAATATTAATTACCGTAAATTAAAAGGGGAGAAGATACAAAGTCTCAACCCTAGATGAAAAAGATTCCCAAAGATAAAGGCTCTTGAATATGAATTCACAATCCAAAATTTCAAAACCCATGAAGAAATAGTCACATTATCAGCAAATGTCAATAAATAGAAAAAAAGCAAAATCAGATAAGACTGCCAAGAACTTGAAGTAAATGAATAATATGATAGAGACCACAAAACTAGTAAGTGTAAATTTATTAGACAAAAAGGAAGGAATATAAAATTTTAAAATGTAAAAAGTACAACAGAAAAAAATACAGATTTGGAAAAGATCCACAGAGAACTTGTGAAAAATTTTTATATGGCCACAGAAATTTTAAAAACTCAGCAAGTAGGATAAATAGCATATCAGACTCACTTGGACAACAGCAGTTAGGCAAATAAAAAGAGATCTGAGAAATAGAATCAGAATGTAGCATATAGAAAGAAAATGATGGAAATAAGAGCACATGCATGGCTCTTATTTCTATCAGAGAATAGAATAAAAATAGGGCCGGGCACAGTGGCTCACACCTGCAATGCCAGCACTTTGGGAGGCTGAGGCAGGCAGATCACTTGAGGTCAGTCTGGCCAACATGGTGAAGCCCTGTCTCTACTAAAAGTACAAAAATTAGCCAGCTATGGTGGCAGGCACCTGTAATCCCCACTACTCAGGATGCTGAGGTAGGACAATTGGTTGAACCTGGGAGGCAGAGGTTGCAGTGAGCTGAGATCGTACCCACTGAACTCTAGTCTGGGCGACACAGCAAGATTCCATCTCAAAAAAAAAAAAAGAAAACAGAATGAGAAAATCCACTGCACACCTAATGAGAGCTCCAGATGAAGATGATAAAGATTGGGGAGAAGCAATAATCAAAAAGATAACAGCTGAGAAGTAAAAAACAAGAATTCATAGATTCAGGATGCCACAAGTTCTAAGCAAAATAAATAAAAGCCTACTTTTACATGTCTTATAGAGAAATCATAATTCACCAGACTCAAAGAATAAAATATTTAAAGTAACAAGAGAGAAAAAAGAAACTACCTACAGAGGAATGGCAAGTAGACAGCTGACTTCTCAACAGAAACAACTGAAACAAGCAACAATGGAACAAACAAGATCTTCAAAGGACTAAGTGAAAATTACTGTCAACCCAGAATTCTAAGCTGAGAACAAAAATATTTTAGACAAATAAAAACTAACAGAGAGCCTGTCACCAACAGACTCTCCCTGAAAGAATTTCTAAAGGTTAAACTTCAGGAGAAAAGAAAGTGAACCCAGAAGAGAGAAAGAAAGAAGCATTAAAGAGCAAAGATGTTGATTACCATATAGATAATACTATACAAGCACTGATTTCTAAAACAGCAAAAATATTAATGATAATAATTTTGATCAGTACCAAAATAAGATGGAGCTAAAATATTAGACAGCAATAACATACTAGACAGGTACTACTACATCAGGGTTAAAGCATATCAAGATTCCTAGATTGTTTGCAAGGCAACAGAGGTATGAGTTAACTTGATATTTTAAGTCAAATAAACATTAAAATTTTAGGGGCAACCACTGAAAGAATAAAAACGAAATATATAGCTTCCAAACCAGGGAGGGATGGAAAGGGAAATAAAGACAGAAAAGAGTCAGCCAGGCATGCTGGCTCATGCCTGTAATTCCAGCACTTTGGGAGGCCAAGGCAGGTGGATCACCTGAGGTCGGGAGTTTGAGACCAGCCTGGCTATCATGGAGAAACCCCGTCTCTACTAAAAATACAGAAGTAGCCAGGTGTGGTAGTGGCCGCCTGTAATCCCAGCTAATCCGGAGGCTGAGGTAGGAGAATCACTTGAACCTGGGAGGCAGAGGTTGCAGTGAGCTGAGATCGCACCATTACACTCCAGCCTGGGCAACAAGAGTGAAACTCCGTCTAAAAAAAAAAAAAAAGCCACGAAGGACTGCTCCTCCAAAAGAAGGGACTGACAAAAACAATCAATGCCACAAGAGTAAATTGTATTATCCTCAGTTTATCAATGAGGTCTCACACTCAGAGGCCAAGGGACTTGTCCAAAGCCCCAAGCACCTACACCGCAGAGCTGATGGGAAACCAGGCTTTTTCCTCTAAAAGGCTGAACTTTTTCTTCAAGCAATGAACGTAGAACTTCACATAGAGTTAAGTTCTCAAGATATATGCTAATTCATTGTCTTAAAGGACCTATAGAACATAAAGACAATTGATCACTTTCTTTACAATCATTAAAAGATTTGGAACAAGGAACTTGTTTCTTGAGCCAACAACCCTACAGCATATGGGCCGTCCCAGGGACCCTCCACAGACACCAATGAACTTGGCATCATAGATTCTCCTGCTTAGAACTCCTTTGCATTGATAATTTGTACTGTGCAGTTCAGCCCTAAGACCATCTTTCTTTCATAGCTTGTCCAGGTCTAGCACCTCTCTGTCTCCTCCACAACACCCAAATGAGCTACCAGTAGATGTTTAAATGATTGATTCCAACACTTTCTAACTCATGAACCCATATGGAAAATTGGTGAAACCTATGGGCTCCCACCCCCAGGAAAAGAGGGAATCACTGCCTGTTTGCACATATATACACACTTGCAGCAACTTTGCAGGGCCCTGAAATATATCCAGGAATCCCTAGGAGTTAAGAACTGCCTCAGCAAGAAGGGTGTAGAACTTAGCACCCCCAAGAAATAGCATTGGGAGTCTATTTAATCAACTCAGGAAGATTGGGGCCAATCCATGTGTGACTATCTTAAATGGCCAAGAAGGTCTAAACCATAAAAGACAGCACATTTCCTACTTAGCTGACTATGTGGATCCCATTCGGTTTCAACTGTAAAATACCAGCAGAGTGCCACCATGTGTCAGGTACCCTGCTGGATACAAACTGAGTAAGATCCTGTCCTGGATCCCTAGGAGCTCAAGACAGATGCACAAGCAACAACTTCACTTCAACGTGGTGAGTGCTAAGGTAGAGCTATGCTAAAATCTTATGGGACCACTGGCAGGAAGTGGAAAGTAAGGGAAGGTTCAAGGAGAGGAAGCTCTTGGATAGCAGTCTTCAGAGAGAGCAGGTTGTAAATGGTTTCTTATCAGACTTAAAAGGTTGTCTGGCTCTTAGTTGATTATCTCCTGGATCTGGGAAGGAAGGGAGGAAAACAAAGGGGAAAAAGGATTCTTACAGAATGTGGCTTTTTCCCACAAGAGAATTTGCAGGGCAATTTCGAGGTATGACAAGGAAATACATTTTGGGGTAAAATATTTTGATTTTCTTCCTTGTTATGCCAGAGTCAGACTGGAAAGTAAGTCACAATATACAGGGTTCAATAAAACCCATGTGATGAGAATTTATAGTTTGTAGGGCATGACTCCCCAAACCCCTTAGATAGGAATCCACATAGTCACAGGGGCCAGCATCTTGCTGGGGGGTTTGCAGAGAGTTATCACAGGAAAGAGAAATCACCCACAGCAGAGGGGCAGCAGGAGCAACCACCACCAGATAAAAAATCAGAGCTTAGTCCTCACCCCCAATGTGATAGTTTTAGGAGATCGGGCCTTTGGGAGGTGAATGGGATTAGTGCCCTTATAAAAGAGTCCTCAGAGAGACTCCTCGCCCCTTCTACCATGCGAGGACACGAAGGAACATGGATGAGCCAGGAAGCAGGCCCTCACCACATACTGAATCTGCTAGCACCTTGGCCTTGGACTTTCCCAGCCTCCATATCTGTGAGAGAAGAAAAAAAACCTCTGTGGTTTATAAGTCACCTAGTCTGGTATTTTGTTAAATCAGCCCAAGCAAACGAAGACATGACCCCAACTGAAAGTAACCTTGAGTCATGTCAGAGATGACTTGTGTGAACCCCAAACATTTCAGACAGGTCTCAGTTAATTTAGGAAGTTTATTTTGCCAAGGTTGAGAAGTGAGCCCCTGACACAGCCTCAGGAAGGGGTGTGCGTTCTCAACCTTGTACCCAAGGTGGTTGGTGCACAGCTTGGTTTTACACATTTTAGGGAGACATGAGACATCAATGAATATATGTAAGAAGTATGTTGATTCTGCCCAGAAAGTTAGGGACAACTTGAAGCAGGGAGGGGGCTTCCCAGTCACAGGTAGATAAGAGACAAATGGTTGCATTCTTTTGAGTTTCTGATAAGCCTTTCTAAAGGAGGCAGTCGGAATATGCGTCTATCTCAGTGAGGGATGACTCTGAATAGAAGGGGAGGCAGACTTGACCTGAGCAGTTCCCAGCTTGAATTTTCCCTTTACCTTAGTGATTTTGGGGGCCCAAGATATTTTCCTTTCACAGTTGCATACCCATCTTTGGGAGAAGCAGGTAATCCAGGCTTTTCATGGGATTTGGTTTGCCTGGTTAGCCCACAGTGGGACACAGGAAAGAGAATCCAGAGCTGTTACCAAGTATTACCTGAGATCACACACAGTCACCAAGGACTGGAGAATTCTCTCTGCAAAGCTCCAGATGTAACTGTGTCTCTACAGTGACTTCCTGATGCTAGGAACATCAGAACAAGTTCCTTAAGATAACTATCAGGAAACAGCCTGGGAACTTTGTAAGCAGGGTCAAGAATCCACAGTCACAGGCGCAGCATCTTGCTGAGAGGTTTGCAGAGGGTTACCACGGGAAAGAGAAACCACCTACTGCAGAGGGGCAGCAGGAGCAACCATCACCAAGTGGGTCACGAGCTGTGAGAGCCTCTGAGTCCTGTTGACAGCAGTTGGCTGGAGCAGCAACCGAGACCTGCACAAGAGCCAGGGCTTCCAATGCTTATGATGAAAACTCCCACTGAGATGGTCAGACAGAGGGTCTAGTTACAGGAACTTACTTAGAGTTCTCTCTCCCCATCCTGGCATGTGTTACTGTAATATTGTGATTTTTTTTTTGAGGCAGAGTCTTGCTCTGCTGCCTAGGCTGGAGTGCAGTGGTATAATCTCACTGCAATCTCTGCCTCCCAGGTTCAAGTGATTCTTATGGCCTCAGCCTCCGAGTAGCTGGGACTACAGGCATGTGCCACCACACATGCTAATTTTTTTGTATTTTCAGCACAGATGGGGTTTTTGCTATGTTGGGCAGGCTGGCAAAACCTGGTCTCAAGTGACCTGCCCACCTTGGCCCTCCAAAGTGCTGAGATAAAAGCGTGAGCCACCACACTCAGTAGATATTATGATTTTTAATAAGAAATATATATTTGGTCTTCATCCAAGCACAAGTGCTAGAAAACTAGGAGGTTTCCTAGCACACGCCTCCTAAAACCCTTAAACTAGCTCAAGTGATTTGTCCTTTTGTATGCTAATGGTTGACTGTTGGCTGAGAGGTCCCTGGATAGCCTCAGGATGGGGGCTGATTACCAGTGGAACCAACCCTGTGATTGGAGGATTGGGATATTCAACTCTACTCCCTGACCTCCAGAGAAGGGGAGGGTCTGAAGGTTGAGGTGATCACCAATGGCCAATGATAGAATCAATTGTGCCTACACAAACAAGACTCTATAAAAATCCAAAAGGCTGGGAATCAGGAAGCTTCTGGATTGCTGAAGACATGGAGGAACTGGGAGAGCGGCATGCCCCTAGAGGGAAGCTCGGCACCCCTTCCTTTATACCTTGCCCTGTCTGTCTCTTTAAGCTGTACCTGAGTTGCATCCTTTTATAATGAATGGATAAAAGTAAGTCAAGTATTTCCCTGAGGTCTGGGAGCAATCCTACCTCATAATCAACCAAGAGGAGCGGGTCATGGAAACCTCCAATTTACAGCCACCTGGTCAGAAGCACAGGTCACAGCCTGAGATTTGTGATTGGCATCCGAATGAGGGCAGCCTTGCAGTCTTGTGGGACTGAACGTTTAATCTGTGAGATCTGACTCTAACTCCAGGTAAACAGTGTCAGGATTGAATTGAATTAGAGGCCACCCAACTGGTATCAAAGATCTGGTCAGCATAAGAAAAAATAACCCACACGTATTTTGTTGACCAGAGATGAAGTATTCTGTGTTGAGTGTGAAGGTAGAAGGAAAAACTGTTCTTTTTTTCCTATGATACAGTCATCCTTAGCATCTTTGTAGAAAGCATCATTGATTTTCAACCTACTCATCACTGAAAGGAAAAGCCAGCTCCCCACCAGCAAACCTCACCAGGAAAAGGTCTAGACACCCCTTAATAGCGAACTTAATTCACTGTAACTAGTACTCAGATCCTGGGGGCAGGATATGGCCTGGGGGATGATGATATACAGGTGTACTTTAGCTGCTGGTCACAACAAAAACAAACCCTGAATACTACACCCAAACATGCTAGGCTGGCTGTGGGAAATCGGCTGAGATAAGGCAAACAGAACACAATAAGGCCATTTATTCTGAAACAAACTGGTCCTTCAGTTTCCGAGGGGCACCTATAACTCAGCCCTCCAGGAAGAACTTACACGTCAGTTGCCTCGTTCTCTGGACACAGAGTACCATTAACTTTAAAAATATATCAACGGTTGTGTGAAAGACAAGTCATCAAGCATGGTGCTGGGAAAAGGGCGGTTTGGGCTCCATCTAAGGAAAAGCGCTGGGCGCCGCAGGCCACAGACTTTCGCCAACGGAATCTTTTAAAAGTTTCTCCTTCCATCTGGTGATCCCATCAGCAGCAGGCCTGTGCCCTAGGACAGGTAGCCTGGAATTTAAATCCCCCAGATGCCAGCCCTTCTGCCTCTCGACTTGTTCTTAACTCGGGGTCCCTTCACTAAAGTCAAAGGAGGATGAAGTCTGTGCCTCTACTTCTGGACCCAACTTTTATAAATATCCTGTGATCTAATTATTTTTATGACCAATTTTTCTTTTGACTGTTAGGCCTCCTCTGGGACCATGTAATTACCCCAGCCCTATTTGCAAGTTTAAGTGCGTGGCTCTGCGGTCGTCTGAACACAGGAAAAGGCTTTGCTGTGCATCTGTACGCATATTGCCTTCAGAGCCAAGCTATTCCTAAATCGTTCACGAGTTTAAAGACGTGTCCCATAAAAACCTTCTTCTGGGCTCCATCCAAAGTGGTGGAGCCGGCATGGCCCTGGATCGGATATTTCAGGGCGACTGCGAGCGACCGCAAGGAAGCATTATGCCTAATCATGGCACTTGTCCGGATATCGTAGGAAAATTATGACCAAAAATACCTCCTGAAGACAGAATGACCACATGGCCTGCGGCAGACTGGCGGTGTCAAGGTGTTCAGCTTTTTCCAAGAATGGCACAGAGAAGAAGACCACAGAAGAGCTGAGCTTCTTGGAATATGGGTGTGTTGTGCTAGGGAAAGCGCTGGCAGCGTAGGAAATAAAGCAAGCTCCCCACGTAAGCCATCTAGCACAAGGGAATGTATGGCAGAGAGTCAACAGCCACGTCTTGGCAGCGAAGGATCTAGGTTCAAATGGCAGCTCTGCAACTTTCTAGAAATATGACCTTGAACAACTTAGTTACCTACTCTGATTGCCAGATTCCTCATCTCTAGTACTAAAAATCATTGTGTCCATATGTTGTGTATGGATCAAAGAAGGTAACAGACATAAAGTATTTAGCATTGCACCTGGCAATTAGTAAATATTTCAGAAATGAGAGTATTGAGAGTATTGTTACTCTCAATGGTCATTATTATTATTAATAAGAGGATTATTATTTTCTCATTATTAATTCCTTATAGCTGCACAGTGTTTTAGAATATGCAATGGGCTGCTCTATTCATCCCTTTTTTGTTTGAGAAAAATCTGACTAGGTAATGTATTCATTCATACAATTAAAAAATAAAAATGATATACAAGTATATGATGAAAGCCTAGCTCCCACCCTATCTCTACCCACCGTCTCCCCTCCTCCACAGCTTCCCTTGAAGGTAACTAATTTCCTTAGCTCCTACGTATGCACCAGTATTTCTTTCTACAAATACATGTATTCAGCTTTCCCCTTATTTTTTACACGAAGGTAGCATTCTATTTTTACTATTCTGCTATTTGCTATTTTTACTTTATATTAATAAATCTTACTATGGAGAGATTCTACTGGAGACCTTGCCATATTAGTATATAGGAAGCTTGCTGGATCTCTTTCTCTTTCATACACACACACACGCGTGCGCACACACACACACACACACACACACAGAGTTACATTGTCTATCTTTACATAGCTCTCTCACAGTTTTCACAGTTTATTTAACCAGCTTCCTCTGGATGGACACCTGGGCTGTTTCCAATTCCAATCCTGTATGGCTCCTGACTCTGCCACAGTGAGGCCCCTTGTTTAACGTCAGCTAGTACAAGTGCAGGCGCATCCTTAGAATGAATCCCCAGCAGTGAGATCATTGGTCAAAGGGCAAGAGCAGCTGTGATTGTGGCTGGTTATTGCTGACGGCTCCCCATTGGGATTATACCATTTTGCATCTCCCCAAGCAATGTACAAGAGGGAGCAATCCTTTTAACTCTTCATTGTTTCTTCTGCTAGCTGCCCCCATGTCTCCAAATGTTATGTTCAGCCAGTTTCTTTCCTTCTTTCTTTTTTTACCCATCTTAACCATACTTAAGCATCCAATTCAATGGCAGTAAGTGCATAATGTTGTATAAGCATCACCAGAACATTCATCCCAAACTGAAACTCTGTACCCATTAACAATACCCCCCACCCATTCCCTAATCCATTCTTGTTTATGCTGGCACTTGCCCATATAGCATAGTTGGAGGGGAATGAAGCTTCCTGACAAATCCCCCAAAATGCTCACATTTGCTCTCTGAACCATAGTACTCATTTAATAATAGGGGAACAAAGGCTTTTATTGTATGATGAGAGATTCGCCTTGTAGAAAAAGTTCTCCTGGAAGAAGAAACCAAAGTCTTTAAATTTCACATAAACTTGTGAATGCCTCCTTTCTATATGCAGCTCTCTGTGTGGGTCGGGTAGAGGATGCTGGAAAGGGCAGTGGGGATGGTATATCTCATGGTGTGTGGGGTCAGGGAACTCAGAAAAAGAATGCTATATTTTATCTACTTCTTAGTCTAAGGACTAAATTGCCTAGTTGTCAGATAAAGGAGAGTGAAATTGGTTTTCCACCCAGCAAGTAGTTGGTTTTCTAAGACCTGCAGTTCTGTGGGCACCTCCCTAATGCCATGGCCCTCTCCCTAGATTTCCCAGCCATGTCAAGATTCCTCTTCCCAAGCTCCAGGCCCCTTGAGGACCACATGCCAGGGGCATTGAAGGATGGGGAGGATGAGCCTGAGAGAGTAAAGGAAGTGACAGTAAGTAGAAGGGATGCTGCACATAAAGTGACAAGCTATGTGCAAAAGATGATGTATGTAAAGTGCTTAGCAGGGGGCCTGAATCCAGTGACTGTTCAGTGAATGGTGATGATGATGCAGATGGCTGAAGATGATGATGATGATAATGATGATGATAAATTTCCCAAGAATCAGCTGTGTGAGTAGTTGCTCAGCTCCTAAATATTGGAGCAGCTGACCTCCTTATACTGATCTGAAATCCAATCCTTCCCACTTCCAATGGGTCTTAATTCTGCATTGCACTTCCAAATACACACACGTCAGTGGATTAAAGACAGCAACAGTTCTTCCTGGTGTCTCCTCTTCTTCAATCTGAATATCTCATCATTCTTCAAGCATCCTTCAGAAACCTTGGTTTCTAGACCCTCACGGAGCATTTTGACAGACTGAAGCAAGGGGCTCATGGGGAGAAGAGCTCCATCCCATGAAAGTGAGATGGGCCACAGATGAGGGGGAGGTGGAATTTGAGACCCAGGGACTGAGGAAACAGGATGAGAAAGGAGTGATTCCTTGGATCAGAGGACCAAAGAAGTGATTCTTCAGGCCTTGGTTCAGAGCAACGATCGTGAGAGCACCAATACTGGACTATCAGCTGGGTTATCTCTAGGCCAAGGAATGCCAGGACTTGATAGGCCTCCATGACTGTGTCTCTGGGAATTCTGCTATTTAATTACTAAATCTCTGAGGTTCACCTCCATAGGAGCCCATCTAAGTAGGGCATTAAGAAGGTTTCATACCACCCTCCAAAGTCACTGTCTCCATCTTTAGGTGGAAAGTTAATCTATGCTATGAAGACCTTGACCTCCACATTCCAGGTGCCAAGTCCCACCCTTGAACAGAAACGGTCTCCCTCATTTCCCTGGGATAACTTGGTGGCATTGAAGGACAGAGTAGAGGGGCAATGTATGGTAGAACAGGCAGGGGATACCGAGTGGTTTTGCTTCCCTCCCTGGAAATCTCTGTGAACCCCAAAGACTTTAAAGGAACAAGGTCTACTAATTGATAGTGGTTAATAGTGATAATCTGATTAATCTATGAAACTAGTCAATAGGTTGGCAGATCCCTGGCATTCATTCAAATTAGATTGTATGCATTTGCACATTTTTTTTAGTCCTATGTGATTTTTTTCATCTCAAATTATCCAAGTACTTGTTCACTGCTGCAACACAATGGCTTATTTTCCTAAACATTCATTCATCATTTTCCATTGAGAAAATCTCCATCCATCATTCTTCCTCCTTACATCACTCTTTACTTCAAAAAACCTCCCCAGTGCAAATACCACATAAATGCCCTCTTTTATTTATTTATTACACTTTAAGTTCTGGGATACATGTGCAGAACATGCAGGTTTGTTACATAGGTATACACAATGTAACAAACCGTGCCATGGTGGTTTGCTGCACCCATCAGCCCATCATCTACGTTAGATATTTCTCCTAATCTATCCCTCCCCTAAACCCCCACCCCCAACAAGCCCCAGTGTGTGATGTTCCCCTCTCTGTGTTCATGTGTTCATTGTTCAACTCCCACTTACATGTGAGAACATACATCAACACCCCCTTTTCTATTAAGCCCCGAAGCATTCCAAGAAGGAAGGTAGATGTAGCCTAATCTTTTATACAAAAAATAAAGCACTGAGAAAGAAAGTTCATGCCCAACTGGTGTCCTCTCTTAAGGAAGCCACCACCACAACAATGAGCAGGACAGCAGTCATTGGCTGCCTACTTCTCCCAGCTCACTGGACTCAGGGCCACATAGCCAAGTACAAGATGCCTGGTTGGTATAGAGTTCCCGATTATATCACTAGGACTGGTTATTTCTGCATGCTAGGACAGATCCATAATGGGGAGCCTGGGGGCTACCTTTCATTCTTGGATTCACCTTCACAGTGCATGGATGCGAAGTTCAAGTTCGGCCTCTGTTCCTGCCATGGTCCCAGTGAAAGGACATGTGCAGCGGCACGTAACCACCGTTGCTACCTCCCAGGTTGTGGCTACAAGTTCTTCCCGGCAAAGTCCATCTTGACTGATGCGCTCCAATTTCCTTCCCCACCCACCGTCTCTTTTCTTTTTTGGATGATAGTGACTGCCTGAGTTAGCTCTTATGAGTCAATTCCACCTACTTTTGGTCAAACTCCACTCCTGGCTTGGTCCCCTTCCAAGACAAATGCAGAAGCCACAGGGGGCTGGAGAGTTGCCCTGGCAGAGACTTGCCCAACAGAACTTCAGTTAATTTCCCAGGTTGCCATCAGAACCTCCAACATGGGAGTGGAGCTCAGCATCCAAGCCTGGCAGGGAACTTGGCTGGCATTTGGGGAAGACATTTAGGATGTTGGGGCCTCCTTACTTATGCCTTTCAATATGAGCACCAGTTCCTGACTCCAATGCTCTCCCAAACACAATGGGGCCAAATACTTGAATTCCACGTATTTTCTAAATTCAAAAGTCAGAATGAAGGAGAGGTGGAGAAAGGCAGTGACACCAGCAAAGACACAGAAAAAGAGAGAAAGCTGAGACAGGTGACCGCAGGGACACTGGGAGACTCATTCCAAGTTGCCTGGCCCATTTCTCACACTCAGACACTTAACTGTCCTCACCCCTCATCTTCAAACTCATGCCCCTCTTGTGCCCTGGCACCTCCAGTGGTTCTAGAATTTTTTTGTAAGAAGTTGACCATCTAGTTGGAAGAGAGTCTAAGGAATTAGCTTTGAGGCTGCCTTTGCATGCTGGGCACAGTTTTGGTTTTGACTAAATGCTTACTTGGTGTGGCTAATGGGAACTGTCAGGGGTTCCCACTGCCCAGCACAATTTCTGTTCCATCAATCCTGCCACGTGGTCCAGTCCTTCTCTTCATCCTTAACTCATGATATCCAGGCTCATCCGCCTAGTTCTGCTCATTTCACTTCCTTCCCTTTACCCAGACTCTGCACAGACCTTCCCAGGCTCCATGTCTCAATGAGACCCAATTAAATACCATATTGCTCACTTATGTGGCCGCTGGGTATGGTGTCTGACAGGATGCCAGGGACTGCCTACAAACCTTGCGTCTATACAGGACTTTGCAGTCTGCAACACGCTTTTGCATCCAGCATCTTACCAACTCTCACAACAACCTTATGTGGTAGCCAGGAGAGTAAGGGTCATTGTTTTGTCTTCAAGAATGGCAGCAGGCACAGCAACTTTAGGCACACAGACCCACATGGAAATCCCACCTCTGATGTCTATTGCTTTGTGTGAGCTGGGACAGTTCTGAGTCTCAGTTTTCTCATCTCTAAAATGGGCCCATAGTTACCTACCCTTCAAAATGTTGTTAGATCTAGATCTAGAGATAGCGTATTTAAGGAGCCTAGCAAAGTACATGGAATAGGGTATAAGCTCCTAAATGGTAGCAATTTTGATGATGATGATGATGATGGCAGTGGTGGAAGTGGTGATGACAGCGACTCTACTAACCCAGATGTTAGTAGCGGTTTTATTGTTTACCTATGCTTTCTATCTTTTCTATAGTTAATCATGACTAGCATGATTTATTTTTTTAAAAAATGATTCAAGTCTTTTTTTTTGTTTGTTTTTTGAGACAGAGTCTCACTCCATCACCCAGGCTGGAGTGCAGAGGCAGGATCTTGGCTCACTGGAAACTCCATCTCCCTGGTTCAAATGATTCTCGTGCCTCAGCCAACCAAGTAGCTGGGATTATAGGTGTGCACCACCACACCCCACTAATTTTTTGTATTTTTGCTGGAGATGGGGTTTCACCATGTTGGCCAGGCTGGTCTCTAACTCCTGACCTCAAGTGATCCACTTGCTTCAGCCTGCCAAAGTGTTGGACTTACATGTGTGAGCCACCGCGCCCAGCCAGTCTTTCAAGTATTCCTGATAAGCACTTTGTTCTTCTGCTCCAGAGCAACATGCTAGTTCTGCAGAAACTCCACTAGGAAGCTGTGAGCCCCGGGCAGGTGCTGTCTGAATGCCTGGCCAAAGCCTCATTCCCCACACTGGGTCTCACTAACCACAAATTCAAATCCAGGTAATTGTGCCCAGCAGCTACCAGTTCCCATGTAATTGTCCCCAAATCGCTCCGGGTGGCCTTTCCAGGCAGGAACTCTTCGCAATCAGTCCTTTCATCAAGATGTTGGAAGACAAGTGATTATTTTGGGGAATTGCTTCTCAGCAAGAAGATGCAGCTCTAATAGGGCATAATAGGGGCCTCATGTTCATTACAATCTGGAAGATGCTATCACATCATTTCTTCATCCGCAGCTCATTAGGCATTCCAGCCTCAGCTCCCTGACATGACTGGGTTTGTTACACTGTGTGGAAAAAAAAAAAAAAAAGGCGTCTCAAATGAGGACAATTTAAGGACTGTGCGGATGCACCCATATACAGGTGGTCACCAAACATCTTAACTTGCTTAATCTTGCCTTGGATTCAAAGTAACATATGTATGAGAGCACATCCATGCATACAACATACACTCACACACACACACACACACACACACACGCAGCACCCAGAACATCTTGCAGCCAGGCGCAGTGGCTCATACCTGTAATTCTAGCACTTTGGGAGGCCAAGGTGGGCAGATCACCTGAGGTCAGGAGCTCGAGACCAGCCTGACCAACCACGGAGAAACCCCATCTCTACTAAAAATACAAAATCAGCCTGGTGTGGTGATGCATGCTGCTTGGGAGGCTGAGGCAGGAGAATTGATTGAACCCAGGAGATAGAGGTTGCAGTGCGCTGAGGTTGTGCCATTGCACTCTGGCCCAGTCAACAAGAGTGAAACTCCGTCTCAAAAAAAAGAAAAAAAGAACATCTCGCAAAAAAAACATCTAAATGTTACCTGATTACATTTCTTCTGCTTCACTTTCTTAAGCTTTTTTTAAGCAATGAGGAATTATTTTTTGAAATAGGAAACCAAAATCCTCAATTAAGCATTCAGTATTTCTTGAGGGCCTACATATGGCCAAGTCTGGCATGGGTACTCCAGGGGATAACAGAGAAAAACACATGTCCTCATGGACTTTATAATCTCGTTAGGGAGAAAGAATCAGTGCCCACAAAACAAAGCACTAAAGAAACAACAGACCTGGTGCAGTGGCTTATGCCTGTAATCCTAGCAATCTGGGAGGCCGAGGCGGGCTGATGACTTGAGATCAAGAGTTCGAGACCAGCCTGGCCAACATGGTGAAACCCCATCTCTAATAAAAATACAAAACTTAGCTGGGCATGGTGGCACACCTGTAATCCCAGCTACTTGGGAGGCTGAGGCACGAGAATTGCTTGAACCAAGCAGGTGGAAGTTGCAGTGACAGCCAAGATCGTGCCACTCTGTACTCCAGCCTGGTGACAGAGTGAGATTCTGCCTCAAAAA
>NW_016107326.1:8407355-8414536 GCF_001604975.1 Cebus imitator
AAAAAAAAAAAAAAAAAAAAAAAGAAAGAAAGAAAGAAAGAAAAGAAAAGAAAGAATGACAGCAGGGGGAAAGGAGGGTATTGTCATTTTTTAAATGCCTCTGGCACTCGGAGAGAAAGGTCTTGGCACAAGAGATCAAAGCTTAGCTGGGATGAGTCAGATTGCACAGGCACGGAACAAACATACAGAATAGTGTTGTCGAGAAGAGGGAAAGTGAAGGGATAGAAGGAGGGAGACAGTGAGAGAGAGGAAAAAAGAGAAAATGAGAGAGGGGAGGGGAGAGAGGGAGGGAGACAATGATAGAGGGAGGGGAAGAGAGAATGAGAGAAGGGAGAGAAAGGAAGAGAGAGAAAAGAAAAAGAGACAGACAGACTAGGAGACAGAAAGAAAAAGAGGGAGACAAATATGAGGAGCAGTGGGGAGAGAAGGGGAACTGAGGAATGAGGGGAGACAGGTAGACTGGCAGAGACGGAGAGAGTGACAGGGAGAGACAGGACGAGAAGGGAGAGAGCACAGGGAGAGAGAAAGAGAGAGGGGAGAGAGACAGGGAGAGACAGAGATAAAAAGAGACAAACACACTTGGGGAGACAAAGAGGAAGAGAAATATGAAAGAAGGAGGGAGTAGAGATGGGGAGGAGAGGACAGGAGGCAGAATGGCGGAGGTGGGGAGAAAGACAGATAGAGAGAGAGGGACGGGGGGGAGAGGAGAGAGAGAATGAGGGCCTGAGGGAATGGGAGAGGGAGGGAGGGACGGCACACAAACACGTGAAGGGGAGGAGGGAAATTGCAAGGCAATGGAGACCTCGAGAGTGACCCTGAATAGCAGACAGAAGGCTGGGGTGAGCCAACGGAGCACTATTTCACGTTGTTAGGCAGGGTGTAAGGTGGTAACAGAAGTGAGGTAAGTATTTGTGAAGGTCACTGGGGGCGCTGTGTCCAGATCTTTGGAACCCTGTTCTTTTGGAGGAACTTCATGGAGGTAGCTGAGCTCGCCGAGCCTCTCAGGTTGTCAATTTCTCTTAGAAGTAAAAGAGTGTTGGCTGGGGAAGTGAGACGCAGGGTGTGTGTGTGTGTGTGTGTGTGTGTGTGTGTGGCCAAGTGCGCTACATGCTGCCTTGATGAGACCACCTGACAGGTCCCTGTCGTGCCAACCTGGTGCTCTTGTTCTTTGGGGGCAGATGAAAGCGCTGGGATGAAACCTACTGGGATTATGGGGTTAATGAAGTGCTTGGCTTCAGGAAAGTTTGAGGGGACCTGGCTTCCTCAACCTTGTTACATAATTTATAACGCCGTCTTCCAACTCGGCAGGCTGTCCTTCCATGTCAGTATTATTCTTGACTAAGAATTGCTCCTGCTCACTGAGGGTATGCCTATTTGTGGACCACTTGTCACCTCTAGTCGAAGGGAACTCAAATTCCTAAAGGGCAGTGGCCTCCGATTTAGTCCATTTTTGTCCAACCTAAGTATGAGCTGCCATGTTCATTTTTCCCTACCACCCAAGGCAAGTCGTTTTAGGGTCTAGAGGCAGGAGGCCAGTGCTGGGTCAGCTTTGAGCCACAGCAGGAGGTTTATAGGGATTAAGGCAAGGCGAGGGACACCAGATTTGGTTTCAAAGTGATATTCACCAGGATATTGGATTGCGTTTTAGGAGCTACTAATGGAGATGTGGGTGGCTGGGGGCCAGCCCCTGAAGATTTTCCATTCCGATAGTGAAATTGAGTCGCCCAGTGTAGGCTGTCTGTCATATGGGGCTACTGCTCTACTTTGCTTGTTTAGAGGGGAGTCAATGACGCTGGAAGGCCTTGTACCAGGGCCAGGAATGGGAAAAGCCACCACCAGGCCTCCCTCTGTGTCCTTCTGAACCTGTGGACCACCAATGTGGGCTCAGGAGTAGAGAGAGGCAATGAGGGGTGCTGGGAGATCCTCCTACCAGAATGTCCCCATTCATGACTCCTCTGCAGACAGCCAGGAAAGCACTGGGATCTCTGAAAACCCCTTACATAGCATCAATAATCACAGAGGCACAGGAGGGGGAACCTGACATAGTGTAGGGGGAGAATAGGAGAAGGGCTGAGGGGCAAAGAGTGGACCTGTAGCTGAATACAAAGCCTCATAGGATCAGAATTCAGTCTGGGCTCTGGGAGGGGGTAAAACAGCAGCTAAACGTTACTGACATCACTATTTCGCCAAAGTCAGCCTTCAGGGGCACATGGCCTTCAGTGTTGCTGACTCAGAAGTTACCCTTTAATGCAAAGCCTATTATAATCCCTCTCATCTCCCCTTACTGCCAGGCCAAACTATTTTCCCATCCCTCTTGGAGCCTGCAATCTCCGGCCTCCCTGCCTTTCCCAGGGGCCAGTCACAGCACCTCCTCCAAGTCACCTTCAAGGCACTGTGGAAGAAGATAGAGCACAGGGGTCCCCAGCGCTGGAATTCCAGCGGTGACACTGGTGGGGGTTGGACCTTGTGACCTTCCACATCGCTGAGAGTCAATTCAAGGATGCCATTATAGCTAACTCTTGAGTCATAGTGCAGGTTAAAGGAAATAATAAATGCATGTGAAGGGGGGCAAGCAGCAGGCCTGGCACGCAGTGGGCACTAAATTATTTATCTCCCCTTGGAACTGAATCCCTGAAGATAAGGACTGGGTGCTCTTGTTCTGTGCTTTGGGCCATCCCAAAGTGGCTAGAAAGGAGTGGTATGTGCAGGGAGGGCCACCAAGTAGCCAGTGACCAAGGCCCCAGAGCTCTGAGGCACCCTCCACAGGGTCACCAAACAAGAGGTCTAGCCTCAGCCTCTAGACCAAAGTTGAGTGACTGTTCCAGAGGCTCCAAGAAGCAGCCAAGATCTGTGGATCTGGATAGAGTTGAGAATGCCCAGGTCACTGCACATTCTGCTCCTCCCTCACTGTCACCCTACCCACCCCCAACCGTGCCCCACCTTTCAACTGTCTTGCCCTTTGCTGGCAGGTGCAAAATCAATCGCACCTTCCAGGGGACAAAATTCTCCCATTCACTCTCTTCTTCCCCTTCAGCTAGCAGCTAAAAGAAGTCACATTTTATTATCAGGATGGAAGATCTTAAGGATATTCAATGAAGAAGCCGCACAGCCCAACAGAAAGAACCTGAAGACTACAACATCATCCTGCTCTGCATTTATAAGCTGGGCAATCTTGAGCCAGTTGCTGAACCTCTCTGAACCTCCTTTTCTATATCTGTGAAATGACAATGAAAAAGGAAACCTTTGCAGGGCTTTTGTTGAGAAGGGAAAGCAAGACAGTGTATATGAAAAGGCTTTGTTAACAGGAAGTGCTGTGAAATGATGAGGCGGTTATCAGAAAGCATGTGCAGTATGTGAGGTCGACTGAGGCTATCTATGATTGTGTCACCTTCTAGAACACATCTTGATTTCTGTGTTTGTTTCCTGTGTGACAGGCAGGGTCCTAGGCTGGAGGGAAACTGCAGTAAACAAAAGGCCACATCTCTGCCCTGGAAGAGCTTTCATTCTAGTAGGGGAAACAGACAGTGAATGAATTGCATGACATAGCACAGCTTTATGGGCAGGAGATAAGCAGGTGAGGCTCAGGAAGTGTGGGGCGGCCAGTGTCACTATTGTAAAGAGAGGGGTCAGGGAGGAACCTTCTAACAAGGGTCACTGCCTCTCCTAAGAGGCCTCTCATAGCAAACTCCCCCTCCTTCCTCTGAGAGGGTTTGATGGCAGGCAGCAGATGACTTAGGACGCCTCTAATGGTCTTTAGGAGCAGGAAGACACCACCAACATTATCATGCAACATTGTTCTGGAAGTGCAAGCCAATGCAATTAGAGAAGGAGAAAAATAAGAGGTAAATGTATTAGAAAGGAGGAAGCCAATTTAATATGATTTGCAGATGATATGATTATATATCTAAATCAACTAAAAAATTTTAGAAACAAAAAGAGAATTGACTTGGGTGGCTTCTTCTTATACAAACAACCACCAGTTAAGAGAATATAGTGGAAGAAAACCTGCCACTCACAGTATGAAGAAAAAGAAAAAACATCCAAGAATAAATTTCACAAGAACTGTGTAGAATCTCTGTGAAAAAAAAAAAAACTTTAAACTGCCACTTAGGAATTTTAATCATACTTGAATAAAGGACATATTCTTGAATACAAAATTTCAGTGTTGTAGAAATTTTGGTTTTCCTCATTCAAAGCAATCCTTGTTAAAGTAACAGCATAATTTCTTTTGGCTAAACAAATTTATTCTAAAGTTTATCTGGAAAAGCAAATATATGAGAATAACTAGGAAAAATGATGGAGAAAACTGCAAGTGGGCAGATGGACTTCCTCATCAGATATGTAAATGTATTTATTATAAATCTAAAATAACCAAAACAATTTGCTACAGTGCAATTTGGCACAGACAGATTCACAAAACAAGATAGAGTCCAGATATAGGCCCAAATGCATACTGGAATTGGGTATACCATAAAGATATAACTCAAATCAGTAATAAAAAAATAAATTACTTGATTAATAAAATGGGAAGAACTGCTTAACCATCGGAGGTGGGAAAGAATTAAGCTGGAAATCCATTTCACACTTTACACTAAAAAAAATTACAGATGAGCCGGGCGCGGTGGCTCACCGCACTGTGGGAGGCCGAGGCGGGTGGATCACAAGGTCAAGAGATCGAGACCATCCTGGTCAACATGGTGAAACCCCGTCTCTACTAAAAATACAAAACATTAGCTGGGCATGGTGGCGCGTGCCTGTAATCCCAGCTACTCAGGAGGTTGAGGCAGGAGAATTGCCTGAACCCAGGAGGCGGAGGTTGCGGTGAGCCGAGATCGCGCCATTGCACTCCAGCCTGGGTAACAAGAGTGAAACTCCGTCTCAAAAAAAAAAAAAAAAAAAATTACAGATGAAGCAAAAATGTTAATGTAAAATGTAAGCCTTAAAAGTTCCAGAAAGATGCACAGATGACTTTAAAAATAATCTTAGGCTAGAGAGAGTCTCTGTATGCATAACACAAAACCCAAGTCATTAAAAATATTGACCATGTAAAGTTTTGTAAGTCTGTAGGTTTAAAAAATATGTATCATGTAAAATGTCAAAAAATGAATACTAAACATATTTAGCATATAAGTTAGAATAGACTACTTCTTGGGTATTTTGTGTACTAGTTAGGGTAGGGGAACTACTATTATATTTAAAAAAACAAAGATCTAAAGTACATGATGGTTCAAGTCCAGTGGTTTCAGTGAACTACAGAACAGGGAAACCTCTCCTCCAAATTATTCAAAGACCAGGCTGACAAGAGGTCTTACCAGCTTTAACCCCTGGTGTCATGGAGGGGAGTTGGTGGGAAGTTCCTAGGGGCTAGGCTTGGCAGTAGCGTATGTCATCTGTGCTCGCAGTCCTTTGGCTAAAACTCATTCACATATCCATGTCTACCCTAAACAGGGCTGGGAAATGTAGTCCCTCACTAGTTGCCTCTTCCCAGAGACAATTCTACACACCAGAAAGCAGAGTACACATTTCTGATGAGCAGTTAGCCATCTCAGTCACATCGTGCATGCATGTCACATGTAGGAAGGCAGAGGGCAAATATTGTTAAATTAAACAGAATTCCAGAAATCTATTCAAAAAGACAAGGAGAGCAGAGGCTATGAATTCACAGTTCACACAACAGGAAATGCAAATGGTCATTAAGCAAATGAAAAATCCTAAAGCTTGTCATAATTAAGCACATTAAAATAAAAGCAATAGGAAGATATCAGTTTTTATTTATCAGACTGGTAAAGATGAAAAAGTTTGATAAGAGTTGGTAAGTGTGTATGCCATACGCACCTGCAGATACTGTTGGTGGGAGTATACATTAGTGCAACACTTTTGGAGAACAATTCGATAACATCAACAATAATTTAAATACACATATCTTTTGTTTAACCCAACAATTCCCCACTAATAAATGTGTCCTATACTGGTTAAAGTACACCAAGGGGTATGAATAAGGAAGCTCATTGATGCATTGTATATATTAGTAAAAAAGTAAAATGAACAGACAAAAACTAGGAACAAGTTGTGTGTCTACCAGTAAGAAACACATGGATTAAGTGACGTATGATACGTCTACATAATGGATGCAGTGTACTCTATTAAGAGAATAATGCGGATCCATCTGTCCTAATAGAAAGATCTCCAAAATATCCAGAAGATGCTCACTTAATCCGTCTTCACTTAAGACTTACCACATGGTGTAATGCTTAGTCCGTCCATAAAATACACCACATGATGAGCACGTCCCACTCTTTGGCATTCCAGGACCCTTCTCCTGTAAGTTGAGTGGGGGGCTTAGCAGGAGGCAATTGTGTTTGTCACAGGGTCTGGTTACGCAAGTCACACTTGTTACTTTTTATTCATAACTAAACTATGGAAGAACTAATTGAGTATCAGTACAAAATAAGAGTCTGAAAGCCAAGGTGAATGTTTTGGAAATATTCAATATAAGTGAGTTTTTACCAAAAACCAAAATGATGCCAAAATAGATGTGAGGTGATTGTGAAAGATGGCAGCTGGGAGTGATCTGGGGAGGTTTCTATTCTCGGATATCTTGCAAAGTATCTTTAAATTCTCATTCCAAGTTTGGGAAACAAATGTAAACCACAAATTGTAGATCATACATTACAGGTAGGGTTTTCACTGAAAGTAATATAGGACTCCAATTAATTGATGCACCCTCAAAAAAGAAGAGCCTTAGTACCACATTAAAAGTTCATCCACTGATACCTGTGAGATTAAAGATTCAGTGAGGCAATAATATAGTCATTACATTTATTTGTTTGAAAGAATTTTTACCTTTTAGAGATGCAGGCTGAAATATTAGAGAATGAGTAAAATTACACCTGAGGCTGACTTCAAAGTGGTAACAGAGGCCAGGTGCTGTGGCTCACTCCTGTAATCCAACCACTTTGGGAGGCCAAGGTGGGTGGATCACTTGAGGTCAGGAGTTCAAGTCTGGCCTGATCTACATGATGAAACCCCCTCTCTACTGAAAAAAAAAAAAAAAATTAGCTAGGTGTGGTGATGCACACCTGTAATCCCAGCTACTCAGGAGGCTGAGGCAGGAGAATTGCTTGAACCTGGGAGGTAAATGTTGCAGTGAGCCGAGATCGCACCACTGCACTCCAGCCTGG
>NW_016107326.1:8414581-8434561 GCF_001604975.1 Cebus imitator
AAAAAAAAAAAAAAAAAAAAAAAAAAAAAGAAAAAAAGAAAAGAAAGAAAGAAAAGAAAAACCAAAATGATAACAGGTCAAAGGGCAGACACAGATGAAACAAGCTTGGCTGTGATTTGGGAATTTTGGAAACTGACTGATGCACCCATGGGAGTTTATTATACTATTCCGCTTAATTTTTGTTTCAGATTTTCCATAATAAAAAGTAGAAAAAAAGTCAGATTAATTTGTGTTTATAATTATAAATTAGAATAAAATGTTTAAAATATGGATATATAATTTTTATAACTATTCTCTTTAAATAGTTTTAAATTAACTATTTAAAGTTAATATAACTTCTCTTTAAAATTAACCAGCAGTGACAGCATCAGATAAAAGGGCTTTGGAAATAATTGTGGTTTTTTATTTTTTTTTTTAAAGTATATAGATACAGTATGATTATATTATAGTTAAATATGCTGGTAGATGTATCTGTAGTGATTTCAGATTTGCCCCAACACAAGAAACATCACAGTACTTTTCTAAAATCAAATTTAATCTACTCTATGTCCCCATCCCACCAGTGTATTCCAGGGTTTCTTCTCACCCCATCTAGTGGATATTATCATTGCTCTCTTCCTCTTCCTTCTCCTCCTCTTCCTGGTCAAGATGGTAAGAAAACAACAAAACTCTGCCATAGAAACAGACCCCATTCCTTCATCCTGGTGCCAGAAGTCACCACCGCCCTTGCACAACTCAAGCTCCCAAATAACTGCCTCCCTGCCCACTTCTCTGTCCCCAGCCTTCACGCAGGGCCCACCCAGGGGTATAACTGGGCTCCGTGAGGCTGACAAAGGCAGATCAGGGCATTCTGTCCAGGCACTGCACAAGAGGCCAGCCCTTAATCTCCCTGTACAAGAGGCCAGCCCTGCCCTGCCACAGAGAGAAGCAGAGGACAGCCCACCCTCTTCCAAAAAAAGATGCAGCAACTAAATTTGCCTTTACATCCATCCTGGCTGGATGGTACACCTTCTCCAACACCTTGCTGGTGTGGTGCGGCTTTGTGCCGCCACTCAAATCTCATGTCACACTGTAATTCCTGCATGTTGGAAGAGGGACCTGGTAGGAGGTGATTGGATCATGGGGTTGGATTTCTTCCTTGCTGTTCTCATGATAGTGAGTGAGATCTTATAAGATCTGGTTGTTTGAAAGTGTGTAGCACATCCCCCTTCACTCTCTCTCTCTCTCCTGCTGCCATGTGAAGACATGCTTGCTTCCCCTTTTCTGATCATAGACAATCATATATCTTAGGAATGATGAAGAACCAAACATGTTACAACGAATCCAGGAAGCGGAGGTTGCAGTGAGCCAAGACCACACCACTGTACTCCAGCCCTGGCAACAGAGGCTGATACAAGGAAAGAGGCTTATTTGCAGCACTTGGCTAAAAGTAGGTCCTCAATAAATCATAGCCATTACTTTTACTGCTGTCATTCCCCTTTTCCCTCTCCTCTTCCTTCCCCTCCTCTCATGAAAGCCCTTTGAACTGCAAAGGTGAACTGGCTCCTCCCAGCCTCCTCACTATTCATTTGGGCTGCAAATTAGCAGATGTTCCTGGAGATCAAAGGTGGGGACAGGGACTTTGAGCATGGACACCAGCAGGAGAGGCATCCCGCAGACCTCCACCGCCTGGGGCCACCACCTGGTGCCTCAGAAAGAACCTTGCTTTTAAAGCTCACAGCGGTGGCCTGGCCTGGTTCTCTGTTCTCCTATTTATTGTCTATAAATACTAGCTTAGCCGAGTCACTTCCCCTTGCTGGGTTTCAGTTTCTCCTTCCTGGAAAAGAAAAAGACTGGACTAGATAGGATTTACTTTTCAGCGTTTTCATTCAGCAGGTATTTTGTGAGGGCCTGTGGTGTGCACGGCCCCAGTCTAGGCAGTAGGTGGGGTAGAACTGTGAGTGAGGCACACCAAGTCTTATTGGCTTTCTGATTAGCAGAACATTCCGACAGCCTAGGTTCTTGGATTCTGAGGGTCCTTGGTGCAATTCTCCGGCTCCTGAGGCCTCACTCCTGGTTTCTGCTTGGGGGACACTTCCAGCTTCTGAGCCAAAGATGCCGAGACCAGCCTTGGGTATGCCACCCTGCCCTTTGCAAAGAAACTCAAGGGACATTCACAGCTCACCAGGGTCGGTGGGGGGAAATGTGACCAAACCCCAGTCACTCACCGCCTGCCTCCCTCTCTGCCCCACAGTGGGGATGCTGCAGGGGCTGAGCACAATGTAGTGAATTCTTACAATTGATGCTGCCTCAGGATCCATTTTGCTTTTTATTGTTGTTGTTTGTTTGGGTTGTTTGTTTTTCAGATGGAATCTTGCTCTGTCACCCAGGCTGGAGTACAGTGGTGTGATCTCGGCTCACTGCAACATCCACTTCCTGGGTTCAAGCAATTCTCCTGCCTCAGCCTCCAGAGTAGCTGGGATTACAGGCACCCGTCACCATGCCCAGCTAATTTTTGCATTTTCAGTAAATATGGGGTTTCACCATGTTGCCCAGCCTGGTCTCAAACTCCTGACCTCAAGTGATCTACCCTCAGCATCCGTTTTAAATGCAAGATTACCTTTCTCACACCAGAAGCAGGGCTCAGTCATCCTTGACATAGTCTCTCCTGCTACACCTGCCCCCCGTTCTTCAATGCCACACACAGCGGCTCCCTGGTGCCCACCTCCCCACTGGATGGCTAGAGACAACCTATTCTGCCTGCTAACTCTCACGCCCACATAGACCGCAGATACGCCACAGTGACAACCCCTCAGCCACAGCGTGATCTCCTGGAACTCATGCCTGCTTTCTCTTTTGCATTTAAACCCACCAATTAAAATTCCCTATGGGAAATGTGTATGGATAACATCCTGGGCCTCAAGAAAGGCTGTGACCCGTAGGTGGTCCCCACTTCCTCTTTCTTCATGCGTCCCCTGATCATTCCCTCTGCGTGTATGTGAGGGGGGCCCTCTAGGCATGCCGTGAACTCCCCAAGACCAGTAAGTAATAAAAGCTTTATTTCCATCTTGTGTCTCTCCTAATCACTGAAGAGGCACCCTCTATCATAAAGACCTGAAATGAAAGCACATGGGAAGCAGTGGCTCTGAGCTTGGGGAGGCAGGTTCCTGACTCTCAAACCCCTGCCACAGCCAAGAGGTTGCTCAGGGGCTGCCAGGGGTGGGTGCAGGTTCCCACAAAGTCACCTAGGAGAAGGGCATCAAGAGGGCTAGAAGGGAGTGTACTCCAGGAAGGCCAGCTTCAAGGGCATGAGGTCTTGAGCCACCCAAGCGAGGACAGCCCTATGGGGACAGACAGATGGCAGAGTGGGTCCTGAAAAACTGTTCTTATATCCACTCTAATGGCCTGGCTAGCTTGTGACCAACCCAAATTTCTCAGGCATGAGCCAAGAAGAATGGACCCAATGAATAAAAGCTTTGGCAGCCGGGCCTCAGAGCACAAAAATCCAACTCATGCCAAATTCACATCCACTGTCCATTGAGAAGGGCCATAGCATTGCAGTCAAGATCATAAGCACTGCGGCCACTTGCCTGGGTTCAGATCCTGGCTTTCCTTCCTGCTTGCTGTGTGATTCTGGACAAGTTACTTAACCTCTCTGTGCCTCAGTTTTCCCATCTACAAAATAGAGATAATAGTACTCCCACCTAATAGGGTTGCGGGGAGAATTAAACTGCTATTGTATTGTATTAGAACAGTGAACTGCCACCACATAAGTGGTGTTGCTACTTCTTTGTGACAATCATCCCTTATTTTATACAGCACATAAAGCTTACAAATTCCCTCCAAATTCATTGTTTGAAACACAAACTTGTTGACTTTGTTCATTCATCCACCAGATTGTAAGTGTTATGCAGGTAGGGAATTTTTAGTTGTTTATTCACTACTGTGTTCTTGAAGCCCATGACAGTACCTGGCACAAAGTAGTTGCTCAATACATATTTGTTGACTGGATGGATAGACAGATGGGTGGATGAATTCAACGAACATTTATTGAAAGCCTATTATATGCCAGGCACTGATTTGAAGGTTAAAAACCATGGTATTTGCCCTTCAAAAAAGACTTGAATTGACTGGTAATTCACTTCTATAATGATGAAATGCATTATTCTGGAATTGTCAGCCATCATAGCAGTGGTAGTCAGCACTGATTTTGCCCCCATATCCCTGAGGGACCAGACACAACTCAAGCAGGGGTTTTTTTAGTGGCCCTATGTCAGCGAGGCTTCCCTGCAAAGGCTGGGGGGAGGGAGTGGCAGGCACATGCCCTAAAAATCACTGTGTTTGTTGGCTCTGTTGGCAATATGAATGTCTATCCTCTAGCTGGGACTATGACGGGTTTTGTTTTTTACTGTTGCGTCTTAAATGAACTGGTTTCACATCTCCATGTCAGCTTCTCTGCCCTCGCCTTTTAAAGTCTATTTTGACCTGAGCTTTTTGTATCATCTATAACAGACTGTCCTGTACTCCCATTATGTCCAACAGGGTTTTCAGACAGTGAATCTGAACAAATCCCTCTCCCCTAGACACAGAGGAGGGAATGGTAGAAGATTCCCTTTCCCCACATCATTGCTCCTCTTCTTTGTGCGTTGGCACTCTGGTTAAGGCAGGGACTTGGGACTGGAGACTTGAGCTTGAATTCCAGGTGTGCATTAGAGAAGTAAAAACCAAAACCACGAGGAGATACCATTTCACAGTCTCTAGGACGACTAAAACAAAAAGACGATGAGGAGGGTTCACAAGGAGGTGGAGAAGCTGGAACCCCAGACATTGCTTGTGGGAATGTATCATGCTACAGCTGCATGGAAACTGTCAGACAGTTTCTCAAACAGTTAAACATGGAGTTACCATAGGATCCAGGTATATACCGCTCCTAGGTATATATCCAAGAGAAATAAAAACATGTATTTCCACATAGAAATGTATACACAAATGTTCATAGCAGTGTTATTCATAACAGCCAAAGAGTGGAAACAACCCAAATGTCAGTCAGTTGAGGAATGGATGATCCAAACTTGGTATAGCCATACAACAGAAGAGGATCATTCATCCGTAAAAGGGAATGAAGTTCTGATACATGGATGGACCTTGAAAATATTATGCTAAGTGAAAGAAGCCAGATGCAAAAGGCCACATGTGATTCCATTTCTATGAAATACCCAGAATAGGCCGAGCCACAGGGACAGAAAGATTAGTGGTTTCCAGGAGGAAAGCCATCCCCGAAATGCATCTGGTTTAAACATGGTCATCTTATTAAGTTCTTACCATAGCCTGGAAAAAATGGAATTTTATTTAAAACTCACCAGGGATTGCCTGGTTAAAGGATTCATTATAGAAACTCTTCCTGTGTTAAGAGCATAATTACCTACTAATTTACCTTTCACGCCTCCGGCCTAATTTTCCCATCATGAACTTGCCTCAAGCCAGCTGTTGCTGTATGCTGGCATAGGTGCTGTGCTTAGCATGAGTGGGCATCATGCTGCTGACCGCCTGCTGGTGAAAACGTTTCAAAGCACTCTGCCAAGTTTTAAACAAAGCCCCAAATGAAACCTGCTTCTCTGACTGTCTCACTCTCCGTGATAAATTGGCTTCCTCTACCTCCACCCCACCTTCTTTTGGAGGTGTCCCTGAACAAAATGAAATAAAAACAGACTCCATCTCAAAAGCCTGAGTAAGGAGGCAGACGATAATCCTTTATCAGAATCCTATTTTTCAAATTGGCATTTAGCCTGCATGAAGCTCTCAATGGGGCAAGACCCGGAAGTAAGGTGATGGGGAGAAAAGCAAGGCCCCTAGGACAGTTTGGACACAGAAGCTCAATAGTGGAGTGTGCTCTGCCTGCCAGGCCAACAGGTGCTTCCCGTGGAAGAAGCTGATGCCAGCATGAACCCCTTCCCTTCTCTGGACAATGGCTGGTGAAAGGTGACCCCTGAGAAATTCTCCAGGAACAGAAGGATCCTGTAGGGGCCGGTGGATTGAATGGAAGTAAAGCTAGAGCAGCAAGGATCCAAGCTTTTGCTCTCTGACCAAAAACATTGTTTTACAAATTGAGGAACAGCATTTGCGGTGGGAAGAGGGAAAGTCTTCCCCCCAGGCCATAGCAGGCAGCAGTGAAGAAACAGTCAAGAGATAGGCGGCCTGTGGGGATTTGTAGTGCTGCCCACAAGGGCCATGGGATGGGAAAACACACAGCGGAAGGCTGTTCACCTCTCAGTTCATCCACAAGCCTTCTGACTGTCGTAAAGAAAAGCCTTATCTGGAGGTGGCCTCTCTTTAGCATTGAACATTTGCTCTCTCAGTTTTGACCTGGATGACCGACACTGACAGTAGTTCCAAGCTAGGAGGAACAGTGGTTCAGTTTGCTGTGGTGGGCGTGGTGATTGTTAGGGTTTTCCTCCATTTATTGCACACAATTATTCTTTCTTTCTCTTATGGTATTGATTTCACATTTTCCTTAATCATATATTTATTTGTGTCCAAAACGTGGTCACAGATAGATCAAAAATCTGAAAAGGGAGTGAGAAACACTAATCTAGTCAAATCTTATGCTAATGGTGTGAATTGCCAGTTCATTCCTCTTTGAAACTCTCTCTCTCTCTCTCTCTCTGTCTGTCAAGGGGCCTTTACCCAGTGACCCAAAAAGTTCTCCCTATCCAGATCTGTTCCATGAGGAGATTCCCTGCCCTTCACTTTCTGGCCTTGCCAAGGTGCATTTTCATGTATCCATGTATTCCTCCTGCTGCCAGGGGTGTCCCTGGACCCCTGCCATCCCGAGCCTGCTTCCTCCCCATCAGCTTCAGGGATCCTGCTCCTTCCAGCAACTCCGGTGACAGCTCCCAGCTGCATCCTTCCCGAGTCCCTGCCTCCCAGCTGTGGTGTCCTTAGCTGCCCGCTCTCCCGATTCCTGGGATCCAGGTCACAAGGCCCTTTGCTTTCATCCAGGTTTAGCTGCCTATCTGTACACACTGGAGTGAGCATGACCAGCAGGCAGTGGGGAGTGAGAGTTCCCAGGCTGTGCAGACAAGTCCCCTCCTGCTAGGCAGTGGTGCCATCCCCCACTTCTTCGATGGCTCAGGAAGACTCCAGCACTGCACTGTGACATTTATCCCTCTCTGCTCCTTCATCCCACCTCACTCCAGTGGGGCTCTTTCTTCACCCAAGAAAAGTCAGTTTGGGTCCTTTCCTGACAGCTGCAAGTCCCTAGAATCGCAGTTCCTGTCCTCCTGGTTGGGTCTCAGCACACAGATGCCTTCTCTGGCCAGCCTCAGGGATGGCAGAACCGGGAGGGACTGGCCTGGGGGCAGGCTGGGAGCACTTGGGAATCTTCCAAGCTTTGGTGTAGCATCTCTGCAAACAGGTGGGTTGGGTTTTTCCTTCTAGAGAATTTTTTCATCTCCACTGACGCATAAAGGTAAAATGTGATTCTTTACCCCCTTCCAGAATTTTAAGCCAAAAGCTCAGAACTCCCACTTTGCAGCTTAAATGTGATTCAAATCCTGCAATCCCCACTCCAGGATCAGGGCCACCAGTCACCAAGCAGCCTGGGTGCATATGGCCTCAGGCTGTGTCCTCAGGGCCAACCCTGGCTCGCAGGACAGTCCTTAGAAGGTGGCAGCCTCTAGCCATCTGCAGAAAGCTGAAACTGGGCCCAATACTTGTACCCTACACTAAAATTAACTCCAGATGGATTCAAGGCCTAAACATAAAACATAACACCATAAAATCCTAGAAGAAAACCTAGGCAAAACCATTCAGGACGTAGACATAGGCAAGAACTTCATGACTAAAACACCAAGAGCAATGGCAACAAAAGCCAAAATAGACAAATGGGATCTAATTAAACATAAGAGCTTCTGCACAACAAAAGAAACAATCATTAAAGTGTACTGGCAACCAACAGAATGGGAAAAAATGTTTGCAATCTACCCATCTGACAAAGGCCTAGTAGCTAGAATCTACAAAGAACTAAAGCAGATCTACAAGAAAAAAAATAAACAAACCCATTCAAAAGTGGGCAAAAGATATGAATAGACACTTTTCAAAAGAAGACATTTATGAGGCCAACAAACATATGAAAAAACGTTCATCATCACCGGTCATCAGAGAAATGCAAATCAAAACCACATTGAGATACCATCTCACGCCAGTTAGAATAGCGATCATGAAAAAATTAGGAGACAACGGATGCTGGGGAGGATGTGGAGAAAAAGGAACAATTTTACACTGTTGGTGGGAGTGTAAATTAGTTCAACCATCATGGAAGACAGTGTGGTGATTCCTCAAGGACCTAGAAATAGAAATTTCATTTGACTCAGCAATCCCATTACCTGGCATATACCCAAAGGATTATAAATTGTTATATTATAAAGACACATGCACATGTATGTTCACTGCAGCACTGTTTACAATAGCAAAGACCTGGAACCAACCCAAATGCCCATCGATGATAGACTGGCCAAAGAAAATGTGGCACACATACACCATGGAATACTATGCAGCCATAAAAAATGATGAGTTCCTGTCCTTTGTAGGGACATGGATGAATCTGGAAACCATCATTCTCAGCAAACTGACACAAGAACAGAAAACCAAATACTGCATGCTGTCGCTCATAAGTGGGTGTTGAACAATAAAAACACATGAGCACAGGGAGGAGATCATCACACACTGGGGTCTGTTGGTGGGGGGGCTAAGGGAAGGACAGCAGGTCTGGGTGGGGAGGTTGGGAAGAGAGAACACAGGGAGAAATGCCAGATATAGGTGACGGGGGATGGAGGCAGCAAACCACCTTGCCATGTATGTACCTGTGAAACAATCCTGCGTGATCTGCACATGTACCCCAGAACCTGAAGTACAATTTAAAAAAATAAGAAGGTGGCAGCCTCTCTTTCTCTCCTGTCTGCTCCCATCCACCTGGCTACCCTGCAAACAGTGGCAGAAAGTCTGCATTGGGAATGCCAATCAGACACTCCTAGAAAGGGACACAGCAGGGGCTATGGCCTGAATGTCTGTATCCCTCTAAAATTCACATGTTGAAACCTAATTACCAAAGTGATGGCATTAGTATTAGAACATAGGGCTTGGGGGAGGTGACTAGGTCATGAGGGCTTTACCTTCATGAATGGAATTAATGACCTTATAAAAGAGGCTCAAGGAGGGTGTCCACCCCTTTGCCTTTTGCCCTTTTGCCTTGGGCAGACACAGCAAGAGGGAAGCCGGGAGCGGCCCTCACCAGACACCTAACCTGCTGGGTCCCTGATCTTGGACTTGGCAGCCTCTTAGAACTGTGAGAAATAAATTTCTGTGTTTTATACATTACCCAGTCTCACACATTTTGTTATTTTGTTATAGTAGCAGGAACAGACTAAGACAGAGAGAAATATGTCTAGCTCTTTCCCAAGGGGTCACATCTAAACAGAGGAAAGTGGAATCATGCAGAGGAAAGTGATTCCCAAAGGCAGACCATCTTCAAGTCCCAAAGACTGGCTGGGGTCTGGGTTGTTTTTTAGATATAGGAACACCCAGTGAACTGAAGAGGAAAGGTAGAAATTGTTAGTCCCAAAACTCTCTGGTGAAAAATGGTACAAGCTTTCAGGGGACCCTTAGAAATGCCAAAGTCTTTCACATACAGGGAAAGCTAATTTATGGCTAAAAGAGTGACCAAAACAGCAGTTGCCTCTGGAAACAGGGGTGAAGATTGAATTAGAATGAGACATGAGAGAACCTTCCAGGGTGATGGCAAGATTCTGTACCTTAATTTGTGTGTTGCATTGTAAGTTTTATCTCAAAGGAAAAAAAACCTGTAAACAAATATTAAACTCTAGAGCAGTGCAGTCTAACAGAATGTTTTGCAGCAATGAAAATGTTCTACATCTGTGTTGTCCAAAGGCTAGCCACTAGCCACCTCTGGCCATGGAGCACTGGAAATCTGGCAACTTAATTTGGTACTGTCACACACTGACACTCACCCTATGGCTTGGGCAGGGCCATGGTGATTTCTCATAAGTACAAAGGGGCACTCTTGGGCATATAGTGGTTAAGGGACTCACCCAAAGTCACACACAGCAGCAAGATGTCCAAAGGTGGAAGTCTCTGAACCTCCCAGTTCTCAGGAGCAAGCTTGTTCCCCTCACCTCCCAGGGAGAGATGCCTTAGAACTGGAGTAAGGAGAGTTCACTGAAGGGTAAAAAAGCTGAAGAGCCAGATTGCAGAGATCCCGAACTCTCGACTCAGAGAGGGCACACTTCCCAAGGACAGCTTTGGTCTAACAATGATACGCTAGTCCGTTTTTACACTTTATATTTTAGAAAGCTCTTTCACACGCCCACAGTCTCTCACTTCATCCGCACAGCCTGGAAGAGATCCTCCTTTCCTCCCTTCCTGCCTCTCTCCCCCTTCCCTCCTTTCTTTCAAGTGGTGGGTAACAAGTAAGGACTAAGGGTAAAACGTTTAGACGTTGGAGTTGGACATCCAGGGCTTGAACTCTGATTTCCCAAGCATATGCCTTTATAAAATGGTGCATTTTAACTTTTCTGTGGCTCTGTTTACCAACTTGCAAAATAGGAATAGTAATAGTATTTGCCTTGCTGGGATGGCAAGGGAATTAAACAAAACAATCCACACCAAACCCTCTACCATCATCAGCAGCATCAAATTATTTATTGAGCTATGTACACGACAAAGCTGGAGGCAGGAGTTGAGGCTGGGGCCAGTTCAGAAGCCGACAGGAGGGCAAAGTCCTGACGAACTGAACCGAGCTGGGTGGCCGAGACTCCACACCAAGAGAGGGCAGTTTGCCAACACGCTCTGCCCAAAGCCAGAGCAAGCACCTCAGCTCCATTCTTCACTCAGCTGCAAAGTGTTTGCCCTCAAAGAGGGATTGCCTTTTGCTCACAAATCTCTCACCTGCAAAAGGTCTGCTTCCTGAGCCGACTGGAAGATTAATCACTAGGATCATCATCATCTTTCATGATCCATCTCCCGTTGCCCAGCAAGCCCCACGATGGCCTCTTCTCTTTAGAGGCTGCAGCTGAGAGAGAAGGGAGATGCACAGGATCAAATTAATGTCGGGGAAAAAGGACTTCTGGCCCTCCTGTTTTCCACCAGCCTATTAAATTAAGAGATGGAAAAAACAAAACTTGTGTCTGTGTGTGCGTGTGTGTGTGTATGTGAGAGAGGGAGAGAGAGAGAGCACATTTACATTTGCAGAGCATTATGTTTGCAAGATAAGTTGATCCTTATAAATGCCTAGAAAGGCAGGTATTTTTCATTCCTATTTTTTGAAATGAAGAATTGAGTTGGAGAGGTGCTAAACAGCCTACCCAGGAGCAGCTGTTAAAGCTCGTTGTGAGTTCGCATCATCCCATCAATTATTAGATGTCTAAAATGTTCCTTGGAAAGAAAGCACCACCTTTGATCAGGAAGGTCATTGCTGAAGTCACAGCCAGGCATCTGTCCAGCAGGGCCCCACTGGCCTCATTTTTCTTGATCCCATCTTCAGGCATTGCCGATATGCCATCCCTTCTAGAAAAACCCCCCTCCCGAGTTGATGCATGGCATATTCAATGCTGGTGGGCAGACCATTAGGTAGAACCCACTGTGCTAAGCACTGAGCCTAAGGCAGGATGGCAGCAGGCTGAGGAGGGTGGGAGTGGGGAGAATTCAGAGCCACATAAAATGCAGAGGCTGGCTTGGTGAAGGTAGGAGGCGTCTGTGAGCTCAGATACGATACCAGGGCTCCAGTCTCAGCCACCATTCAGGTCCACAGCTGGGAAGAACAGTGTGTTCATACTTTGGCTGCCAAGGATAATGCTTTGTAAGTTTAAGTGAGACTTTGTGCCTTAATTATAATAATAGCTATGATCACGGAGCTCCTCTTGTTTGCCAGGCCCTGTGCTAAGTACCCTGTCTAGCTTAGACTCTGTTGGGCCCCATCTCCATTGATAGATACCTTGTGAGATAGACACCACTCTCAGCACCATCTTGCACATGAGGAAGCTGAAGCCTGCCAGAAGGCCACCCATCTTCCGGTGTAGAGATGTAGCCAGAATTGGAACCCAAGCAGTCTCCAGAGCCTCCTGCTGAGCAGTCTCGCGCCACAAAAGACACTTTCCTGAGCCTGGGTACATCTAACATAGATGTGGAAATTTAGATGCATTGTCCAAGGCACTGCACAACAAGTGGAACAGTCCACTTAAAACCAATATGATTCATTTTAGCCACAAAGGTGCGAACAAAGCCTTTCTTCATTTAGACTGCCCCTGCTCACCTCCAACTGAAGATTTTAGTCACATTTCTGTCCATAATATTGATGTAAATCAAATAAAGCACATTCTTATTTATCTGAACTTACAGAAATCACAGGCTGACTTCTGAGTTTTGAACTTCACTGTTGCATTTTGTGGCGCTTCAGAGGCTGAACATCACACCATGCTAGGGACACATTTCCCAGGGTAGAGGCCACTGGGCTTAAATAAAAGGCTCTGTCCTTTTAGCAGCCATGTGTCCTAAGGTAGTAGCTTCATCTCTTGCAGCCCAGTCTCTTGGTCTTGCCTGCCCAGAGCAGCCTCACCCACAGTGTGCCAGGCACCTGCCCTGCCTTATCTAATTTGACCCACATAACAACCGTTAAAGGTAGGTGCTAATTACAACTTGCATTTTACAGATGAGGATGCAGAGCCTCTGTATTAGTTTATTCTTATGCTGCTATAAAGAACTGCCTGAAACTGGGTAAATTATGAAGAAAAGATTCACAGTTCTGCAGGGCTGGAGAAGTCTCAGGAAACTTACAATCATGGTGGAAGGGGAATCAAACACATACTTCTTCACATGGCAGCATGTGGGAGAAGAGTGACAGCTGAGTGAAGGGGAAGCCCCTTAAACCATAAGATCTTGTGAGAACTTACTATTATGGAACCAGCATGGGGGAAACCGCACCCATGATTCAATTACATCTCCCACACATGGGAGGTAATTGAATGGTCCCTCCCAGGACATGTGGGGATTATGGGAACTACAATTCATGATGAGATTTGGGTGGGGACACAGCCAAAACATATCAGGCTCAAAGGGAAGAATGTTTTGTCCAGGGTTAGATGGCTACTCGGTGATGTGGCCATGTTCATTGTATACAAGCTCTGTCCTTGAACTGCGGTCATGCCTGTGGGTATTCTACAAATGGAGGAGCTCTGCAGAAGGTAAGGACCCAGCAGAGGAGTGTAAGCAAGTCCCAGCTCCAAGCACTCGACCTCACTGAGCTGCCTGGGTTCCGGCCTAATCCTGTTCTCTTGGTCTACTGGTCTAATTGTCTAATAAGTATAGAAGAAATAAGAGCTGGTGTTCAATAGAGCAGGAGAGCAACTACATTTTACAATAATCTATTGTGCATTTCAAAATAGCTAGAATGGAATAATTTGAATATTTCTAGCATAAAGACAAATATTTTAGGTGATGGACATCCCCCATATGTGAATTTGGTCTTTAAAAATGATATGAATGTAGTAAACTATCACATGTACCCCCTCCAAAAAATAAAAATTTTTAAATTAATTTAAAAATAATATTTAAAGAAGCATAGAAAGATCCATCTCCTCTGGCTTTAACAGCCCACTTCTCCCTGATTGCAGTGCTGGTCTGGAAACACATACTTTCCCGATTCATCAGCCAGCTGCATGCAGCCCTCAACACAGGGCAGGGGTTTGATGAATGTTCATTCAGGAACTTATCGATGCTCCACGCCTACAGAGGTGGGGTCCTGTAGCTGGCGATGCACAGAGGCTCGGATCATCGGCGGCTGTCCAGGCACCCAGGCAGAATGTTTGAACATCCCCAGCCCACTCTGGCCGATCCACGCAACTGCCCAGAATACAGCAAGTCCTGAGCCACATCAGATAGGCCCATTGTTGAGCTACCATGGATAGGAGCTCACTGAGGACTTGCTTATTTCAGGACTGTGAGAGAGCCCCTCCTCAAAGGCCTCAGCCCATCTCACCTTCTGTTAACCACTGTCACCCCCTAATACCCTTATAAGTGCATTTACATGGTGCTAGGCCCCATCCTAAATGCTTGATGTGTGTTAATCCATTAATCCTAATGACCCTTACCTGCTGTGCTAGGTTTACAGGGAAAAGCTCTGGTTTATATATTGAATTAGATTCTATCACATCACATTGTTTGAATTGGTAATACAATTGCATGGTGAAAAATACAAAAAGGATAAAAGAATATAATATCAGCCCATATCCAGGTGGGCCATTCTGCCATGGCTTTAAATGGAGACCCAAAGGGGCTCCTCCTTTCTTCCTTCAGTCCAGCCAGTTCTACACTGACTTTCTGCCAGAGCTGAAGACTCTCAGCCCTTGGGATAGGACAGTGGAGCCTGGGCTAAATTGGTATTTCCCAAAGTTGGGTCTTTTGAGGACCTCTGTCTCCATTTTTATGCTATCCACATAGTACCTTTACTTTTTATTCTTTAGTTAAGAATTAGCTTTAGGCTGGGTGCAGTGGCTCACACCTATAATCTCAACACTTTGGGAAGCTGACGGGGGAGGATCCCTTGAGACCAGGAGTTTCAGACCAACTTGGGTAACACAGCAAGACTCTGTCTCTAGAAAAAAAAATTTTTTAATTAGTTGGGCATAGTGTCTCACACTTGTAATCCCAGTTACTTGGGAGGCTGAAATGGAAGGGTCACTTGAGCCCAGGAGTTCGAGACCAGCCTCAGCAACATCTCTACCAAAAAACAAAGAAATGATTCACAACACTGCTTGGTACTTGGTAAGTGTTAGCTACTACTTATGGCATATTCCTTGCCATAAGTAGGAGATAACTAAAAAAAAAAAAAAAAAAAAAACACACACACACACAATGAAAACCAAACAATTAGTTAAAAATTAACTAAACACTACCTGCCTGAAGACAAGTTTTCTCCTTGTTAAAAATCAAGATGAACCAAGGTTAGAAAAGTCATCAGCAGTGGTGAGGAGAACTGAAAGGAGAACAGGGATCTTGCTTCATGATACAATCTTATTTACTGCCCTTCCTGCCTTCCATCTAGATCTACCTTTCATGGCATTTGTGCCCCTTGGTCTACACTCTGGGGAATGCTGGGCCAAGCAGTAGTTTCATGGGAGATGGAGGAAGAACCAACTCTCCAGAGAGAAGGTTGTTGACTCCACAAGGGGCTTTTACAAACTAGCTGTCCTAGCTCCTTGCCCACCTCTCCCCCATTTTTCTATGTCTGTCTTCCTTGCATGGGAATTATAGTGTCTAATGAGAGCCATTATTTATGGGAGAGTGTTCTCACATCAAGAGTGTAGAGGCAGAAAAGGGGTTGAGGCCAGTGTATGAAGATGAACTTTGGCCCATAGGGATTGAGATGGCATCTTAAGAGTTTCTTTTAAATCTGGAAACTGGACTTTGAAAAAAAAAAAAATGTGGGAGTGGAAGGTTCCTTGCACATTCTGCAGTATTTCAGAGAGATTTCATGTTCGTTTTCTTATTAAGTTCTTGACCAACCCAGTGAAAAATTTGGGCGGATGATGATGAAACCAAGACCCAAGATGTCACATCTTTCAAAGGCTGAGCTGAGGCAAGAATCCAAGTTTCACCATCTTCTGTTCTTTGTTCCAAACTACGAAGTCCCCTCTTGAACACTAGTTCAGTGATAAAGGCCAGTATTTGTGAATTGCTTTTATGCAATAAATATTTGAATGAGTGAATGAATCTATTCATTCAGTTGGTGATGGTCATAAGTGATGATCAATAAGTAGCTTATTATTGCGTTTTTACTACATGCCAAGTAATGGTTGCTAAAAAACTTACATACATTATCTCACTAAACCTACACAACAATCCTATAACATGGAGATTATAGTTTATCATTTAGGAATCTTGTTCAGCTGATGGTGTATGAAGTAGACTCCAATGACTTCAAACAATGGTTTTACTAGGGTATTTGTGTCCCTGGGTCTATGAGCACTTTCCAAAAGAATTCAGGCAAAATGGATCTAAGAGAATCAGTTTCCAGAACTAAACTTCCATATTTACTGTTTCCTAATAGCGAGTTCTCCTTTCCTATGTCTCCTTTAACAGTTGCCCTTCTCCTATTTTACAAAAGAAAGGTGTATCTCTCACCTGTCTTGAATCATAAAATGGTGCACTGCTTGTGGGTGTCAAACAAAGGAACCATTCAAAATCTTAGTGTCACAAAGCCTCCCTTAATCAAGGTACCATAAATCAGTGCTCTCATTTCTATCAAATAGCTCATTATTTTTCCCTACCTTAAACACATTTCAGTTAAGGGTGAAACACGCCATTAGAAATGGGGTATTTTGGACTATAATGGGATGTTTTAAATTCAGATATATTGTGGAGTGAGGTTTAGGAGTGATGACTATTTTTATTTAATGATATCTCGCCTCTTCCAAACTCTAAGTGTTGTCAAAGAATACATTGCTTCCGAAGGAAAGTTCCGTGAGTAAAGGGGGAAAAAAAACCTGTCAGTGAAAAATATTGAATGATGCAGCATCTTATTTCATTTGGTGGCACATTCATGGGACCTTATCGTTTTTCCTTGGAACTAAAATTCGGAAGTGAGGTTTGCATGGGATTGTATATTAATATATCTACTTGAGATTATAATAAGGGATTACATGTATGTATAAATATGGAAAAATATATTGAATTATGCCCTTAGGATTTTTGCATTTTATGTATATAAATTACACTTCAATTTAGGAGGGATAAATTAACTCTGGTGCTAATGGCAAATTGAGAATATTTAACCAATCTATTAAGGATGGCTTAATTGAAATAGAAAATGGGGACATAGTATTTTAAAAATCCTCTTTAAGCCATAGGAGAGCTACTAAAATAGAAATAAAAAACAAGTAAACAAAAAAGCTAGCCAAGATCTAGGATGAGACAGAAATCCAGAGACGTAACTGGTACCATAGAGGTGGATCTGCTCTTCTTCTGGGGATGTTTGATGATTCCACCTGGAAGAGCCAACTGTGAGAATGAGAGACGAAGAGGCTGAAGAGTGCTTCTATTACTTCACAGGACAAAGGGGACAGAAGATGGATACCAAGGTCCACCATAGCAGTGGTATCTAGGAGTAAGAGAGAAATAAAATAGTTCTCAAAGCAACATAAAACTAGCTTTTTCATTGAGACAGAGTCTCACTCTGTTGCCCAGGCAGGAGGGCAGTGGTGTGATCTTGGCTCACTGCAACCTCTGCCAGTCAGATTCAAGCAACTCTCATGCCTCAGCCTCCCGAGAAGTTGGGACTACAGGTGCGTGTCACCATGCCCAGCCAATTTTTATTAGTAGTAGAAACAGGGTTTCACCATGCTGGCCAACCTGGTCTCGAACTCATGGCCTCAAATGCTTTGGCCACCTCAGCCTTTCAAAGTACTGGAATTGCAGGCATGAGCCTAGCCTAAACCAGCTTTAACTAATTTTAGTCTTTACATCTGGAATAAGGTGTGCAGGATACCCAAACATCCGGCAGAAGCAAAAACAAATCCTCTCTAGAAAAAGAAAACATCCTCCTAGATTAAACATTATTTTTTTAAAAACAACTTTTCAAATACAATTCAAGCACACAATAAAAGATAACCAACCACGTAAGACAAGACAGTATGAAAGAAAAGAAGCAGAAACAGGCCAGGCCCGATGGCTCAGCCTGTAATCCCAGTATTTTGGGAGGCTGAGGTAAACATCACTTGAGGTCAGGAGTTTGAGATCAGCCTGGCCAACATGGTGAAACCCCCATCTCTACTAAAAATACAAAAAGTAGCCGGGCGTGGTGGTGGGTACCTATAATCCCAGTTACTCAGGAGGCCGAGGAAGGAGAATAACTTGAACCCAGGAGACAAAAGTAGCAATGAGCTGAGATCGTGCCACTGCACTCCAGCCTGGGTGACGGCCTGTCTCAATAACAACACCAAAACAAAGAAAAAAAGAAGCAGTGGCAGCAGAAACAATAAACACTAGAAACAGACCCACAGGGGCTCCTGATACTGGCATTATCATATACAGACTTTAAAACAACTACACTGTTGAAGGAGAATTGTGCCGCAGTGACCAAATACAATGTGTAGACCTTGTCTGGAGCCCAGGTTGAAAAAAATTAAGTTGTTCAAGAGCTGTAAGGCTAATTTGAGAATACTGAAAATTGAAGTTGAACAAGGTAGTAGATGACATTAAGGAATCAGTATTAATATCTCTAAGTGTGATTTTCTGGTTTTTCAAATATATATTATGTATTATATATAATATTTAAAACATATATACATATATATAAACATTTTTGAGACAGAGTCTTACTCTGTTGCTCAGACTAGAATGTAGTGGTGCAATCTTGGCTCACTGCAACCTCCACCTCCTGGGTTCAAGCGATTCTCCTGTCTCACTCTCCCAAGTGGCTGGGATTATAGGCATGCGCCACCACACCTGGCAAATTTTTGTATGTTTAGTAAAAACGGGGTTTCACCATGTTGGCCAGGCTGGTCTTGAACTCCTGACCTCAAATGATCCACCTGCCTCAGCCTCCCAAAGTGCTGGAATTACAGGAGTGAGCCACTGTGCCTGGCCAGTTATATTTTTTTAAAGTCCATGTTGGTTAAATAAATATGCTAACATCTTGGGTCTTTTTTTTAATTATTATATATATTTTTAGAGATGGGGTCTCACTATGTTGCCAGGGCTGGACTCAAACTCCTAGACTCAAGTGATCTTCCCATCTCAGCCTCCCAAGTAGCTAGAACTACAAGCATACACCACCATGCCTGGCTCTTTGAATTTGCTTTAAATTACAATTTAAATTTAAAACTTTAAATTGCTTTAAAGTGAAGAAGGAAACAGAAGTGAAAGAGGAAGAAGAGAAAGATGCTGATGGAGGCAGAGGAGGAGGGGGGCATCAGCAGCAGCAATGGAATAGTGAGAGGGGAAGACATTTTGTAAAAGAATTAAAGAATATTGATTATTATTGAAGCAGAGTAATGAATATATAAAAATTCATTATACTATTTTTTCCACCTGTGCATATTTAACACACAGATCTATATACAAATGTTCATAATTAAGTTTTTAAAATTCTATGCTTCCTGTGTATAAGCAGATAAAAGGGAAAAAAAAAAAAACGATGTCAGCAAAAATCGAAAAACTCTACAAAAAGACATATCAGATTTGGAATAAAAAATGGGAATTCTAGAACTGAAAAACACAGTAACTAAAAGTTGCTCAACGTTGTGTCCATTGAGCTTCTAAAAGATAATATGGGAAACTATCTTCATAGCCCCAGTGTAGGGAAAAACTTCCTCATCAGGACACAAAAAGAACTGCCAACGAGGAAAAGCTTGTTATTCAGGCCCTATTAAAAAAAGAAGGTCTTGTTCATCAAAAACAACCATTTAAAGTTAAAAAGACAAATCACAGAGTGGGAGAAGATACTGCAATACACATGGCATTAATGGGATCATATCCAAAATATTAAAAGGAACTCCTACAAAACGGCAAGAAATAAAGATTGCAATAGAAAAATGGCAAAGTCTTAACAAGCAATTCACAGGAGGAACTAAGTCTCATTCATTATCAGAGAAATACAAATTAAAACCATAGTGAGCTACCACCACGTGCCCTCCAGAAGGTACATGAAGTGCAAAGGTATAAAGACTGACAAATATGCAGGAGTTACAAAGAATGCACAAATGCAGGGTCTTTGAGCTGATGAACACAAATGTGAGTGAGGATGAGAAGTTACAAGCACTCTCCTACGCGTAGGAGTGTAATTTTGGTACAACCACTTTGAAAAAACATTGGCGGCCGGGCGCGGTGGCTCAAGCCTGTAATCCCAGCACTTTGGGAGGCCGAGGCGGGTGGATCACAAGGTCAAGAGATCGAGACCATCCTGGTCAACATGGTGAAACCCCGTCTCTACTA
>NW_016107326.1:8434768-8458154 GCF_001604975.1 Cebus imitator
ATTGGCACTCTATGCTATAATTGAAGACAGACCCGTTCTAGAATTCAACAATTCTACTTCTAGGTAGAACAGAAATGCATATTCATAGCAGTATGATTCATTGTAGTACCAAACTGGAAATAACCTAAATGCCCATTAATAGCAGAATGGATAAATTTATTGTACTAATTTTATGCAATGGACAACTACACCAAATGAAAACGAAGACACTACTGATCATGTAAGTATATGTATGAATTTCTCAAACACAATGTTGCCACACAAAAGGAAACACACAATAAGATTTCCATTTAGAAAATATTCAATACAAAGTACAGGTAAAATTTTAAAGAAGAAAAGCAAGCTTACCATCAAGTCAGGATAGTGGTATCCTCTAGCAGGAAGGGAGGGAGGTGTGAGTGGGAAAGGAGAGAAGTTGGGGTTTCTAGGATGCCAGAAAAGAGTGATAGCCACATGGATGTTGGCATTTGATTAATTATTGACTTGTAAAAGTTTGTTTAGTGCAATTTTCGGGATGTGTGTCATATTTCAAAATAAATAATCTTCACTAATCGGTTTGGCAATAAGAACTCGCTTTGCCATCTAGGATATTTGGTGGACATTTTCCAAGGTTTGGATGAAAATATGTTTAAAGCTGGCACTCAGACAAGAGCATTTCATCAAAAATATTAGGCTGATAAAGGTAAATTGAAATTTATGTTTGAATATCTCCCAACACTTTTTGTGAACAGCAGTTTAAACAAATGCCCCTGTGTAAAGGAATAAGAAGGTAATTAATAGTCATTTGATAGGTCTTGGTGCATAGCCTTTTTGATACCATTCCCAGAAATTGAGAACGTGAATTATTCTAATGATTGGGTTGCAAATCCTATGAAGTCAGTGATTTCTAATCCCTTGCTTTCAACAAAAAGGAAGGCTTAATTAAACTATTAGCTGATAGAATATTAAAAATGGTTTTGATGATATATAATTATGTCATTTTAACATGAAATCCGTAAAAAATTCAAAGAATTATGACAATGCTAGAATAAAACATGTTCCATTTTTATTTATTTATGTGAACAAGGTTTGAGTGCTAATTTCTACAAAAGCAATAGCAAGACTAGCTGAACCGTGTTTCATTCTAGTAATAAGTAATATTCAACCATGAATGAGTGAACCAATTAGTTGGAAAAAATACTCCATTCCTCTTATTAAGAAATGCATCTCCCAATTTATGTTTATGGTTATTATTTATAAAATGTTAAAATATGCTTACTTTTGTGCTCAATTGTATATTCATTAAAACTGTAATGTACCTCAATTCGGGACAAAATTTTAATCCTCAGAGATGTATGGTCGCAAGAAAAGAAAAAGGATTTTAATGTATGTGTTCATGTGTGTATAATTTCAATGCAGAAACATTGACTAATGGAATCTATAAAAGACTGTGAAGCATAGAAGTATGTTAGGATGAAGTCCTATCAAACACACTTCACTTTCATTTTAATAAGAGTTCAAGCAGAAAAATAAACGATCTAAAATTAAACTGTTAAAGGAAGTTTTGTTCATGTATTTTTAAGTAGATGATAGTGAATATGAGATTATTATAAAATTTACATTTCTTTGAATACACTTTGTTTTTCGAGACAGGGTCTCACTCTGTCACCCTAGAGTGCAGTGGTGCAATCAGGGCTTACTGCAGCCTCGAGCTCCTGAGCTCAAGCAATCCTCCCATCTCAGCCTCCCGAGTAGCTGGAACTACAGATGTGAGACACCATACCCGGCTAATTTTTGTGTTTTTTGGTAGAGATGAGGTTGTCCATGTTGCCTTTGCTAGTCTTGAACTCCTGGGCTCAAGCAATCCTCCCATCTTGGCCTCCCAAGCGCTGGGATTACGGACATGAGCCAGGGTAGCCCAGCCTACCCTGGATGCACTTTAAAGAATGATGTGACAGTTTTAGAATGTTAACAGTTTCAATAAGTCAGAATTGCATTATTTGTAACTATTTAAACTTACTAAGAATTTTAGATTTCAATTTTCAAGTGTGCACAATGTACATAGTTTTTAAAGCCTAATGGCTGAAATAGACTAATGGTTTATTCTCTGACATAAAAGAAGTTGGAGACAGACAGGTTATGCTTGTGTGGCAGCTCCTCGAAACCATCAGAGGTGCAGGATCCTTCAGTCCTTCTATTCTGCTGTCCTTAGAAGGTGGCTTCCACTGTGAAGGCTACATTGTGGCTACTGGAGCTTCAGCCATCATGCCATGTCTGGGAGTCCCAGAGAAGGGACACAATAGCTTTTACCAGGACTCCTACCAAGCCACATCCCACTCCTATCTGTCAGGGAGCCTAGAAAAGAACTTTTCTACTGGGCATGTGGCCAAGAGCCCTGTTACCACAGAGGAAGATGAGAATATACACTTGGCAGGCAATTCGCAGTCTTAGTCACGAAGAGTATGGCTCCATTTTTATTAAGTTGTACACATCCATGTGTTTTTATGCAGTGTTACATTTGGAAGGACATTTACCAATGTATTCATGGTTTATCATTGGATAGGAGATCTCAATTTACTTTTACTTACATCTCTGAACTTTTCTACATGGAAATTTTTTAATAGATATGGTCATCCTTTTTTTCTTTACCCTCAAACAACGTGGGTTTGAATATGGTCAGTCTTACAAAATCATTACAGATATTCTAATATGTTAAAAAGAGGCAAACTGGGAAAAAGAAAACTTAGAGACTTTAGAGTCAACAAGCTGAGTTTAAATTCCACTCTGCAATATAATTTAGGCATGTATCTTAATCTCTATGGACCTTAATTTCCATTGTATAACTAGGTTATAACCTCCAACAGTGTTAGAAGTAGAGGTAATATTTTCTTCTTTTGTTTTATATACGAAAATTTGAAGTCCTACTTACTGGGAGTCCCTTCAGAGAATACAACAGATATATGACCCAGTTCAGGCCGTGAGACACAAGGGCAGGTTTGGTGGATGCTCTGGGGAAGTTGTTCCTCCTTCTCAAGAGTCTCTCTTACTGTGGTTGTTGTGAGAATCTGTGAATCCTGAAGCCACCACAGCTCAAGCCTCAGGATGAAGCCAGGACCAGGAGAAGGACAGAGCTGAGAGACGCATGGAGAAATCGAAATCATGGTGTCAATGTGTGCCCAGTCTGGACTTTTCACATACAGGACCCAATAAATCTCCTTTATTATTTAAGCCAGTGCTATGATTTGAATGTTTGTTTCCTCCAAAATGCATGTTGAAATTTAATTGTAACGGTATTAAGAGGTGAGGCCTTTGAGAGGTGATTAGGCCATGAGGGCTCTGCCCTCATGGGCTGAATTAATGCCATTATGACAGGGCATATTTGGCCCCCTTTGTGTTTCTCTCTTGCCCTCTCTTTGTCCTCCCGCCTTCTGCCATGTGGTCACACAGCAGGAAGGTGCTCGTCAGATGCCAGCGCCTTAATCCTAGACTTCCTGGCCATCAGAACTATGAGCCGATAAATTTCTGTTCATTATAAATGATCGAGTCTCAGATATTCTGTTATAGCAATGTAAAACACACTAAGACAGCCAGTCTTAATTTTGTTTTATTTTGCCTGTTTCCTGAAAGCATTCTAATCACTATTCAGCTTAGTTATTTAAAATTACTTTCATTTATATTATCCTATTTGATCCTGACAGAAACCTCTCAAAGTGGTCAAGAGTTATAATAGCTGAGGAAATTATGAGGCAGGAGTGTAAAGTGACTTGCTCAACATCACGTGATAGAAAAATGGTGACAAGGATGGAACTAAATGCAAATTTCCTTGATTTGAGTTCAGTTTGCTTCTCAGTGGGCCAAAATGCCTACAAGGATTGGCAAGCACAAGGTGTTCTGATGACTGAAAGTTGTCCATACTATGGATGCACCATGGTCTGAATGTTTGTATCCTCCCCAAATCCATATGCTGAAACTAATCCCTAATGTGGTGGTATGTGGCGATGGGGCCTTAGGGAGGTGGTTAGGTCATGAGGGCGGAGCCCTTCCAAATGGGATTAGTGCCCTTATAAAAGAGACCCCAGAAAGACCTCTTGCACCTTCCACCATGTGAGGACACAGCCAGAAGGTGCCACCTATAAACCAGGAAGCAGGTCCTCACCAGATACCGTATCTGCCAGTGCCTTGATCTTAGTCTCCCCAACCTCCAGAACCATGAGGAATAAATGTATGCTGTTTATAAGCCACTCAGCTCATGATATTTTGTTGCATCTGTCTAAAGCCACCCTAGGGTATAATCAAAGCTTTAGGACTGACATCAAAGAGGGTGGGTGCTCATGGCCTCCTGAAATCATACCGTGGGATCTTAGGCTTATTGGGCTAGTGGCACTCAAAACTGAGCACCCAACAGTGGGGTTTTTGTGGGGATCCCATTTGCTAACAGGGAGACACCTGGAGGAACCCAACGAGGTGTTTTCAGAGTGCACAGACCAAGGAGTGAGTCTGGTGGGAACCCATTGAACATGGGCCTAAAGGTTGGCATTTGTAAATAAAACATAAAAGCTTAAAAAAAAAAAAAAAGTGGAGAATATTTTGTGACTACCAGCAGCATCAGCATCCAACCTAGGATACCCTTTCCCCAAGCCACTCACTGACATTTGAAGTTCCAGAAGTAAAGATAATTCCTTCAACTTTACAATTAAGAGGCAACTCCTATCTCACCCCTCACCGCCCCTGGGGAGCAGGGAGCTACTCAACATTGACAGTCACTTATTCTTCATTGTGACTGAGTTGTTCCTTTCCTGGAAGACAGGGAAGTAAGATTATTGTGGGGGTGGGGGGCAGTGGGCAAGACAGGAAGGCTCCCCAAAAGAAAGGGTGTTGTTACCATGGCATTGGGAACACCTGCTCCCTGGATGTCCTTTGGCTTCCTTCTTGGATGACCTGACACAGGGCAATCACTGCTGGACTGAAGAAGCGGTAAAGAAGCCCACTAAACTAGCCTGATGCTAGAAGGAATTAATCCTTCACCTCCTGCCATTCCTCCCTAAGGCCCACCACCCAGAAAATAAATGCCAAAAGAAAGAAATATTTCCATTTCCATCTACTTACCTCAAAGCCTCTTCCACCCCAATGTTTTAATGTCAGTGCCTATAGGTGGGCTGAGTCCTGCTATGACTGAGAGGGGCTGACCCTGAGCCAAAAGGAAAGTGGAGGCCACAGCAGTTGACTTGCCTGTAGCATTCTTGGGGATACTTAGGTTTCCCAAAGTTTATTAGGTGGGAGGACAGGGGGAACAAAACACAAAATGGCCAGCCTTTTGGGGAGAACATTATGTTCAACCTAAAGTCACGTGAACAATCCTTGCCATATCAGGTCAATATAAGGAACAATAAAAAAACAAAAAATATCTTCTTACTTTGTGGAACACAATTCAGTGGAGTGTAACAGACCTGGTTTTGAATCAGGCTCTGGATGTGACCTAACAACGTAACCTCAGACAAGATACTTATGTTCTCTGTATACCAGATTCCTCATCTCTAAAGAGGAGGTGATGATACCAAATGGGGAGAAACTGAAAGCCTTTCCTCTAAGATCTGTAACAAGACAAAGGTGCCCACTTTCACCAGTGTTATTCAACACAGCACTGGAAGTCTTAGCTAGAGCAATCGGACAAGAGAAAGAAAAAAAGGGCAGCCAAATTGGAAAAGTAGTAAAATAATCCTTGTTTGCAGATGACATGATCTTATAGTCAGAAAAATCTAAAGACTCCACCAAAAAAACTATTACAATTGATAAGCAAATTCATTAAAGTTGCAGGATACCATATTAACATATGAAGCTCAATAACATTTCTATATGCCAATAGCAAACAATGTGAAAAAGAAGTTAAGAAAATAATCCCATTTACAATAGCTACAAATAACCAAAGAAATAAAAGATCTGTACAGTGAAAACTATAAAACACTGATTAAGAAATTGAAGAGGACACAAAAAATGGAAAAATATTCCATGTTCATACTACCCAAAGAAGCCTACAGATTCAATGCAATCCCTATCAAAATACCAATGACACTCTTCACAGAAATAGAAAAACAATCTTAAAATTTACTTGGAACAACAAAAGACCTAAAACAGCCAAAGTTATCCTAAGCAAAAAGAACAAAACTGGAGGAATCACATTACCTGACTTCAAATTTTACTACAGAGCTATAGTAACCAAAATGGCATGGTACTGGCATCAAAACAGACACATAAGCCAGTAGAACAGAATAGAGAAGCCAGAAATAAATTCACATATCTACAGTGAACTCATTTTTGACAAAAGTGCCAGGAATATACAGTGAGGAAAGGGCAGTCTCTTCAATTAGTGCTGAGAAAGGCGGATATCCATATGCAGAAGAATGAAACTAGACCTCTGTCTCAAACATCATATACAAAGATCAAATCAAAATGAATTAAAGACTTAAATCTAAGACCCCAAACTATGAAACTACTAAGGGAAAACACTGGAGAAACTCTCCTGGACATTGGAATGGGCAAAGAATTTCTTGAGCAATACCCCACAAGCAGAGGCAACCAAAGCAAAACGGACAAATGGAAGCACATCAAGTTAAAAAGATTCTGAGCAGCAAAGGAAACAATCAGCAAAGTGAAGAGACAACCCACAGAATGGGAGAAAATATTTGCAAATCTGCTCATCTGATAAGAGATTAGTAACCAAAACACATAAGGAGCTCAAACAACTTTACAGGAAAAAAAAAATCCAATTTAAAAATGGGCAAAAGGTCTAAACAGACATTTTTCAAATGAAGACATGCAAATGGCAAACAGGCATATGAAAAGGTGCTCAGCATCACTGATCATCAGAGAAACGCAAATCAAAACTATAATGAAATATCATCTCACCCGTTAAAATGGCTTTTATCCAAAAGACAGGCAGTAACAAATGCTGGCGAGGATGTGGAGAAAAGGGAACCCTTATCCACTGTTGGTGGAAATGTAAATTAGTACAACCACTATGGGGAACAGTTTGGAGGTTCCTCAAAAAACTAAAAATAGAGCTACCATACAACCCAGGAATCCCACTCCTAGGCATTTATCCCAAAGAAAGGACATCAGTATATCAAAGAGATATCTGCACTCTCATGTTTATTGCAGCACTGTTTACAATAGCCAAAATTTGGAAGCAGCCTAAGTGTCCATCAACAGATGAATGGATAAAGAAAATGCACAGATACACAATGGAGTACCATAGAGCTACAAAGAAGAATGAGATCCTAGCATTTGCAACAACATGGATGGAAATGAAGGTCATTAGGTTAAGTCAGATAAGCCAGGCACAGAAACACAAACATGTTCTACTTATGTCTGGGAGCCAAAAATTAGAACAATGCAACTCATGGATATAGAGAGTGGAAGGACAGTTACTAGGGGCTGGGAAGGGCAGTACGGGTGTGGGGGGAAGTGGGGATGGTTAATAGACCCGAAAATGTGATTAGAATGAATAAGACGTAGTATTTGCTAGCACAACATGGTGACTATAGTCAAAAATAATTTAACTGTATATTTAAAAATAACTAAAAATGTATAATTGGATTGCAACACAAAGGATAAATGCTTCAGGTTATGAATATCCTGTTCTCCATGCTGTGATTAGTATGGATTGCATGCCTATATCAAAATATCTCACGTAAGCCATAAATACATAGACTTGCTATATACCCACAAAAATCAAAAATTAAAAAATAAATTAAAAAGAAGTGATTATAATGATGCTACCTCACAGAAATCTTAAATGAAATAATGCACGTAAAGCACTTAACACAGGGCCTGACGCACAGTACATTTTGTTAGTCTGTTTTCACACAGCTATAAAGAAACCCTGGAGACTGAGTAATTTATAAAAGAAAGAGGCTTAACTGACTCACAGTTCCATGGCTGCGGAGGCCTCAGGAAACTTGCAATCATGGTGGAAGGGGAAGAGGATGGAAGGTTCTTCTTCACATGGCAGCAGGAGAGAGGAGAGTGAGTGAAGGGGGAAGCATCCCTCATAACACCATCAGATCTCATGAGAACCCATTCGCTATCCCTAGAACAGCATGGAGAAAAACAACCCATGATCCAATCACTTCCCACCAGGTCTCTACCTAGACATGAGGGAATTATGGGGATTACAATTCAAGAAACATTTGGGTAGGGACACAGCCAAACCATATTATACATGTTCATTAAATGGTGGCTCTTATTTTTACTTGTCTTGGGTCAGAGAGAATGGAGGCAGATGGAAAATACTGCACAGAGAAGAAAAATATAAATTGCCGGGGCAATGGGGATTGCACTGACATTTTTTTAAAGTTAATAATAACATTGCAAACACAGTACACGGTCACCAGACCTAAATTTGCACAGGCAAGGTGTTTAATAAGACTTGTTGATTGGATTTATGGGTCCTTCTGGGCCTTTCACGGAGCTTGGGTCTAATTTCTACCTTTATTGCTTCTGATGCCTAAGGCTGACTCCCCAGAGCAGCTTGACTTCCCACAGGGAAGTCTCATTCACCCAAAAGTCTCAGTGATTGTGTTTTACCTGTCTTTTTTACTTTTATTATTATTATTTATTTTTTAGAGACAAGATCTCACTTTGTTGCCCAAGCTGGAGTACAGTGGCGTGATCATAGCTCGCAGCAACCTCAAACTCCTGGGCTCAAAGGATCCTCCTGTCTCAGCCTCTGAGAAGCTGAGACTACAGGCGCACACCACCACATCTGAATAATTTTTTAATTTCTTGTACAAATGGAGTCTCATGATGTTGCTTAGTCTGGTCTCTGACTCCTATGTTCAAGCAACCCTCCCACCTTGGTCTTCCAAAGTGCTGGGATGACAAAGCCTCCATGCCCCGCCTTCCCGATGATTCTGAATCACCTCCAATAAGGGACACCCTCTTCTTAGGGCTGAGAATAACCACCAATGAGGAACCATGGATTTGGGGGCCCTTTGAGGATCAGATCTTGTTTCTACCAGGTCCCCATCCTGGCCTGTCATCAATAACCAGCCCCTTGGTCTCTTTGTCCCCTGCCTTCAGCATCCCTGGCAGGTTCCTGATGGTGACTCTCCCAAGGCCACTTCATGGGATGGACCCTTACAGGTCATCTAGGCCAACCTCCTCCGTAACAAAGCATGAGCACCAGAGAGGAGGCTGACTTGTCTAGGTTGTACAGGCCTGGGGTTGCTGTGGGGTTCATCCAGATCTAGGGAGCCCAGGACAGCATTCATCACCACCCCACCCTCAGTAACATTGTGCTCTTCAGCATGTAGACAGTTCATACCTGTGTCCCGTGCATGACTCACAAATGTAAAGACCCTTCGCAAACATTGATAAGCAGCAGTCTTGGTTGTCATTATTGCCACTGTCCTTGTACCTCATAGTTTCATACCATGAATAAGTCACCATGGGGTGGACATCTTTGTTTTATAATAGGAAACCAAGGTTCACACCTTAACCTGCAGGACTTTGTAAAAACCCTACAGTGAGTAAAGAGCCCAAGGCCAGCCCCTCAGCCTCTCGCTCCTAACCCCCAAGCCCTTTCTCTTCCAGGGTGCTGCCTCCCACCCTTCTCTGGTCAGGGACACAGGCCCCCAGAGGAGGAGTACTGGCAGTCTCAGCCTTTCACCAAACAGCAGGGGAAAGACAGCAAGCCCCGTCCCCTAATGGCCCCAAGATGTGGGTGCCGGGAACCTGTCATTCAGAGACCCTGAATGAAGAAAGGGAGGAGGCCAGCCCAGCCAGGCACAGCTCACCCACCCTGCTGGCAAAACCCATCATGTTTCACCAGCCATCCTGAGGTGCTGTTGTGTACCAAGAATGACACTTGTCTCTCACCACCAAAACCAGAAGGGTATCCTAAGAAGAGTAGGCTCGCCCTGCAGAGCCACACTAGGCAGGAGCAAGGCGAGAAGCCTGGGCAGAGCCCACCCCCCTGCACCTCCCTCCCCACAGCCTGTGGAGACACACAGGCTGGCAGAGCCACTGGGGCAGCAGGTGGGACAGTGGTTCAGGAAGGCAGGTGCTTACCACAGGGGAGCATGGCCTATTCAGCCTGACCCTCGGGTTCTCACCATGGGCTCCACTGGGCATCCACAGGACAATGCAGTTATGGGCAAAACCGGGGAGTCTCATACAGACATTGTTTTCCTGGGAAGAAAGAAAATCCGATTCCATCAAAGTCCTAATCCTACACCATGCACATGGACAGATGGAAATAGGCTTCCTCCCGCCCCAGGTCATGGGTCCCTGCACTCTGAGTGACAAAAATGGGAGAGCACAGAGCCAGCTCCCCACGTCCTCTGAAAAAAACAGGGAGTCTCTGAGACCCCATGTCCAATCCCCCCACCCCCCTTTTCAAGCCCTGCAAAGTCCTTCTCGCCTTCAGCCATCAGCTTAGGTCCCTCTTCCTCCAGGAAGCTCGCCTTGATCTTTCTAGGCTGGGTTAAGGGCACTTCCCAAGCTAATGTACTCAGTTCCCTGTGTCCCCCACTAAACCTCAGATCCCACAGGAGCAGTGGTGGAATCTGCCGGGTTCTCACCATCTTCTGCCCTTGTAAGGTGCCTGGCATACTATGCTCTCCACCCCAAATGATTGAATGAACGAATGAATGAATGAATAGCAGCCCCAAATCAGGTTGCTCTCACATAATCCACATGACTGAGGAAAGGTCTACATTTTATTGTTTAAGAAGGTAGAGCTCGAGGGGACCTTGAAGTCACGTGGTAGGCTGCTGAGCCTACGGACAGGGAAGCAGCGGGCGCCCCCGGGAGGACCCGTCACAGCGAGCCAGGGCCTGGGTTTCCTTCCGCAGAGGGCGGAGGGGCCGGAGGGGGCGCTGGCACCCCTGGGCTCGGAGGGGGGCGCCCTGCAGGGCTGCGGACCTCAGAGCCATCTTGGCTGTCCCCAGAAAGCAGGAGCCCGGGCCGCGGGGCTCACGAACGCCCACATTCTCTGCTACAGCCTCGCCACTCCCCTGGACCTCTCCCCTTGCCCCCTGCCTCACGGGTAATGCCCAGAACGGGTGCTTCTCCAGGTGGGGCCTTGAGGAGCAGGGCTGGGCTGCAGCTGCGGAGCTGCGACAGCCACGCGGAGCCCGGCCTGGCCTGCACACTGGCGCCACCGCCTGGCGGGGAGCGGGACTGACGCGCTCCTCTCGTGCCTTTCCTCCAGCCCAGATCACCAAGGGCGAGGGGTGCGAGGGGGACAAAGACTTTGGGCACAACACTCACCACATGCGATCTATTCTCCAGTTGGGAAACAAGTCGAGGCAAAGGCACGCTTAGGCAAAGTCAGGGTATGAGCAAACGAAACACCAGCCGGCAGGAGGTTAAACTTCTATGCCTGACTCAGGGAGCAGAGGGGGCTGAGGCAGATGAGAAGCCCCCACCGAGGCCACCAGGTTGCCCAGGCCTTGGGGCTCCAGGAAACGTGGTCTCCACGCTCAACCTCGGCTCTGCCTTCCCCAGAAGATGCCTCTAGCTGGACCGAGCTGGCTTTTAATCATGCTGCCTTCATAAGCCAGGTGCATGATCCCTGGCTAGTTAACTACAGGTGAATTTCCTTAACCAATTTTTTTTTTTCTTTTTTCTTTTGAGACGGAGTTTCGCTCTTGTTACCCAGGCTGGAGTGCAATGGCGCGATCTCGGCTCACCGCAACCTCCGCCTCCTGGGTTCAGGCAATTCTCCTGCCTCAGCCTCCTGAGTAGCTGGGATTATAGGCACGCGCCACCATGCCCAGCTGATTTTTTGTATTTTTAGTAGAGACGGGATTTCACCATGTTGACCAGGATGGTCTCGATCTCTTGACCTCGTGATCCACCCACCTCGGCCTCCCAAAGTGCTGGGATTACAGGCGTGAGCCACCGCGCCAGGCCCTCCTTAACCAATTTTTAAAAAGCAGGGTGAGGTTAGGAACTCTTGCCTGGCTGTGTTGTTGTGACAATTAAATCATGAATGTGGCACATTTGACACAGTGCTCAGAATAGAAGCTATTCTTAAAATCAATCCATTCATAATAGGGAACGAAGGTTCTAGAACGGTTACTTTTTAAAACTATAAAGCAGAACAGATTCAATATAAGAACATCACTCTCAATTCTTACTTGCTTCCATTCTGGAGTAGCAGAGACAGAAGCAGAGGGGCCACTGGCCGTGGAGGGAATGGCCCAGAACTCACAGCCTGTCCTGGGTTAGTGGCAGCCATGGGGAGGCCCTAGAGAAATATCACCCAGAACTGCAAAGATAGCAAGGAGTAAATGCTAGAGCGATTGCTTTGCAGTTGCCATTCGGTGTTCTACATTCTTCATGGGCATTGACTCATTTGCTCCTTACGCCACCCCTACAAGCAGGTGTCATTAGGATCATCCCCATTATTCTAGAGATGAGGAAGCTGGGACATTCACGGATTGGGGAACCAGGCCAAAGTCACACTGCTTCTAAGCAGCAAAACTGAAATTGTAGCCAGGGGTTGTGGCTCCAGAGCCTCTGCTCCCAACCACCAGGCAATCCCTGCCTCTCTGACCTGGGAGTTACATTCGTTCCCACTTCTCAGGTGAGAAAACTGCTGTTCAGAGTGATGGAACTGAACCAGATCCCTTCTAGTTTGAACTCTGAGAGAAAGTCGAGTGAAGTCAAATTGTCACCACAACACAGCCAGGCCAGAGTTCCTAACCCCACCCCGCTTTTTAAAAATTGGTTAAGGAAATGCACCTGCAGTTAACCAGCCAGGGATCATGCACCTGGCTTATGAAGGCAGCATGATTAAAAGCCAGCCTGGTCCAGCTAGAGGCATCTTCTGGGGAGGGCAGAGCCGAGGTTGAGCGTGGAGACCACGTTTCCTGGAGCCCCAAGGCCTGGTGGCCTCGGCAGGGGCTTCTCATCCTCCTCAGTCTCCCCTGTTCCCTGAGTCAGGCAGGCCTGTTTACATAGAAGTTTAACCTCTGCTGGCTGGTGTTTCGTTTGCTCACACCCAGACTTTCACTCTGTGTGCCTTTGCCTTGACTTGTTTCCTAACTCGAGAATAGGTTCTATGTGGTGGGTATGAGGGAATGTATTCTCTTCCCGGGTCCACAAGGGGCATGGTTTTAAAGGCAAGAACCCCCCCAGCACCATACCTCCACCTACCTCTCCATCCAGGAGACTAGAAGTCTTTGTTTAACCTTCTTGTGCACGGGAAGTAGACTGCCCAGGTGAGCTTCCTTTGTCTAGAAAGCCCACGAGAAGCTATGGGAGGACTGTGGGCCAAACAACAAATCAGCTGTCAGAAATCAAAGATTAATCACAACAGTGGAAGTTTAAAGGAAATCCCTTCATAGGACAAAAAACTTGAATAGGGCAGGAATATCGCCCAGGTTAAAAGTCCCTTCTCCCACACCTGTGCAGACTCCATATCTGGGTCCCCTCTCATGACAACATGGGAGTTCATTCTCTCTCTTTTCTCCTTTTTCTCTCTCTCTGCCTAAATAAATCACTTTCTGAAAACCTCTTTGGGGTCCAAAATTTACTTAAATGAACTCACTGTGCCCAGTGGGGTCCTCTCCCCCATTCTTGGGTGAGTGAGAGACCAAGGCCCTAGAAGAACACATCCTATCGGGGAGTGACCTGAGCCCATTGTCTGCGATTCAGTCACAGGTACGCAGGTATTCATTGGCAGAGCCGTGATTTTTAGTCTTGAGCTTTCTCCCTAATTCAACTTGGGATCAAGTAAAAGCCAGCCCCTCTCCCACAGTCAGTCACCCAAAAGGCAAACTAGGGTGCTGTTGGCAACCACATTTCCCACTGTGTGGCAGAAACTGGTCTATGGGAAGAGACGGTGAAACCACCACACAGAGAGAAGCAAAGATGAGGCTCTGGCAGCAGAGCTCAAGTCCTGGTTCCAGCCATTCCTGAGCTCCAACTGCAGCCTTCCCTTTCTGAGACTTGGTTGTTCAAATTCAGGGTTTGACTCCGGGAGCCAATAAAGCTCCACTGTGTCCCCAAGTTGTTACAAGTTGGGGAAAAGTCACTTGCAACCAAAATGGGCTCTGCCACAGAAGGCGACATGTGGAAACAAGAGGCAGAAACCCAGCAGGTCAGGAGATCTGGCAAAATGAGATGAAAGAGAAGCCGAGAACAGCAGAAAGAACAAAGAGTGCAAAGCCAGAAAGAGCCTTCTGCTCCTCCTGCCAAACCACCGGCTCGCTCTTGCCTCTGAGCTTGCTGCTTCTGCCCACAGACTGCTTCCCAAATAGCTATGAAAATCTTGTGAACCGGTGCTTTGAACATTTCCTCTTCCAAATGCATGCAAGTTTCGGAGCCCCGTGTCCCACACGTAGACACTCACCAATTCCTCCTTCGGATAAATCTTCATGCCAGCTAGAATAACTCCCTATCCTTCACATCTCCCCACACCACGTAGTCTCCCTAAGTGTGTGTTCTTCCTGCCCCCCACTCCCCCACAACTCCCCAGCAGGGTGCTTCTAGAAAGGCAGATGGCATGAGCAGAGAGCTGACCCCCACTCAGTCCTCAGGAAGGCAGGGGTGTTGATGAGTCAGCGGGGTCTGCACTGAAGCATCTGGCTCAAATTACCAGGATGAAGACTTCTTTGGCAAATTGCTCACAGCCCAACAGGCAGCACTCCACACAGACCACCCCAGCGCTGCTGTTAGTCACGCGTGCATTTTAATTTAGCTACAGAAGAGGAAGGAGCAAAGAGCACAGATTAATCCTCTCCTTAGAGAAGAAAATGGGACCTCGGGAGCTTGCATGGCTTCCCTCAGCAAAGAAGCAAAGAAGTGCTCAGCAGGGGCAGGCTTCCTGAGCATATCCTAATCTTGGTCCACACAGAACTCTGGTCATTCTGGGATCAGCATTGGCAGTGGTCACATTCCTGACCTTCCCCCTGCCTCCCACCACCTTCACTTGACTTTCTCTTAAAGAAAGCTCAAACTAGAAGGGATCTGGTTCAATTCCATCAACGATTTATTCATTCACTCATACATTCAAAGTGGCGAGGCTAGAAGGGGCCTTAGGGCTCATCTGACCAAATGTTTTTTTTTTTTTTTTTTTTTGAGACGGAGTTTCGCTCTTGTTACCCAGGCTGGAGTGCAATGGCGCGATCTCGGCTCACCGCAACCTCCGCCTCCTGGGTTCAGGCAATTCTCCTGCCTCAGCCTCCTGAGTAGCTGGGATTACAGGCACGCGCCACCATGCCCCGCTGAATTTTTGTATTTTAGTAGAGACGGGATTTTACCATGTTGACCAGGATGGTCTCGGTCTCTTGACCTCGTGATCCACCCGCCTTGGCCTCCCAAAGTGCTGGGATTACAGGCTTGAGCCACTGCGCCCGGCCCCATCCAGTGTTTTCTGGGTTCTTTGACTCTAAGCGCCAGACATTGACTCTAGCTAACTTGAAGCAAAAGAAAGGTCAGAATTTATTTAAAGTAAAAGAAGGAGCTCAAAGAATTGAAAAGAAAAAAAAGCTGAAGACTTGTGTCCTAATAGGACAGGTCCCAGGGACCTTAAGAGCATGAATTTCATGATCTATAGAGTGCATCTTCTAGCACTTTTTCATTGGTATCCCTTGAGTGGGCTCGTTCACGAGCAAAATGTGTTCCCCTTTCTGTCTCTCCCTTGCCTCACCCATGGCTACCTCCGGGTGGTGTAGCAGGTAGGGAATGGGCAGGGAATGTAAGATAAAATACATGGCCTCTTGAGGGCCCATGCGGACAGATTGCTGGAGCCCACAGAGCTCCTGATTCTGGGGTAGAACTCCAGAATTGCGCATTTTAAACAAGTTCCCAGGCAAGGCTGATGTCGCTGTGCTGGACACCAGACTTTGAGAATCAGCACTCTACGGAAACCTCACTTAGGTCCTGTGTCGCGCTTAGCTGGGGAGCACGGGGCATGCTGAGAACCAGTCCCTACCACAGCTGTCCTCAGTGGCATCACCAAGTCCCACAAGGCGGAAATCAATGGGATTTTCAAAACCAAAACAGGATATTATGACTGCAAGGGGGGATAGATGTTAGCTCAGCAGGAAAAAACACAGACATACACTGTGCCCTCCCCAGGTGACGTTTGAATGTTTGTGACAACATCCCCACCAGGTGGGCCCTAGCTTAGGCTTGAGTGCCCCCAGTGACTGAAGGCTCACCATTCCACCATACCCAATCTATCTGTGGATGGCTCTGATAAAGAGCAGGTTCTGAGTCATGTGATACAAGACTCAGAGTTAAAGTCCCCTCTATGTAGCAACTCTTCAGATATCTGGGGGTAACTCTCAGGCTTCCGGGGGTCAGTGGGTTAAATCTCTCCAGCTACTTCTGCAGCTCTTCGTGAGGCATGTGGAGGAGCATCCTTGCAATCTTGAAGGAGCCCAAGATCTCTCTCTGTTGGGCAGGTGACATGTTTATTGCAAGCCTCGTGTCTGACAGGCCCAGTGCTTTTTCTGGCAATACAGTAACAAAAAAGGCAAACACTGTGCCTACTCTCATGGAGCATTAGTGAGTAATCAAAATGGAGCTTAGTTCTACAGATGAGTTCTCTTCAGCATGCAACAGCGAAGCCATCACCTCCTTCATTCTAATTAACATGCTTTTATTAATGCAACCTGAGATGACATCAGATTTCTCAGCAGCCACCTCCTACCATTGACTTCTTACCATTCTACAGAAATCTTTAGGAACATTTACAGTGCGCCCAGCCCTGTGCCGGATGTCACAGGAGTACAAGAGAAGCAACAGGCCTTGTCTCAGCCTCTTAGAAGCCACGGTTAGTCTCACTGAAATGCTAATTAACTGGCAACTGGACAAGGTCTTCAGATCCCAAAGGAGACCCTCAAAGAGTCACCGTCACTGATTCCAGATCCAGGGTCTCATTAGGAGCACATGGCCCCTCTGCATCAGCAGAGCCCCTGTTGGGGGCCAGTCCCCCAGGCTGAGAAGTCTGGCCATTGTATGTCTTGAACCTCCCCCAAATGCAGTAGATGGGGGCTCCTCATGCCACTGCCTCTAAGGGGTTTCCTGAATGGTCAGCTCTGAGGCAGGAGCCAAGAGAGAAGCTGAGAAGCATCAAAGAATAATGAGCTGGAAGGAGCCTTGGCAATCCCGAGTCCAGCCTTCTCCTTCCACAGAAGGCCTGGGCCCCAAGAAGCAAAGGGGTGGTGCACACTATTGACAGCTGAATCCTAGGATCCAGCTCCTGTCTTGCCATAAAACCCCATTCCCTACCTGCCACGCCACTCAGAAGCAGCTGTGGGTGAGGCAGGGGAGAGATGGAAAAGCAGACACATTTTGCTCATGAACAAGCCCACTCAGGAGACACGGATGGAAAAGTGCTAGAAGATGCACTCTACAGATCATTACAATTGATGCAATGTAAGCAATATATTGGGAAAAAAACCTTTGTTGCCAATAACGAAGGCGCTTAAGACAGAACATTCTTCAGTGCCGGCTAGGCAACAGAAACAGCAGGCAGCCATAACTCAAAGCTCAGAAAGCTTTTGTTTTTAAACTTGCAATGCCGAGGAGGTGAGACAAGGGAGCTAATTTTCAGGGAGACAGGCCATGGGGAGCCAAATGCATTCAGGTGATATACTGGTCAGATGGTCCAGATACAGTCACTCTCAGAGGAACAATGGCTCTTTAACGAGCCCAGCTGTTGACCGCAGCTCTGCAGGAGAAGGGAAATGAGGACTGCTTGATTTCAAAACCAGAGCTACACTGGATGTGACTCAAGAACTAGATGTGCGTGAGTGTAGAGCATCGGCGTGAGTGGAAGGAAGCAAGACCCTTCTCTCCCAGACATATTGATGCTGTGGGTTAGCCTGCATTAGCATCGGACTGCTTCCTGGCTGGGTGACATCATGAGCTAACACGTGTGTGCTGCCTACGACTTGCAAGACACTGCCAGAGTTGCGATGTTTGTGCTCCAAATCACGTGTTGAAATTCAATCCCAGGGCTCGTGGTGGGGCCTGATGGAAGGTGTCTGGAACTTGGGAGTGGATCCCTTATGAATAGATCAATGCCCTCCCCGTGGACGGTGGGGAGATAAGTGAGTTCTCACTCTGTTTGTTCTCACAAGAGCTTTTTGTTTAGAGGAGCACGGCACCTCCTCCCTCCTCTCTCTTCCTCTCGCCATGTGATCTCGGCACACATCAGCTCCCCTTCACCTTCCACCACGGGCGGAAGCAGCCTGGAGCTCTCACCAGGAGCAGATGCCGGCGCCATGTTTCCTGCACAGCTTGCCAAACTGTGAGCTAAATAAACCTCTTTTCTTTATAAGTTATCTGGCCTTGGGCTTTCCTTTATAGCCACAGAAATGGGCTAAAAATGCCAAGCACTTTGTAAATATTAATTCCTCACAATAACACTGGGTGTGGTACGACTACCCTATTTTAAACACGAGTCAAGTTGGTCACAGAGAGGCTGAGGAGCTTGTCCAAGGTCACACAGCTAGTCGCACAGCTAAGTTAGGATTGAATCCAGGTAGTTCGCTTAGGAACGCCTGACTTCTCCGTTGTACCACTGGCAGCCAGAAGACTGAGGAGTTGCTGACGATGCTCCCAGCATGTTTCATAAATCTGCAGACTACTCCAGTACTCTGGTCTCTAACCTGCCGTTTGGGACCTGCCTAGGCTTTCCAATTTGAGCTGCTGTTCTCTGATATCACAAGAAAGTACCAGAATTTATAGAAATTCTGGCCATGATAGTACCTTTTCTTTTGCTTGTTGATTACAGAGCCTCTGATGTATCGCCAAACTGCATTAGTTGGGGTTTCTTAGCATATATTGAATTGACACGTTGATATAACATATAATGGCCATTTACTTTTTACCCTTTTTTTTTTACTTCCCAATAATACAAGGAAGAGTTGCATTTGATCCTAAATTCAAGTGGCCGCCTCTGTACCCTAAATGAGCCCCAAGGATAATCGGCCTCGTTCATCAACACTTCCTAGTTTACACCATGTTAGTGACTAAGGGGACACCAGGGGCGCAGATACGATCTCTACCAGCAATGAATTCAGTCTCCTGGGAAGACTCGGTGCAAACGAGAGTTGCACTAAAACACAGCCAGTGCTACTGTAGCAATGTGTCCAAATGCTTCAGGAACAAAAAGAAAGAGAACCCAGCTCTTGAGAGAGCAGCGGGAAAAGAGGTTCAGCAGGGAGACGGGGTCAGATTGAGCACAGCTAAGGAGGCTGGGCAGTGTTACAGGAGAGAGGGGAGGTCTCCGGAAGGCTCTAGGTAGGGGGACATTTTAGTTAGGAATACCACCCCGGCCTTCTACATGCATAGAGGGCAGCAGTACTGGGAGAAAGAAAACTAAGTAGAGGATCACCGGGCTGGGCGTGGTGGTTCACGCCTACAATCCCAACATTTTGGGATGCCGAGGCAGGTGGGCCACCTGAGGTCAGGAGTTTGAGACCAGTCTGGCCAACGTGCTGAAATCCCGTCACTACTAAATATACAAAATACTAGCCGAGCATGGTGGCAGGTGCCTGTAATCCCAGCCACTCTGGAGGCTGAAGGGGGACAATCACTTTAACCTAGGAGGTGGAGGTTGTAGTGGGCCAAGATCGTGCCACTGCACTCCAGCCTGGGCAACAAGAGCGAAGCTCTGTCTCACAATAATAATAATAATGATAATTAGAAGATGACGCATAGTCCAGGCAGGAGACAAGAGTTAAAACCAGGCAGAAGCACTGAAGATGGAAAGAGGAAATGGATTCAAGAAAAAGAAATAAGGTTTGTTTCCCTTGCGTGGTTCACTTGGACTGCAGATTCATTTGGCATAAAATTTTGCATCTGACCCTAATCCTGACTGAAGCATCGTGGAGATCTGGTTTTTAGGTTAAGTTCAAACTTCTGAAAAACACAAGTCAGACCAGAAGACACAAGTTTAAGTGCAAATATGATCTCTGCTGGCAATAAATTCAGTTTCTGGGAAAGATTCGGTGCGATCAGACTTGTTTGCTTTTGAGCAAATTATTTGCATTTTCTGAAACTCAGTCTCATCCTTTGCAAAGAGTGAGAATTACGATAGCTACCTCTGCATCTTATGGCATAAGCTAACTTGGGTGCCAATATTATCTCATCCCTTTTAATCTTTTCTAATAATAACGATAACAACAATTGCAACCTCCAACATTTACTGGGCACCTAATATGTGCCAGGCACTATTCAACATGCACTAACTCATTTGATCCTCACGGCCACCTTAGGGGATAGGTTCTATTGTTGTCACCATCTGCAAATAAAGAAACGGAGGCAGAAAGAGATGCACTGACTTGCCGACTCCTCAGGCTGTGGCAGAGCAAAGATGTGAGCTTGCTTTCTCTCATCGCTGCCTGAGCACCCACCTACTCTGACACACAGCGAATCCAGTGCCTCCTTCCTGGGCTCTCCCTCCTCCCCTGTATTGTCCAAGAATCCTGCTTCTTCCATCCTGCTCCCTGGCACAGGATGGACAAAGAACCACCCCAGCCCTATGCTGCCATTGCTGGATGCTGCCACACGGTGTTGCTATTGAAGGCCAATCCTGCGAGGCTGGCTAGGGGGGTCTATTCGTGGGATATTCTTGCTGGTTCAGGTTCCTGTCCAAGCTACAATGGGGGTCCCAAGCGGAGGCTCTCAGACTTCACTTCCCTTTTTTTTTTTTTTTTGAGATGGAGTCTCAACTTTGTCACCCACGCTGGAGGGCAGTGGTACGATCTCTGCTCACTGCAACCTCTGCCTCCCAAGTTCAAGCAACTCTCCTGCCTCAGTCTCCCGAGTAGCTGGGATTACAGGCACGCACCACCATGCCTGGCTAATTTTTTGTATTTTTAGTGGAGATGGGGTTTGCCATGATGCCTAGGCTGGTCTTGAACTCATAGGCTCAAGTGATCCTCCCTCCTTGGCCTTACAAGCATCACAGACCTTGAAAGATAGTAAAAAGTTATCTGGCTAAGTTCAAAAAGAGGCCCAGAATCTAGAGAGGTTATTAAAACACTCGGGCCTCTATTGTTCCAAGTTTAGCTGTGCTTCTGGGCTTTGGTAGCCTCAAGGTACTATGGGGAAAAAGTTGACATCCAGGGCGCACCAAGTGTCAGACCCAGTGTATGCTCTGGCTTTGGGATGTGACCCCAAAATGCTGCACACTTGAGTAAGAATAACCAAAAATAAACCAGTCCTTGCATAGATGAAAATAGGGTTCCAAAATTTGAGTGGTGGAGAAAATAACAAGACCTGAAGTTGAATTAAGGTAATCCTTTGTTGGCAGTGCTCCCAGTCACCTGGAAAAAGGAATAAAAATCCTACTTTTAGAAGAAAAGGACACAGCATAGGTCTTCAATTATGTTTTCCAAGCACAATGTCCAACAGAGTCAGGGATAACCAAGTACACATGAAGATAAAATGCTGTGGATGGGGCCGGGTGCTGTGGCTCATGCCTGTAATCCTAGCACTTTGTGAGGATAAGTTGGCCAGATCATGAGGTCAGGAGTTTGAGACCAGCCTGGTCAACATGGCAAAACCCCGTCTCTACTAAAAATACAAAAATTAGCTGAGAGTGGTGGCAGGCCCCTGTAGTCCCAGCTACTCAGGAAGCTGAGGCAGGAGAATCGCTTGAACCCAGGGGGTGAAGGTTGCAGTGGGCCGAGATCCTGCCACTGCACTCCAACGGAGTGAAACTTTGTCTCAAAAATAAATAAATAAATAAATAAATGAATGAATAAATAAATAAATAAAAGAAATGCTATGGATGAGAATGAACAGAAATAACAAACAGACCCACCCACAAGAACTGCAAATAATGGAATCATCAACAGGTACATCAGCAGATAAAAGAAATAGGTGTACTATGTTCAAGGAGATAAAAGTTTGTTTAAATCTTTTTGGCAGAAAACTAGAAATCATAAAAAGTGGCATAACATATGTGTAAGGAACTGTGAACCCTGAACATCTGAGACAAGTCTCAATTAATTTAGAAAGCTTATGTTGCCAAGATTGAGGACACACGCCTGTGACATAGCCTTAGGAGGTCCTGACAACATGTGCTCACAGTGGTCAGAGCCCAGCTTGGGTTTATACATTCTAGGGAGACATGAGACATCAATCAACATATGCAAGATGAACACAGGTTTGCTCTGGAAAGGCGGGACCCCTCGAAGCAAAGGTGGCAAGACAGGAAGCGGGCAGGGCTTCCAGGTCATAGCTAAATGAAAGGCAAATGTTGCATTCTTTTGAGTTTCTGATCAGCTTCTCCAAAGGAGGTGATCAGACATGCATTTATCTCAGTGAGCAGCGGGGTGACTTTGGGCAGAATGGGAGGCAGGTTGACTCTAAGCAGTTCCCAGCTTGACATGTCCCTTTAGCCTGAGTGATCTGGGGGCCCCAAGATTTATTTTCCTTTTACAAAACTAAATGGATTTTTTAGAATTTAAAAATACAGTACTATTAAAATTAAAAATTCAATAACTTTTTTCCTGCCTGATTTTATCTTTTTGAGGCATGGTTTACATACAATAAAATCCACCTATTTAAAGTGCATAGTTTGATGAGCCTGCCTATGCAGAGGAGTTCTGCACTATAGGAGAGAAATTCTGAAATGACGAATCTAACAGTTTAAATTATGAACCTAATTCACATGGACTACACCATTCCTCTCTTTCAGAGAAGAGAAACACCTTCGCTCTCCAGTCATTCACAGTCCTTTGGAATGGAAGCAACTGGGCCCCTGGTTCCAGGTTTTATTCCCCTTTTGAAATGTAAATTAATTGTTCCAGAAAGAAAATTGGGAACGTCTCTACTACAGAATGCAAGCATTTGGCCTGAGGTTGTGTGAGTGGGAGCTAGAAGAGGATAAATCTTACCGCCCTTTGAGTGGGAGCAGATGGCTTTAGTCCTCACATCCTCTAACTTTCTTTAACTCAGATATCAATATCATTTGCTCAGAAAGTCCTAATTACAAAAAGACATGAAAATAATTGCTTCTTGACAGATCGTGATGCAGAGGATATGGTGAGACAGTCTAACACACATGTTTCATTGGTGTCCCCAAAGAAAAAATAATGGGAACAGAGGCAAATGTAAAGAAAGTGTTACTAAAGATTGTCCAAAACAAATAAAAGGCCAGGCATGGTGGCTCACGCCTGTAATCCCAGCACTTTGGGAGGTTGAGCCTGGTGGATCATAAGGTCAGGAGTTCACGACCAGCTTGGTCAACACGGTGAAACCCCGTCTCTACTAAAAATATAAAAATGAGCCCGACGTGGCAGCACGTGCCTGTAATCCCAGCTACTTGGGAGGCTGAGGCAGGATAATTTATTCAACCTAGGAGGTAGAGGTTGCGTGAGCAGAAACCACACCACTGCACTCCAGCCTGGATAACAGCACAAGACTC
>NW_016107326.1:8458164-8467940 GCF_001604975.1 Cebus imitator
CAGGAAAAAAAAAAAAAAAACTAATAAAAGACACCAAACCACATATTTAAGAAGCCCAATAAATCTCAAGGCAGAACATTTTAAAAATAAATCAATATGTAGATACATTATAGTGAAACTGCAAAAAACCAAAGGCAAAGAGAAACCTTAAAAAATGTCTTCAGAGAGGCGGCAGCCGTTAGAGTAACAGCTAAATTCTCAAAAGAAACAATGGAAGCTAGAAGACAGTAGAATGATCATCTCAATGCACTGAGCAGAGGTTGGAAGAGTTTGGAGAGCTCAGAAGAAGACAGGAGGATGAGGGAAAATTTGGAACTTCTTAGAGACTGGTTAAATAGTTGTGACGAAAATGCTGACAGTGATATGGACAGTGAAGTCCAGGCTGATGAGGTCTCGGATGGAAATCAGAAACTTATTGGGAACTGGAGCAAAGTCTCTCTTCTTACACTTTTGCAAAGATCTTGGCTGCACTCTGCTCTTGCCCTAGAGATCTGTGGAAATTTGAACTTCAAAGTGATAATTTACAGTATCTGGTGGAAGAAATTTCTAAGCAGCAAAGTGTTCAGGACATGGCCTGGTTGCTTCTACCATCCATATTCAGATGCAGGAGCAAAGAAATGACTTAAAAGTTGGAATTTACATATAAACAGGAAGCAGAACTTAAAAGTTTGAGAAACTTGCAGCCTGACCATGTGGCAAAGAAAGAAAAAGCTTTTTTTGGGAGAGAAATTCAAGCAGTCTGTGGAATAACCACTTGTAAGAGATATTTGTATAACTAAATGGAGCCAAGTGCTCTTATCTAAGACATGAAGAAAAGGACATGAAGACATTTGAAGACAACCTTCGTGCCTGCCCCTCCCATCCCAGGTCCAAAGGCATAGAAGGAAAGAATGGTTTCATGGGCTAGGCCCAGAGCCCAGTGGCCATGCACAGCTTCAGGACACTGCTCCCCACATCCCAGCTACTCCAGCTCCAAGTGTGGCCCAAAGGGGCCCAGGTACAGCTCAGGCTGCCACTTTGGAGAATGCAAGCCATAAGCCTTGGTGGCTTTCGTGTGATGTTAAAGCTGTGGATGTGCAGAATGCAAGAGTGAAGAATGCTATGCAGCCTCTGCCTAGATTTCAGAGGCTGTATGGGAAAGCCTGGATGCCTATGAAAAAGCCTGATTCAGGGACAGGGCCCCTACAGAGAACCTCTACTAGAAAAGTACCAAGGGGAAATGTGAGGTTGGAACCTCCACACAGAGTCCTTACTGGGCCACAGCTGTGAGAAGGAGGCCACCTTTCTCCAGACCCTAGAATGGTAGATCCACACCGCACCTGGAAAAGCCACAAGCACTCAACTGCGAGAGCAGCCACGGGGAATGTACCCTGCAAAGCCACAGAGATGGAGCTGCCTGAGGCCTAGAGAGCCCACCCCTTGCACCAGTGTGCCCTTGTTGTAGGACATGGAATTAAAAAAGGTTATTTTGGAGCTTTAAGATTTAATGACTTCCCTGCTGGGTTTCAAACATGCATGGAGCCTGTAGCCCTTTTCTTTTGGCCAATTTCTCCCTTTTGGAATGGGAACGCTTACCCAACGCCTATACCCCCATTGTATTTTGGAGGTAACTAATTTGTTTTTTTTATTTTACAGGATCATAGGTAGAAGGGATTTGCTTCATTTCAAATGAGACTTTGGACTTTTGACTTAATGCTGGAATGAGTTAAGACTCTGAGAGACTGATGGGAAGGCATGAATATATTTTGCAATGTGAAAAGGACATGAGATTTAGGAGGGGCTAGAGGTGGAATGATATAGTTTGGATATTTGTCCCTACCCAAATCATGTTGAATTATGATACCCAATGCTAGAGGTGAGCCTGGTGGAAGATGCTTGGATGATGGGGGTGTTTCCCTCATGGCTTGGTGCTGTCTTCGTGATAGTGAGTTCGCACAAAATCTGGTCATGTAAAAGGTATGGCACCTTGCCGGGTGCAGTGGCTCACACCTATAATCCCAGCACTTTGGAAGACCAAGGTGGGCTGATCACCTGAGGTCAAGAGTTTGAGACCAGCCTGGCCAACATGGTGAAACATGTCTCTACTAAAAATACAAAATTAGCCGGGCATGGTGGTACACACCTCTAATCCCAGCTACTCAGGAGGCGGAGGCAGGAGAATCACTTGAACCTGGGAGGCGGAGACTGCAGTGAGCCTAGATCATGCCATTGCACACCAGTCAGACCAAAAAGAGCAAAACTCCATCTCAAAAAAGAAACAAAAGTGTATGGCAGCCCTGCTCATTTCCCATCTCTTGCTCCTTCTTTCACCATATGAAGTACCTGCTCCTGCTTCGCATTCTACCTTGTGTAAAAGCTTCCTGAGGCCTCCCTAGAAGCAGATGCCGCTATGCTTCCTATACAGCCTGCAGAACACGGAGCCAACTGAGCTTCTTTTCTTATAAATTACTCAGCCTCAGGTATTTCTTCTTCACTTTGGGGGCCAATCTGAGAGGTCTATCTATACACCTCTTCCTCATAATGCCTTGTAACCAATTTTGCAATTGTGTCTCTTCCAAGACCAGCCAGCTAAACCATTAGCCATTGCCCAGGAATCAGTGTAGAGCCACATCATCTCTCATACCTCTTCTTTCAGGGAAATAAACAGTCAGGGGCACTGCTTAAAATTATGCCCAGCAGTATTTTCCTTCACTACTGTTCTTCAGGGCCACACCAGAAAGTCCTTCTGTTTAAATCTCAACACCAACAAACCAACTGTAAAAAGACATTGACTGAAATGTTTTTGTTTGCAATTGGAATGTGTATTGATATTAGGTCTTATTAAGACAGTATTATTAATTTTTTGAGTGTGATAATAAAGTTGTGGTCATGTATTTTTAATCCTGACTTATTAGAAAGATATCCTGAAGCATTTGAGGATAAAAAGATATGATATATGGGGATTTTCTTTAACACTCTTTCAGGCAGGGGAAAGTCAGGGGATAGATTAAGCAAGAATGGAAGAATGATCAGAATTGTTGAAGCTGGGAGATGGGTACATGCAAGTTCATCAAACTGTTTTCTCTATTTTTATATTTGTTAAAAATTTCACATAATAAAAAGTCTTTAAAAAACTGATGAAAGCTATAGGCAATCTCCCTTTATAAATTTACCTAAGAATGCATTCTGTCACCTGGCCTCATCAGCTTATGATTTCAAAATACAGTCCTATTTCTATTTAGACCCAATTTAGAATGACTGTAAGCACCACCCCCATCTGCCACCTCCCCAGGCAGAGGCATATTGTCATCCTCTCCAGACTTCATTATTCCAAGAAGCCCACATAGGGGTTCTGTATACTAGACCACAAACCATGCAGAAGCTGACAGCCATCCCCATCATTTTCTTCCCTCTGGCTTTGCTAACCCAGCTCCCACTTGTCTACATCGACTGCCTGAGAAGTCACTTAAAGAGGCTTAATCGTTGCTGCTGTTGACAAAAAGAAAGACAAAGAAGGTCCTGGAAACCATTCCAAATTAAAAGAGACTGAGACACAAGACAGCCAAGTGCAATATGCCATCCTAGGTTGGGTTTTTGTTATGGTTGAAATGTTTGTGCCCCTGCAATGACCAACAACCCCCATCAAATGTTGAAATCCTAACCCCTAAAGTGATGATATTAGAAGGAAGGGTTTTTAGGAGGTTATTAGGTCATGAAGGTAAGTCCTCATGAATGGGATTAGCTAGCGCTCTTATAAAAGAGGCCAGGAGGCCCCTCACCCCTTTACCATGTGAGGACATAGCAAGAAGGTACCATCTATAAGCCGGAAAGCAAGGCCCTTGCCAGACGCAGAATCCACCAGCACCTGGCTCTTGGACTTTCCAGTGTCCAGAACTGTGAGAAATAAATTTCTGTTGTTCATGAGACACCCCCAGTCTATGGTATTTTGTTATAGTAGCCTGAATGAACTAAGAAAGTCTTAGATTGGGGAGAAAAATGGCTATAAATTCATGATCGAGACAACTGAAATTTCAATATGGACTGTAGATTACAGTATATTCATGTTAAATTTCCAAACTTGGATCATTGCATAGTGGTTATGTAAGACAACATCCTCACACTTAGGAAATACACACTGATATAGTTAGGGGTGTAAATTACACACTGAAAATTTTCCCCCTCAACCCAGCCTTCCAGCCACAGCATTTCCCTCCCTCCCAACAGGTAACAAATATTATCTCATTCTTGAATATATCCTCAGAGAGATATTTCATGCTTTTACAACCAATACATGTCCTAACATCTCTTTTATAACAAAGGTGAGATCATTCTCTATAGTCTATTCTGCATTTGGCTGTCTTAATACCATCATGCATAGATTAGTGATAGAGATATGGCCTTAGTCAATTTTGTCTGTTGTTGTGTGAACACCTTAGAGTACTTATACTCACCTAGATGGTACAGCCTGCTACCCACCTAGGCTATGTGCTCATGCCCATTGCTCCTGTGCTACAGACCTAAACAACATGTTACTTTACAGAACACTGTACACAAATGTAACAAAATGGAAAGTATTTGTGCATCTAAACACACCTAAACATAGAGAAAGTACAGTAACAGTGTGGTAGAAGAGATTAAAAATGGTCTACCTGTAGAGGGCAGCTCCATTATAATCTTAGGGGATCACCATTATATATGTGGTCCATCACGGACAAAAACATTTGCTAGGTAGGGCATCACTGTATATCTTGAAGATCAGTCCACATCAGAACGTGAAGGGCCTCATTATTTCTTACCACTACCTAGTATTCCACTGAGATGCACCCTAATTTATGCAGTCTCTATTCTATGAATATTCGGCTTGTTTCCAATCTTTCGCTCTCCCTTATTAAGGCCTGTAGAATAGCAAACAAAGGACCAAGGAAGATGGAGAACATCAACCTATAGTAAAAGCATGGCATTTAATATGTCATTAATAATTTCAATAGGAATTACATTTTGAATGACTACTAAGAAATGCACTGTTTTATGTTATCAGTCAGGAAACTAGATGTGTGATATGTGATGGGTGGGTAGGAAAACCCAAGAATGTGTGTGAGGAGGTCAATGTTAACAGCTCTCTCTATTAACTATTACATACCTTGTATTAAATGGCTTCCTGGAAAGGCATTTGAATACAATGAGATTTTTTCTATTTCTTCTTTTTTTCTTTTGGAAAACTATTCTAGACACGAAACACGAATGACAACGAAGAGTACTAGCAGAACGACAGATGGTGGTGGTATTACTCTGTCATTAACGAAAGTGCTGGCGGGAGAAGAACGGGACTTTGGGTTCATTAATAAAAGATCTTTAAAAAGCCCATAATGTCCTAGAATTAAAACAAAACAAATTAAGTTACCTTTCACTTCACTCTGCCAAATAAGGCCATACTGGAAGGAGAAGAGGTAACTATTGACCTAAGGGTGAAGACTGGAGTATAAGTGCACATATACATACCTATATATACACTGAGTATATGTATTTGGGGATTGTAGGACGTTTTTTGGTTAGCAAAAATAAATTCTGTATCACTTTATCCTCAATCTTTTTCCTTGGGTTCTTGAATTTCAAAAGATAGTAACTTAATTTGGCATAGACTTAGACGGTACCCCAAAAGCCCAAAACCACATAGGCAACTTATCCTGACCTAAAAGCCTCTCTTCTTCCAGGAATCAGAGTCCAGTAACTGTCCTCTGCCAGCAGACTCAGCACTTCCTCTTCCATTACAATGGCATTTTGTGGATTTTCACTCCTCGGACTGGACACTTGACCCTTTGAAGGGTAGAATCCATATCTTAATGATCCAGCTGCACAGAATCTATTTGAGCAAGCATGGTGTCAGCTCTGACTTCCCAGAAGCAGCCAGCACAGTCTCTGTCCAGTGTCCACTGTCCAGGGCCAGCAGTGATAGTGGTGCAAGTTTCAGCATCTGTGCTAGCAGCGATGGCATTAATGTCTTCCCCGAAGCAGTTCTAGCCTGTGATTTGGGACATTGGGCTTGACCATGAAGCCACCAAGCTTAATTTTCCAGTTTTATTGGTCAGAATAGGCTAGGTCATCCCATGAAACAAATAAATCCCAACATTTGAGCAGTTTTACTTTCCAATCACACACAGGTGGATGCGGGTTGGACAGCTTGACTGGGCAGTGCATCTCCAGGCAGTGACTCGTGCCCTGGGCTGTTCATAGTGTGGTTCCAGCATCACCGGACTGTGAGAGCCAAGGATATGGCCAGAAAGTTTAGGAACAGGCCTGGAAGCACTATGCATTAATTTCCCTTCATGCTCCATTGCTCTGACTGAAAGGCAGGCTGAGAAACCTCATCTTCCTATGTGCTTAGGAAGTAGAAATGAGACTGGGGAGGATCCAGCCAGGGCCTACCCTCCAAGAAATTGTATTCTTCCAATCTTGGTACCTGGTATACGTGAACACTCTCTCAGAGATTTTATGAACCACCTCTTATCCATTTTCTGATGACCCCAGCCAAGATTGGTTTCTATTATCTGCAACTAATGTCCCTGGCTGATAGAAAAATGTGAAGCCCAAGAGGATGTACCGTGCAGGAGCACACACCTGAACTAAAACGCCAGGCTCTTGCTTTACTACACTTCACACTTTTGGCAAGTGACCAGGCCTCGTCTTCTGTAAAGTGTGGAGAATAATCTCACCTACCCTATGATGTGGGAATAGAGAAAGTTAATGCAAGGACAGTGCCTCGCACAGCTGGCCTGCAGTAAGTGCTCAGAAAGTAGTAACCATTATCTATCCTCCCAAGGCATCCAGCCTTCAGAGGCTTCCTGGAGGAGGTGCTCACAAAGATTTGAATGATTGTAGAGGACTGGGGAGAAGGGGCCTTACAGGAAAATGAGCTTCTCCGGGCATGACGGATGTGTTATCTTTGTTTTGGGTTTTTAGAGTTTGTTTTTGAGACAGGGTCTCACACTGTCACCCAGGCTGGAGTGCAATGCTGTGACAACAGCTCACTGCAGCCTCAAAATCCAGGGTTCAAGTGATCTTCCTGCCTCAGCTTCCCAAGGAGCTAGGACTGTGGGTACACAGAACCATACCCACCCAGCTAATTTAGATGTGTTATTTTTTAATTAATGGATGCTGAGCACTGAAGAAAGAGCCCTCAAGTGTTTGCGTATTCCCATCGTGCGCTCAAGGGAACCTCCCTGCCTGGGTCCCATCTGTCTTCTTCTTTGAAAGTCAGATTTGGAGGAGTTTGACACACAGACAGGGTCTGTGCACAGGCTGCCACCTAGCTCTGGGATGGGGGTGGTAGTGGGCAAGCCCTTCCCGGGTAAGGCAGAGCCTGTGTGGCCAGTGCCTGTGTGGAGACAGCAAGGACACTGTCAGGCACATACCAGGCAGGGTTAGGCGTGGGCTTAGGGTGTCTGGAAGTGGAGTGGCTTTTCTGAAATCCCAAGTCTAAGTTGAAGCCCTTCCTCAAAGCCTCAGGACATCTGGCTCAGGGTGGGGACAAGTATTTGTTAGTATTTGTTTCACAGCAGCAGTGAGCGGGCCTTCCTTTGCTTCTGTGTTTTTCAAGTCACTTGCTGGGGTGTGAAAATCCCATCCCTAGATTCTCTACTAACTTCTTCACCACAAATGCAGAAGCCCCAAAGGAGCCAATTTCTTGTGCCAGAGCCCAACAGGTCTGAGCATCCTCAGTAGGCTATCATGGAAGACAAGGCAATGGCAGGGAAATAGTCTTTCTTTGGGGACAGTGATAACCCCCCTCCACTGGAATGTGGCCCTTCCTGTCAAGAACAGCTCCAGGAGACTGGGCTTCATTGCTCACGCCTTTCATCCCAGCATTTTGGGAGGCCGAGGCGGTGGATCACTTGAGGTTATGAGTTTGAGACCAGCCTGACCAGCATGGTGGAATTCCACCTCTACTAAAAATACAAAATTAGCTGGGCATGGTGGCGGGGGCCTGTAATCCCAGCTACTTGGGAGGCTGAGGCAGGAGAATTGCTTGAATCCAGGAGGCAGAGGTTGCAGTCAGCTGAGATCGTGCCATTGCACTCCAGCCTGGGCAACAAGAGTGAAACTCCATCTCAAAAAAAAAAAAAAAAAAAAAAAAAAAAAAAAAAAAAAAAAAAAAAAAAAAAAAAAAAAAAAAAAAGAAAAAAGCAAAGAAAAAACAGCTCCAAGATATTAATATTGTGTCAGATCAAGTCCTCTTTCCCTAGAGAGAGACTTTCTAAATATGAAAGAATCATGGTTCCTATTTTGACCATCTCTTCTCCAAGAATGACAGTCCAAGTTGTCACTGAAACAACAGTAGTAGACAGCAGAAAGACAGCACAGAGGGAGGGGTAGTAGTAGAGGTACGGACTTGAGGACTGGGTGACATGGCCAGGGAAATAGACATTTATACTCAACAGGCTAAGTCAGGGATGTTTGATGTGCCCATCCCACTGCTGGGTTTCAGGGAGTTGAAGGGAGCAATGGGCCAGCACTGGAGTGGAGATCTGATTTTGTATTTTACTAGCCATGGAGCCTTGGTCCATACTAACTATCTAAGCCTCCGTTTCTTCATTTGTCAACTAGTGATAAAATTCCTTGCCCCAACTGCTTCACAGGATTTTCATGATGAACTAAAACACACAGACACATACACATACACAGACACACACACACACACGAAAACATTTTATGAAGCTTTATAAACCAGAAGGAGTTGTTTTAAAACAAAGCATTGATATTATAGTTGAAGTTAAGATAAATTCCAGCTCTCCAGGAACCTACAATCCAGTTGTAGAAACAAAATACATAAAATTAAAATACGTAAGTGGCAAATAATGGCAATCTGTGCTCAGCACAAAATAGTGTTATCAAACCCACATTCAGTAAGTTTTCTGAGAGACACATCTAGGATGAATCAAGTAGAACAAATTTCATAGAAGGGGTGGTAAGAACTGAAATGGGTCCTAGAAAATAAGAAGGTTGTAAAAAAATTGCAAGAAAGAAGGAAGGCAAGTGTGTGTGTGTGTGTGTGTGTGTGTGTGTGTGTGTGTGTGTGTGTTCCAAGCAGAAAAGCTCAACCAGGACATACACTATGCTAGGCTAGAGACACTTTCTCTAACTGTGAAAGGTGAGAAATAGGTCTAAAGCAGAGACAGTCAAACTACGGCCCCATGAGCAAGTTTTGCTGCAAGTTGCAAGCTAAGAATAATTTTTACACTTACAAAATGTTATCAGGGAAAAAGAAAAAAGAGGAGGGGGAGTAACACAGACCTTATGTGCCCCACAAAACCTAAAATATTTACTATCTGTCCATATTCTGACCAATACATACATGAAGGTTCAATAACAACGAAAATACAACATATTCAAATTTGTGTGGTGCAGCCAAAGCAGTGCTGATAGGGCAATTTATAGAACTGAGTGAAATGCTTGTATTAGAAAATACAAAAAGCCAGAAGTTAATATTACAAGGTCCCGTATCAGGAAACTAGAAAAACAAGAACAAACTAAACAGGGTGTGGGCGTGGTGGCTCACACCTGCAATCTCAGCACTTTGGGAGGCCATGGCGGTGGATCACTCGAGGCCAGGAGTTCAAGGCCAGCCTGGTCAACATGGTGAAATCCCATCTCTGTAATCCCAGCTACTTGGAAGGCTGATGCACAAGAATCACTTGGGCCTGGGAGGTAGAGGTTGCAGTGAGCTGAGATTGCACCAAATCCTTAAGATCTATACATGCACTCCAGGTTGGGTAACAGAGCAAGATCCTGTCTCAAAAAAA
>NW_016107326.1:8469362-8471072 GCF_001604975.1 Cebus imitator
AAAAGAAAAGAAAAGCAAACAGAAGGAAGAAAAAAATGACAACAGCACAAGTAAATGAAATTGAAAAAATAAACAGTAAATTAATGAAGCAAAGACTGGTTCTTCCAAAAGATCTGTGAAATTGACAAACTTTTATTGAGGCATGTGGATCACTTGAGGCCTGGAATTCAAGACCAACCTGGCCAATGTTGTGAAACCCTGTCTCTACTAAAAATACAAAAAATTACCCGAGATTGGTGGTAGGCACCTGTAATCCCAACTACTCAGAAGGCTGAGGCAGGAGAATCCTTTGATGTGATCGTGTTGAGACCAGCCTGGCCAACATGGTGAAACCCAACCTTCCTAAAAATATAAAAATTAGCGAAGCATGATGGTGCACACCTGTGGTCCTAGCTGCTTGGGAGAGTGAAGCACAAGAATTGCTTGAACCCAAGAGGCAGAGGTTGCAGTTAGAGCTGAGATCACGCCACTGTACTCCAATGTGGGCAATAGAGAAAGAGAAAGAAAGAACGGTGGGGGGAAGAGGGAAGGAAGGAGACTGAAAAAGACTGAAATGGAAAAGAGAGAAAATACAGTATCAGGAATGAAACAAGGGATATCATTACAGACCCTACAGACATCAAAAGGATAATAAAGGAATACTACACTTTACACACATAAATCTCACAATGTTGATAAAATGAATCAAATCCTTGAAACCCACTTATGACCACAAGTCAACTAATATGGTATAAAAAGTTTGAATAGCCATATAACTATTGAGAACATGAAACTCATAATTTTAAAACTCCCCCCACCAACCAAATCTCCAGGCATATATGCCTCCACCACTGAATTATGCCCAACTTTTAAAGACAAATTAACACCAATGCTACACAATCTCTTCCAGATATAGAAAATGAAGAAATGCATCCCAATTTATTTTATAAAGTTAAAATTACCCTGATGCTAAAACCAAATACATTATAAAAAAGAGAAAATGGCAGATCAACAGTCCTGACGAATATAGATAAAAACCCTTATTAAAATATAGCAGAGAATGCAATATTATACAAAAAGAATTATACATCACCATCAAGTAGGGGTTACTTCAGGAATGCAAAGCTGGTTCAATATTTGAAAATCAATCAAGGTAATCTACCATACTGACATGCTACAAGAGAAAAATCACATGATTATGTCAAATGATCAAAGAAAAAAGAATTCAGAAAATTTGACACTCATTTATAATAAACATCTCAAAATACTTAGAGGGAAACTTACTCAATAAAGAACAGCTACAAAAAGAAACCTACAGCTAATATCATATATAATGGTAAAAGATGGAATACTTTCTCCCTAAGATCAGATACAAGACAAGAATAGATAAGAATGTCTCTTATCACTTCTAGTACTAGAAGGACTAGCCAGTACAACAATATAGAAAAGGAAAAGAAAGGTCAGGTATGGTGGATCATGCCTGTAATCCCAGCACTTTGGGAGGCTGAGGCAGGCAGATGACCTGAGGTCAGGAGTTTGAGACCATCCTGGACAATCTGGTGAAACCCTGCCTCTACTAAAAATGCAAAAATTAGTCAGTTGTGGTGGCTTGCACCTGTAGTCCCAGCTACTTGGGAAGCTTAGGCAGGAGAATCACTTGAACCCAGGAGGCAGAAGTTGCAGTGAGCTGAGATTGCACCACTCCAGCCTGTGTAGCAGAGCAAGACTCTG
>NW_016107326.1:8471191-8509925 GCF_001604975.1 Cebus imitator
AACTGAAACCTCCATACAATCTTAATACAAAAGGAAAAAAAAAAAAAATAAGTTCAACAAAAAAAAAAAAAAAAAAAAAAAAAAAAAAAAAAAAAAAAAAAAAAAAAAAAAAAAAAAAAAAAAAAAAAAAGGCACTTGTATTAGTATATATCCATGGCAACTGAAATTTAAAATAACATTTACAACCATTACAAAAGCTTCCACTACCTAGGTGTGAATATAGCAAAACCTCTACAGGACTGAATGCATAAAATGACAAAATGCTGATAAAAAATAAAAGATTAAAATAAATTAAGAGCAACAGAGAGACATAGCATGCTCATGGGTTAGAACACCCACCATAATGTTAACATGTGCTTTTGCTACAATTTCTATAAAAATCCCAGCAAGTTGTTTTACAGATATACACAAGAATATTTGAAAATTTTTATGGGAGGGTAAAGGAACTTGAAAAGCTAAAACAATTTTGAAAATGAAGACTAAGGTAGGAGGAATAATTTAACCTAATTTTAAGACATTTCACAGCTACAGTGATCAAGACTTTGTGATATTGGTGAGTAATAGGCACATAGATCAATGGACTAGAAAAGCCCAAGATAACCCTGTACAGGTACAACCTACTTATTTGTTTAAGTTGTGAAAGTAATCATTTGCAGGAAGAATGGTCTTTTCAACAAATGGTATTTGACCAAGTAGATATCCATAGGCAAAAAATGAACCTCAACCTAAACCTCACAATATATAAAAATCAACTTAAAATATTTGCAAACTACTCATCTGATAAAGGACTAATATCCAAAATATACAAGGAACTCAAACATCTCAACACCAAAAAAAAGAAAATTTTTCAATTAAAAATTGGCTCTAAATTTAAATATAAAACCATAAAACTTCTAGAAGAAAACATGGGAGAAAATCTTTAGGCCCTAGGGCATGGTGAAGAGTTTCCGGCCATGGTATTAAGAAAACAATTCATAAAAGAAAAAAAATGGGTAAGTAGTACATCATCAAAATTTAAAACTAAAGGAAAGAAGGCCCAAGTAAATAAACTGAACTACAAAAAATGAGACATCACAAAGGATAGCACAGAAATCCATCATAAAGGATCATTACAGACTATTATGAAAATCTATATGCCAATAAATTCAAAGATCTAGATGAAATAGACAAATTCCTGAACATGTACAACCTAGCAAGGCTGAACCCAGCATTAAAAAAAAAGAAAAAACTAAACAGAATAGTAACAAGTAATGAGATTGAATCAGTAATAAAAAGTCTTCCAACAAAGACAAGTTCAAGACCAGATGGCTTCATCACCAAATTATACTGAACTTTTAAAGAAGAATTGGTATTAATTATTCTTAACCTATTCCCAAAAATTGAAGCAAAGTGTATTCTTACTAACATATTTTACAAGGCCAGCATAACCCTGATACTGAAACCAGACAAGAACACAATGAAAAAAGAAAACTTACAGGCTAATATCTCCAAAGAACATTAATGCAAAATCTCTCAACAAAATACTAGCAAACTTAATTCAACAACACATCAAAAAGAAAATCCACCAAGATCAAGAGGGATTTATTCCAGGAATGCAAAGATGTTTCAGCAAGTTTATACAAATTAATAAACTTCATACATCACATCAATAAAATGAAGGACAAAAACCATATGATCATCTCAATAGACATAGAAACAGCTTTTGATATAATTTAACATCCATTCATGATGAAAACTCTTTAATTAGGTATAGATGGAAAGAACCTCAACATAATAAAGGCCATATATGACAAACACAAAGATAACATTTAACTAAATGGGGAAAAGCTGAATTCTTTTCTTCCAAGAACTGAAACAGGACAAAGATGCCCACTCTTACCACTCTTATTCAAAGTAATACTGAAGTCCTAACCAGAGCAATTGGACAAGACAAAGAAATAAAGGACATCCAAATGGGAAAGGAAGCAAAATTGTTCCTGTTTGCAGATAACATGATCTTGTATATAGAAAAACCTAAGTACTCTACCAAAAAAAGAAAAGAAAAAAACTTGATAAACAATTTCACTAAAGTCACAGGATATAAAATATACAAAATTTGTAGTGTTCATATGTATGAACAATGAACTAGCTAAAAAGAAATCAAGAAGGCAATTTCATTTACAATAGCCACCAAACAAATAAAACACCTAAAATAAATTTAACCAAGGAGGTGAAAAACCTCAACAAGGAAATCTCCAAAACAGTGATTTAAAAAACTGAAAAAGATGCCAATGGAAAGGCATTCCATGCTCATGGATCAGAAGGATTAATATTGTTAAAATGACAATACTACTTAAAGCAATCTATAGATTCAATGCAATCTCTACCAAATTACCAATGACATTCTTCACAGAAATAGGAAAATATCCTAAAAGTTGTACAAAACTACAAAGACTCCAAATAGCCAAAGCAATACTGAGGACAAAGAACAAAGAAAAAAGCTGGAAGTATACTACCAGACCTCAAAATATTCTACAAATCTCTAATAAACAAAACAGTATGGTACTGGCATAAAAACACATAGACCAATAGAACAGAATTGAGAATGCAGAAATTAGTCTGCATGTCTACAGTCAACTGATTTTTTATTTTTATTTTTTTTTTAGTTTTTTTAAGTTCCAGTATACATGTGCAGGATATGCAGGCTTGTTGCATAGGTAAACGTGTGCCATGGTGGTTTGCTGCACCTATCAACCCATCACCTAGGTATTAAGCCCAGCATGCATTAGCTAGTCATTCTGATGCTTTCCCTCACCCTGCCCACCCCCAGGAAGGCCCCAGTAATGTATTGTTCCCCTCCCTGTGTCTATGTGTTCTCATTGTTCGGCTCCCACTTATAAGGGAGAACATGTGGTGTTTAGTTTTCTGTTCCTGCATCAGTTTGCTGAGGATAATTGTTTCCAGCTTCATTGATGTCCCTGCAGAGGACATGATCTCATTCCTTTATATGGCTGCATAGTAGTCCATGGTATATATGTACCATATTTTCTGTATCCAGTCTATCATTGATGGGCATTTGAGTTGATTTCATGTCTTTACTACTGTGAATAGTATACAGCCAACTGATTTTTGACAAAGGTGCCAAGAACACTCTTTGGGGAATGGACAGTCTCTTCAATAAATGGCACTAGGAAAATTTGGATATCCGTATGAATAAGAATGAAACTAGAACCTCACTTCTTATCCTATACAAAAATCAATTCAAAATGGATCAAAGTCCCAAATGTAAGACAAAAAGTAATAAAACTTCTGGAAGAAAACAAGGAACACACTTCAGGACATTGGTCTGGGAAAAGATTTTATGAATAAGACTGCAAAAGCACAGGAAACAAAAGTAAAAATAAACCAGTAGGAGTATATGGAACTACAGATCTTCTGCACAGCAAAGCAAGCAATCAACAAAGTGAAAAGACAAATCTACAGAATGCGAGAAAATATTTGCAAACTATTCATCTGATAGGGAATTAATATCCAGAATATACAAGGAAATCAAACATCTCAACAGAAAAAAAAAATCCATTAAAAAAATGGGCAAGTAGTCTCAACAGATATTTCTCAAAAGAAGACATACAATGGCCAATAAATACATTAAAAATTCTCAACATCACTAATTATCATGGAAATGCAAATCAAAACCGCAATGAAGTATCATCTCACACCAGTTAACATAGCTATTATCTAAATAAATAAATAAATAAGCGCTGGCAGGGATGCAGAGAAAAGGAAACACTTATACACTATTGATGGGGATATAATCTAGTACAGCCACTAGGGAGAACAGTATGGAGGTCCCTCAAAAAACTGCAAATGGAACTACCATATGACTCAGCAACCCCACTACTAAGAATTTATCCAAGCAAAGGGAAATCATTATTTTGGACAGACATCATACCTCCATCTTTATTGCAGCACTAATCACAATAGCTAAAATATGGAATCAACCTAGGTGTCCAACAATAATGAATGAAAATGTGGTATGTATATGCCATGGAATACTATTCACCCACAAAAAAAGATGAAATTCTGTCATTCATGGCAACATGGGTGGAACTGGAGGACATTACCTTAACTGAAATAAACCAGGAACAGAAAGTTAGACACCAAGTTTTCAGTCATATGTAGAAGCTAAAAAAATACTTAAAAAAAAAGATTTCATAGCAGTAAAAAGTAGAACAGAGGTCACTAGAGGCTGGGAAAAACAGGGGAAAGAGAGGGTTCAGAATAGATTTGCTAAAAGATACAAAATTACAGCCAGATAGGAGAAACAGTTCTAGTGTTCTAGATAGAAACTTCTGGTTCCAAAATGGCAGCATGGAGGCAAGCTGACTTCACTCCACCCAACAGAAAACCAGGAGCAAATACACAGCACAGAGATTTTCATCAGCAACAACCCAGAATTCAAGTACACAGATGAGAGTTTTCAGGGCCACAGAGAATTGAAAAAACTTCAGACAGAAGAAGAATTAGACTTCCACATCTGCGAAGTTCCTCCCCTCATTCTGCCCAGCACCGACCACATAAAAAATCTCCCCAACTCACAGTTTCAACACTGAAAAAAGTAAAATTGAGGTGGTCAAGCAGATTCCCCACCTTATTTCGTTCCCTAGTAGAGGTCTGTCCTTGTCTAACCCACAGGAAGCATTGTGACTGCCGTGAAATGAGAAATATCTCTGAGAACAGGCAGAGACAAAGGGGGATTGCGGAACTACCATCCCCAGCCCTGGAGACTGCTTTGTAACTTAGTCAAAGGAGACACAAAATCAGAGTGGCTGTTCAGTAGCACCACACCGTAGGAGGTACATTCCACAGACCCCCCACTCCCCAGCACAAATCCCAGCCAGCCGTCCCGCACTGCCTGGACAATTCCTCTGGGATCTCCCTGATTTGGCTCTGACCATTTACTAGAGCCAAGGTGAACTTTGGCTTAAGGCGCCATCTACAGCTGAAAAGGAGGCAGCAGCCTACTAGCAAAGATTTGCTAAGCTAATATATTCAATAAAAAAACAAAAATGGAGAAAATTGGAATAAATAATCCTTCGACGCAAAGACGTAGATGGATATTCACGAGAAACAACAACAAACAAGGAACCATGACCTCCCCAAAAGGAGCTCATGAGACAGATAGGCTCATACTTATCACTAATAGCACTGGAAGTAAATGGTCTCGATTCTCTAAGCAGGGCATAGAATGGCTGATACAGTTGAATATTTGTCCCCTCCAAATCTCATGTTGGAACTTGATCTCCAACACTGGAGGTGGAGCCTAATGGGAAGTGTTTACATCACAGGGGCGGATCCCTCATGAATGGCTTGGTGTCAGCCCCTTGGTGACGACTGAGTTCTCACTCTGTTCATGCAAGAGTTGGTCGTTTAAAAACAATCTGCACTTCCTTTCTCTCTCTTGCTCCCTCTTTTGCCATGTGACATGTCTGCTCCCTCTTTTCTTTCTGCCGTGAATGGAAGCAGTCTGAGGCCTTCACCAGAAGCAGACACTGGTGCCTTGCTTCTTGTACAGTCTACAGAACTGTAAGCCAAACAAACTCCTTTTCTTTATAAGTTACCCAGTCTCGGGTATTTCTTTAATTACCGGGGTGTCCAATCTCTTGGCTTCCCTGGGCCACACTGGAAGAAGAATTGTCTTCAGCCACACATAAAATATGCTAGCACTAATGATAACTGATGAACTTTTAAAGATAGCAGAAAAATCTCATCATGTTTTACGAAAGTTTATGAACTTGTGTTGGGCTGCATTTAAAGCTGTCCTGGGCTGCATGCTTCATAACAATGCAAAACAAACGTAACACTGTGGCTGAATGGATAAAGAAACAAGACCCAACTATATGCTCCCTTCAAGAAATCCATTTCACCTACGAAGACACACACAGACTGAAAGGGAAGGGGTGGAAAAATATATACCATGCAACTGGAAACGAGAAAAGACCAGGAGTAGCTATAATTATATCAGATAAAAAAAAAAAAAAAAAAATTAAAAAAAAAAAAAAAAAAAAAAAAGGACAAAGAAGGTCACTATGTAATAAAAAAGGGGTCAATTCTTCAGGAGTTTATCACAATTATAAATATCTATGCAGCTAACATTGGAACTCCCAAGTAAAGCAAATATTAATAAATCTAAAAGGAGAGATAGACTGCAATACAGTAATAGTAAGAGACTTTAACGCCCCACTCTCAGTAACAGATAGGTTGTCCAGACAGAAAATCAACAAAGAAATAGTGGAGTGAAGCTATTACATACTACCCAGCCTGACTAACATGGTGAAACCCCGTCTCTACTATAAATACAAAAATTAGTCAGATGTGGTTGTGGGTACCTGTAATCCCACCTACTTGGGAGGCTGAGGCAGGAGAATCGCTTGAACCTGGGAGGCAGAGGTTGCAGTGAGCCAAGATTGCGCCATTGCCCTCTAGCCTGAGTAACGAGCAAAACTCGGTCTCAAAAAAAAAAATAAACAAATATACAAATAAATAAAACTACATACTAGGACCTGACATATATAGACCATTTCATCAGCTGCTGCAGAACACACATTCTTTTGATCAGCACATGGAATATTCTTCAGAATAGATCATATCCCAGGCCAAAAAACAAGTCTGAACAAACTCTAAAAATAGAAATCACATCAAGTATCTTTTCTGATCAAAATGGAACAAAACTATAACAAGAGGAACCTCAGAGAACACACAAACTCATGGAAATTAAACAACATGCTCCCGAATGACCATTGGGTCAATGAATGAATATTAAGAAGAAAATTAAAAAATTTTTTGAAACAAATGAAAATGGAAATACCACATACCAAAATCTATGGGATATGGTAAAAGCAGTACTAACAGGAAAGTATATAGCAATAAGTGCCTATGTCAAAAAAGTGGAAAGTCTTCAAATAACCTAACGATACACCTCAAGGAACAAGAAAGGCAAAAATAAAGCAAACCCAAAATTAGTAGAAGGAAAGACATAACTAAGATCAGAGCAGAAATAAATGAAATTGAGACTAAAAACTGCACATCAGCAAAATGAAATGCCGTTTTTTTGAAAAGATAAACAAAATCGACAAGCCTTTAGCTGGACTAAGAAAAAAAGGGAGAAGACCCAAATAAATAAAATCGGAAATGAAAAAGGAGACGTAACAACTGAAATCTCAGAAATATGAAGAATCATTAGAGGCTATCATGAAAACTGTACACCAACAAATTAAATCAGAAAGTTAACATAGATTCAATACTATAATGAATCTATGAGCCTTACTCAAATTTCACCAGTGCCTCTTTATTTAATGTTATTTTTCTGGCCCAGGATCCATTCAAGATCCTCACATTGCATTTAGTTGTCACATGTCCTTAGTCTCTTCCAATTTGAGACAGCTCCTGATTTTGCCACTTTTTTGTAAAACATTACTTTGTACAATGTTTGTCAACTTATGTCTGATATTTTCTCATCATTAGGTTGTAGTTATGCGCTTTGGGCATGAACACTACAGAAACCATGTTGTGCCCTTCTCAGTGCATCTTATCAAGAGGTACAAGATGCCAGTATGTCTTATGACTCGTTGTGTTAATTTTTAGCATTTGGCTAAGGTGATGCCTGTCACATTTATTAACTGTAAAGTTACCATTTCCCCTTTACAATTAGTATCTCCTGGAGACATATTTTGAAGCCAATCAAATCTCTTCTTTTTCATTCGATTTTTGCCCACTAATTTTAGCATTTATTAACCCCATTCCTGTTTAGAAAATTAAGAAGAGCAGCTCGCTGCCAGCCCTTATTTAATTTTACCCAAACATGCTCATTGAGTTTGGAGGAAATCTGCCTGAGTCTCAATGTGAAAATAAATTATAGCTGGGTGCAGTGGCCCATGCCTATAATCCCAGCACTTTGAGAGGCCGAGGCAGGTGGATTACCCCAGGTCAGGAGTTCAAGACCAGCCTGGCCAACATGGTGAAACCCAGTCTCTTTAAAAGTACAAAAATTAGCCGGGCATGGTGGTAGATGCCTGTAGTCCCAGCTACTCAGGAGGTTGAGGCACAAGAATCGCTTGAACCTGGGAGGTGGAGGTTGCAGTGAGCCAAGATGACTCCATTGCACTCTAAACTGGACGACAGAGCGAAACTTTGTCTCAAAAAAAAAAAAGAAAAGAATAAAAGTGAGATATTTCACGGTAAAGTTATCTCCGGATACACTGCAGCATCAAGCACTGCTGGCGAGTAATCTCAGGCAAATGGGAAAAGGGTTAAGATTCTTGCCAGCAATAATTATTACCATGGTACTCCTCAAATGGCAATTTTTTTGTTCCATAATTTATTCTACCTTTATTCGTTGGACTTTTAATGAGAGGAAGAGGAATCCTTTCTCCTCTATTTATTTGTATCCGTGTGGACTCATGGATATTTATTTTATTCTATGTGTTGTAATTCACTATTATCATCATATTTTCTTGTTTAAATTGTCCTAAACTTGGTCATTGAGTATTCCTTCAAGTTGGCTCTTGTCATGCCACCCATCATCGGTGTAATTTTTTTTCGAATAACTATGTTTTCTCCTGGCACAGGGTAACACTTTCTTGCTACTTCATATGTCTACTAATTTTTTATTTTTCATGAAATCTGATGGTTTTATAATGCCTAGTAATTTCTAATTGAAGGCATGGCATTTGTATATTATATTTGGCGGTACCGTATTGTGTTATAGTGCTTTAAAGAGTGTTTGGATTTGTTCTGACAAGTATTTAAGACATTTTTAAACCTGTTTAGGGCAAGCCTAGATCATCCTATATTCTAGGGCTATTTCATCCATACGATGATTACCCTTCCAGAGTTTGTGCTAAACCCTCCATGTTTTCAACAATGTCTCTCCACTCTGGCTTGTAGGAATTAAAATTGTTCCCAGTTTTGTGTGAGGTCTGAGAACTGTTTAGGATAGAGCTCCCTAGAAATTTTTTTCCTTAGTAGTTCTTGTCCAGCCTTCTTCAGGTTTATTCTGTGACTGCACAGATTCATATTCAGCCAGATTCAACCATACCCACCTGCAGATTTCTTGAGCTCTTTGTATAATTTTCTTTTCTACAGTACCCTGCCTCGAAAATTCTAACTACCTTAGACTCCCCATGTAGTGCTACCTCATGTTGTTAATTTGTATTGCTCTGATGGCTAATGATGTGGAGCTTGAGAATTCTTTATGTATTCAAGATAGGAGTCCTTTGTCAGTGACTTGAAATTATTTTCTTCTAGTATGTAGCTTGCCTTTTCATCTTTGTAAAGAGCAAAAGACTTTTACAGAGCAAAGCCTTTTAATTTTTTTTTTAATTGAGACGGATCCTCACTCTCTCACCCAGGCTGGAGTGCAGTGGTGCGATCCCTGCTCACTGCAACCTCTGCCTCCCAGGTTCAAGCGATTCCCCTGCCTCAGCCTCCCGAGTAGCTGGGATTACAGGCATGCACCACCAGCCAATTTTTTGAGGTGGAATTTCGTTCTGTAGCCTAGGCTGGAGTGCAGTGGTGCAATCTCGGCTCACTGCAATGTCTGCCTCCCGGGTACTGGTTCAAACAATTCTTCTGCCTCAGCCTCCCGAGTAGCTGAGCTTACAGGCACCCACCACCATGCCCAGCTAATTTTTGTATTTTTAATAGAAGCAGAGTTTTACCATGTTGGCCAGGCTGGTCTTGAACTCCTGACCTTGTGATCCGCCCACCTCAGCCTCCCAAAGTGCTGGGATTACAGGTGTGAGCCACCATACTTGACCTAAGCCTTTTAATTTTTCAAAAAATTTTTTTCCAGGGTGATCATTTTCTTTCTTTTAATTTGCATTATTTTGAATGTTCACAGAAGCTTTATTCAATTCATTTTTTGATTGACAAATAATAATTATACATATTCATTGGGGTACATAGTGATGTTTTGATATATATTAAAATATTATCATGATTAGATCAGGGTGGTTAGCATATCCATCATTTCAAACACATCATTTCTTTGTGTTGGGAATATTCAATATTCCTCCCTAGCTATTTGAAACTATATGTTGTTATTAACTATAATCTTCTTACAGTGGTATAAAAGACTGTAACTTTTAAAAAATTTACCTTTGGCGGGGCATGGTGACTCACACCTGTAATCATAGCACTTTGCGAGGCCAAAGCTAGCAGATCACGAAGTCAGGAGTTCGAGACCAGCCTAGCCAATATGGTGAAACGCTGACTCTACTAAAAATACAAAAATTAGTTGGGCATGGTGGCAGGTGCCTGTAGTCCCAGCTACTCAGGAGGCTGAGGCAGGAGAATCACTTGAACCTGGGAGGCAGAGGCTGCAGTGAACCAAGATCGTGCCACTGCACTCCAGCCTGGACGACAGAGCAAGACCCCATCTCAAAAAAAGAAAAATTTTACCTTTCATTTGTGTATTTTTAACTGAGATAAAATATACACATATAATTTAGCATTTTTACTATTTTTAAATATACAGTTTAGTGGTAATGAAAGTGTTTATTTATTCCCCCTCCTTCCTCCCCTTCCCAGTGTCTGGTAACCACCAATCTACTGTCGATGAGATGAAGAGGAAAGGTGTAAGATAGTTTACACTTATTTTCTTACACTTATTTTCTTCCATTCTACAGGTTGTCTCTTCACTTTGTTGATTGTTTTCCTTGCTCTACAGAAGCTTTTTTAGTTTGATGTAATCCAAAGTATCATTTTGGGGACCAGGCATGTGGCTCACGCCTGTAATCTCAGCACTTTGGGAGACTGAGGCAGGCAGATGACATGAGGACAGTAGTTTGAGACCAGGCTGGTCAACATGGTGAAACCCCGCTCTACTAAAAATACAAAAGTTAGCTGGGCGTGATGGTGCGCACCGGTAATCCCAGCTACTCGGGAGGCTGAGGCTCAAGAATAGCTTGAAACCAGGAGGTAGAGGCTGCAGTGAGCCGAGATTGCGCCACTGCACTCGGGCCTGGGTAACAGAGAGACTCTGTCTCAAAAAAATAGGAAAAAAGGAGGCAGAGGTGGCAGTGAGCTAGATTGCACCATTGCACTCCGGCCTGGGTGACAAGAGCGAAACTCTGTCTCAAAATATATATATATATATATTATTTTTGCTTTGGTTCCCTTTGCTTTTAATGTCTTACAAAAAAAAAAATCTTTGCTCAGACCAATGTTCTGGAGCATTTTCCCAGTGTTTTGTTCTAGTAGTTTCATTGTTTCAGGTCTTGGATTTAAGTCCCTAATCCATTTTGATGTGGTTTTGTGTGTGGTGGGAGACAGGGGCCTAGTGTCCTTCTTTCCAGGCCCGTCCCCAGGAGATTTGGTAAGGACTGGGGCCTGGGACTCAGCATTTAAAACAAATATCCTAGACAATTCTGATTCAGGTGTCCTCTGACCACACTTTGGAAAACTTGCCCTAGGTGAAGCTTGGCATTAGATTTCTCCCCTGGATCAGAATCAGGCCGTGTTTCACCATCTGGTAGGGATTTTGAAATGCCCCCAAGCCTAGCATTTCCAGTATAAGGCTGGAGATGACATTGGAGCCATTGATGACAAAGAGGGTGATGTGGAAGATCATAAATGGATCAGAGAGAGGATACTTGGGTTTTAGTCCCAGCCTGGAAGACTCTGACCAAGCCTTGCCTCGCATCTGTAAAATACAGTTAAACAGTTGCTGCCCCATCAACCTCAGCAAGCAGGCAACCACCAACCGGAACTTCCTGAATAACTGTCATGGGCAATTGGGAAGCTTAGCCCCACCCATGTTGCCAGGGCAACCAGACCTCCTGAGCCGGGCCCAGCCTCTCAGACTCAGTGGCCAGTGTGACTGGATCCAGAAGAGAGGAAACCTGGAGAAAGAGCTACTGAAGAAGCCTGGAGGAGTGCTGCTCCTGGCCTTTGAAGATGACGAGAAAGGGAGACAGGTAGTCCCTTCAGGACTTACGGAAGCAAGCCCTAGCAGAAGTCCAATCAAGGCAGGTCTTTTTGAAGACCTGAAGCTGTCTTTCAGAAGCTGGTTCTGAAGAGGCCTTACAGCTGTTGCCAGACCTGGGAAAGCTGCCTTCAGAGGCCGCTGCTGGAAAGAAAGTCCTTCTGCTCTGCACTGGAGGGGAGAAGGCCATGTCCCCATAGGTCTCCTGCCGGGGTTGGGCCAGGATTCTCAGCAAGAAGGTAGAGATGACCCAGGGCAATGATGAAATGGGAATTCACACTGACCTATGAAAATATATCAAGATACAGTCGGACCAAAGCTCATTAACACAGAATAAAACAGCGAAACAAAAAAGTAGTGGAGAGGGAATAGACAAATATAATCCCAAAGAAATTGCCTCCAAGCGCTGGAGTAACTGTACGCAAAATGTAGCACTGAGCTGGGCAGCCAAAGCAGAGAAAGAAGCAGATGAGTGACTTTAGACTCTTTGACCAGTAGAAGGAGGCATCAGGATCAATTTTTTAGAGAAGAAATTGTTTTCTTGACTTCTAAGCAAGGCAGAAAACTATAGGTGCTTCTCATATTTCTTTACGCCTAAACCAGGGAGTCTGCATTCATAGCAAAGGAAGTCTTATTCCAAAGGGAGGCTAGCGAGAGACACCACCAAATCAAAGAAGAGTTTGTTTAGGTCAAAAGGAAGAACAAGGCTGAAAAGCGAATGAAGCTTCGTTTCAGGATCGCACAGTTGCAGGTCCTTCCCTCACATTCTCTCCCCTTTCTCTGTCTGCCAGGGCAAACTAGAGATTTAAGTTTTTGCTTTTGTTGGCTTAACAAACTCAGCTCATGGGTACAGATGGGGATTTAAAAACAGAAACAAGGACCTGGAGCAGTGGCTCATAAGCCTATCAGCATTTTAGGAGCTGAGGCAGGAGGATGAATTGAGAAGTTCAAGACCAGCCTGGGCAACATAATGAAATCTCATCTCTACAAACATTCTAAAAAATAATAACCAGGCATGGTGGCACATGCCTATAGTCCCAGCTACTCAGGAGGCTGAGGTGGGAGGAGGGTTTGATCCCAGGAGGTTGATGTTGCAGTGTGCTATGATTGTACTACTGTAGTCTAATCTAGGGTGACAGAGCAAGACCTTGTTGTTACACACACACACACACACACACACACACACACACACACACACACAAAGCGAAAGCTGTAAGTGCTCTTCTAAAAGCATTGCATGTTGGAAAATTAGACTAGGAGGCCCTTTGACATCTTTTTAGACCACAAATTTCTGGGGAAGCCAGAAAAGAGCTGGGGTGGCAAAACTCGGAGCACAAGGAATGCCTCATAGCTGTGCTGGGGGGCCAAGGGTGTGGAGAATAAGCCAGGGACCAGGAAAAGGCTCAGCCTCCCATCCCCCATTACTGTCTGTCTCGAGGTGTGGCTGCCGTTCTCTCGCATACCCAGTACTGCTTGCTGGGATGTTGGGATCACAGGGGTAAATGCCAAACCTAGCTTCATCTCTTCTTTAACCCCCGACAGTACTTTGCTTGTATTTTTCTTAGGGTACTCGTGTTGCCCGCCTCCCTTTAAAGATTGCTTGTATTTAATCCTTCCAACAAGATGTGCCCTGATGCCAAGGCAAGATCTTCCCTGCTTCTGCATCCAGGAGATCTTAAGTCTATACAAATTGAAATAATACACATTCAACATACCCTTGGGGATTTGATCCAAATGAAAAGCAAAGAAATAGGCAACTCAGTGTGAGCTCTGAGCATGTGTTCAGGCTTACTGTAATGAGACACTGTAAGTGGATCTACCCCTGCTGATCAGTTAAACTGCAGCTGAAAGCTGCAGATGATCAGAAGGGTGGGTGCCAGTTTATGTGGGGTTGAAGTTCATAATATTGAATGAACCTCTTTAAAATATATCTCATATATATATATATATACATGTAATTACAAATGTAAGATAAGGTCCAAGGCTTGGAGGTGGGAGGCCCTGAAGTTGAAATTTCAAGAACTTCAAGGGTAAATAGCCTGTGGTCTTTTCAAGTGGCTGGCAAAGGTGTCAAAGAAATGGGACTCACCCTTGACTGAGCCTTGAAGAATGGGCAGAATTTGGAAGGACCAAATAAAAAGGACCATGTGGCAGGATGAACAAAGGCCAGAGGCCTGCTTGGAGAGCCTGTGAGCAACCCAGTCCCGTTGGACAGGAACGTTGCAAAGTGCATGTGGAAAGAGGAAGGTCTGAAAGTCAGCTGAAGTCAGTTGTGGGGGCGGGGGTGGGCCTTGAGTGTAGGCTGACACCTCTGAATTGTATTTCACTAGTTATAGGAGCCACAGATGCTTAATTTTTAAATGCAGTTCATTTACTTGAAGAAAACAATGTTTTAGGAAGATTAGCCCGGCTTTATTGTTCAAGGCAATGAAGAAGGAGGCACTTACAGAAGTCCAGGCTTCGGTGCTAAGGGCCTAAACTTAGGTTGTTGATGAAACCCAGATTGTAGCTATGCGAATGAAAAGGAAATACCTAACTGAATGGATTTTGGTGATTTTTAGGGACCAAGAAGAGAAGAATTCCAAGATGACTGAGGTTTCTGCTGAGTATTAAACTGTATCATTAAGAGATATGAGAAGGTTAAAGAGGGACAGATTTGAAGGAGAAAATAGAAGAAGAAGATTTTAGACATTTCAGACTAGAGGTGATGGGAGAACTATGATTTCTGAGATGGCAACAGGGAATTGAGGGCTGGAGACTGATTTAGTAATCAGAAGCACCCATTTATTCATTCATGCCATAGGAATTTGGTTGGCAACCTCCGGAAAAACCAGCCTTGTGTTGCATGACAAAAGGGATGTAAAGGATGAAGAGGTCCCTCCCTTCCTTGAATTAAATCTAGGCCCTCAAGAGAGAAGAGATGGAGGTGAAATGAGTGAAGTGAGGCATGGTCTGTTGTGTACACGAATGAGCCACCTCAATGTGGGGGAAAATTTGGCGGTGGTATCCGTCACCCATTGGTTTCCAGAGAGTATTAGACTCAGCTGACTCACCAGGTGGTAGCCCCATCCACTGTGTCCCTCCCCAAATGACAGGCTTGTCTGCAGAGAACAGTGTCCATGGAGGTTACAACTGTCCTCTGCTCGCTGAGTAAACTGAGTTGTTACAATAAATATGATACCATTCATGAAATGGAGAGATAGTTGGGGGAAAATTCCTGGATCCTGGAGAAGGGAGAACTGTATCTGAACATGGAAGAGAAAGCTGACTTCCCAAAGGCAGCTACATTAAAATAGGGAGGATGTCTCCTAGGAGGTGAAGGAGATGTAACCCCATGGGGAAGCTCAATGCTGTTCCCTCTGTTGAGAATGGCTGAAGCCGAGAAGCCAGTGTCAGAAACTAAACAAAGGGGAACAGTAAGAGTCAAGGTGGGGGATAAGGGTACAGGGTTGAGAAGAGGAACGGACAACAACTCCACGATTTTCAAGTGAAGCTGAACCCCCAGCTTCTAACTTGCTTACGCAGCATTGAACTGCCTAGAGCTTTTGCAGAAGCTTATAGAGGTGACCTCATGCATGTTTCTTTAACTTCTATTGCTGAAGTGTGTTTCAATTTCCTTGCTTCATGATATCCTTTCTTAAACTTACATGAATATGTATAATACGTAAATTTTAATGTGACATACGTTAATTTTAGGCATGTCAGAGTCAAACAGCCACTATCAAGGGAAATCTGAACTCTGCAGGGTTTGATCTTCCTTTCAATAATTTGACATTAAACGGTGTGTCCCACCCTTTTAAGAAAAAACTGCCTGCGGTATATCCGCACACATACCTGGGAGATGGTAGCTGTTCCAAAGATGCTGTTTCTGAATCTACCTTACTCTCAAATTCCTTGGCTGCCATTTTTTTTTCCTTGCTTTACTTACATGAATAAAGTGAAGACAGGGAGGACCAAAATAAAGAAAGAAGGAGCAATCAAATTAATTTTGCTGCTTATTCCTACTTGGCCACCAAGATACAATAGATGTTAAGGCTGTGAGTAGGATGAGGGTTTTTAATCATCGTCATAAGTGGTGACACCCCATATTAATGGACAGATGGCCCATGTGCCAAGAGAGCTGGTTGGTCAATGAAACAGGACTTCCTGTGCTCAGTGCTGAATAAGCTCACCAGCATCCAGCCTGAGATGACAGGGGAAAGTCCAAGGGGCTTTGTCTGTCACTTGCAATGACCAGGATCAACCAAGCTAAGCTCCTTGTCCTGACTGCTGAAAAGTTCTCACCCCAAAGAATGCTACCTTCCCCGATGCATGATGGAAACTTGCTCAGACATTTGAAGCTATTCTCAGCGAGAAACAAAAAAAGGACGAGAAACAAACAAACAAAAAAAAAATAGATACAAAGTGGGATCCTTTGGTTTATTAGAAACTATTTCCACAAACTGAGCAATCTGGAGACTTGAGTATCCACATACTGTGTGTGTAGCTCCGGCAAATCCTAGTGTTTTACTCTCCTGGCTCAGATTCCTTTGTAAAAAGTCAGATGCCGCTGATGTCCATGAGGCTTCTCTTCAGGCACCAGGGTAGACAAGATAACCTGAATTTCTGCAACCAAATGCCTGGGAAATGTTGGGTACAACTTATAAAACATAATTTTCATGCACAGCTGAGCTCACAGGAGGGTAATGGAAACCCTCAGGAGTCAGAATGCCAAGGGGACAGACCTCTGCAGAATGAAGCCTAAGTGGCTGCTGGAGCCACCTGGAAGGTAGAAGAGCGTGGCAGGATGGGGCTGCTTTAAGAAGCGTGGCTCTGAATGCCCGCACAGGAAAAAGTGACAGAAACCTTTGGCCTTCCCTACGGGTTGTTGGAACTAAGAAACCCCTCACACAGATACATAAATTTGGGACTCTCTAGGAGCAATGCAGCACTTTGGGAGACTAAGACAGGAGGATTGCTTGAGGCGAGGAGCTCAAGACCAGCCTGGGCAACAGAGCAAAACCCTATCTTTACAAAAATTTTTTTTTTAAATTAGCCAGGCATGGTGTCGCACACCACTTGCGTAGTTCCAGCTACTTGAGAGCCTGAGGTGGGAGAATTAATCAATATCTAGGACTCACAGAGGTTTTGAAGTTTAAATTTAAATATACACTACGCTTATATTTTGGGAATTCAAAATATTGCCTCTAAACCTAAGGTATCTCTGGGTGACCTTGTATAAGCAAATCACAAATGTCTACAGGACCTATCCACAAGCCAGGCCTCACAGGAGTCCCACAGGTGAAGCCCTGCTAAAGCTGAGCGCACAGTCCAAGAATTCATCCATTTAAACAATCTACTCCTCAGCCTACATTTTCTCCTCGCGCCTTCCAGCTACAAGTTACCCCACTCCGTGATACAAACTGCTCCTCTCATGCAGCAGAATTAGATCCAAAGAGCTGCTGTCCCTTCCTGTATCCTATTCCTTGCCTCCTTGAGAGCAGTCACTAAGTTCCTTAGAGCTCCCATGCATTGCTTATACTTAAAATACACCCCGTGCTCCCACAAATAATACAGGCTGGTTTACAACCTTAGGCACACAGGCAATGGGAATGATACCCACGACAAAAGCCTGAGAGCCAGCTCACGTCAGAATCAAGACTAGGGGACAAGTCCTCGGGCTCCTAGCTCCGACTCTTTCCACTTCACTATTCTGCTTCTCTCTTTCTTGCCGTCAGTATCGGCACTTGTAAGATGAGTTCCACTTCTCTGATAACTCCCAACCACGTTGGAGAGAAAGGATCTGAGAAGTCAGTCGAAACAACACAACAACAAAAACTAATTCCCCAGACAGTTGTTCTGCCAATGGGTAATTGGCATTTGATTGTGTATTAGAGCCATGGCTCTTGTAAGGGGCTGGGGAGGGGGTCTGTCGGGATTACCTTTCGAAGGGCCATTCAGAGGGGAAAAGCTACCTGTGCTCAAAATCAACCAATGAGGATCTCCTGAATCACCAGGAAGCCAAAAAGCCCAGGGATAGGGAGGGCATGGTGAAAGGTTGGGGGAGTGGGGGACAATGGCATAAAGGACTCTGTTTTGCTAGGAGCCCATCACTAAACAAAGTGCACGCTCCACACGCCTTGCAGAGGCTGTGCTGCCTTCCGCTGTGTGAGTGAAGGTGATAGCCTACCTGGCTAGCATCAGCACCACTAGATGGCTGTCAGCATCTCGAGGGGGCAAGGCCCATGTCTGATTCAATAACCTGTATTCCGAGCACTCAGAAGAGAGCATGGCACACTGTCAGTGCTCCCTCAAGAAGTTAAATGGACGCTGCAGACCAGGGCAGCCCAGCTGGGTCGGTCCAGAGGCAAGGGAGTGACACCCGCTCCCTGATGCAGTATATCCCGTACACCACAGCTCTGCAAGTCCACATTCAACTCAGGCAGGAGTGGGGAGGGGACAAGAGAGACCTGAGATGGGACACCTCTGAGTGATCCCCCCACAGCCCAAAGCACTGGCAGCCCCCTAGGAGACCCTGGAATGGACTTGCTGACAGCAGCCGCCTACCTGATGGCTCACACGTCCCCACCCTTCGGCTTATGTTTCCCCCCTGCTCCTTCCTGCAAAAGTGACCCCTGCTGAATGCCACCAGCCATGGGGTCATGCAGCTTCCCTCCCGAGACTGATCCACTGAGGTTTCCACATGTGCAGTCATGGGCTTTGCCATGACTGAGCTGAGGATGCCTTCTTCCCTTTGAGACCCAAAAGAGAAAGCCCACAGGAGCTGAAGGACAGCTGGGCAGCGCTGTCAACATGAGGACAGCAGAGGCCCGGTCCTGGCTGGTGCCTGCTGCCCCAGCCAGGGAGGTCACCACAAACCTGTCTCTTCTGCAGTTATCCTGCTTTGCCTGCTGCTGAGTCTCTGAGGTGACGCTCCTCCTGTCGTTGGCTCAGCCCTCCAACACAGACCGCACACCGTGGCCTCTCAAAGCAATGTCTCAACAGAAGGGAGGAGAGTGGGGAGGAGAGGGGTGGAGGTGACAGCAGAACTTCCTTCCAGATTCTCTATATTCTTCTGCGTTGTTTGAACACAATAAGCATATACTATCTCTGTGATTTAAATTCAAATGTCAATGAAAAAGGTCAAAGCTCAGGCCATACTGCTGTGAGTTCAGAGAGGTTTGACTCAAAGCATATCATGGGGCAGGAAGAATTTTTTGCTGGTCAGTATAACCGGGGCAGAGAAAGGTTTTTATTTCTTAAAAATGTTTTCTACATCTTAAAAAAAAAAAAGTGCAGGAGTCAAAACTAGACCCTCCTTCGGTCTAATGGACCTAGCTAGCAGTGCCAGGGTCCCAGCCCTTGTGCCAGGAGGTGCTGGGGAGAGGCAGGGGAGCCGCGGGTGCTGCTGCCATGCTCCCCAGCCAAGTACAGGGCCCAGGAGGAAGGCCTAGCCCCAGTCGGGGTGCAGCAGCTGCAGACACACCCTACTTTTTGTGGTCAGGCCACACTCTGAGACCCAGCTCAGCCTCTGAACAACTTTCCGTGGGAGCTAAACTCAACCCATCCCAGTCCTGGCCAAGAGGTGTCACCATCATCACATTGAGGGCCAGCCACCCCATCACAGGGCAAGCCGCCCCGACCCAGGAGGCAACCGGAAGAAACTTTGCTCCCCTAGAAGCAGACTCCACGAGACGCTCACTGCCCTCTCCATGTGTTCCCTTCCCCCATCCCACGGGAAGGGCTCCAAGCCTTGTCTTTACAGAAGGGAACACTGAGACCTAGAGAACTGGGGTGACTCTGGCCAGGTCACAGAGACACAGCCAAAACGCTTTTAACACCAACCCCTTTGAAAAAGACATTTCTGGCATCTAGAAGAGAATTCTGTGCTGAGACCCATAACTTCACTCTTCATACAAGAAAGAAATTTCAGTTTACTCAGTACACTCATCCAAAGTGAGGTCAGAATTCCCTCTGATTTCATAGCAGTAGTTTCTTAAGGAAGCCCGGCCATGAGTTGTTATTCTGAGGCTCTTGAAAAGGCGGTCCCAGGTAGAAACACACCAATGCTTTTTGCTGATATTTCTCCTGCTTTCAAGTAGCTTCATTAATAAATGAAAATTAATTAGGACCTTATTAAAAAGAGCTTTTGGTTGTGATGGTTAAGAAGAAGGTGCTGGAGCTGAAGCGAGCGGACTCGCACCCCGGGCTCCTCAGCACACCCTGCTCCAGCGCCCCCAGATCCTGTCCCCAGCCCTTTGGAAGCCCCGGCGCCAGCCCGGGCCCTCGGCGGGAGGATGACAGAGCTGCAGTCGGCACTGCTACTGCGAAGACAGCTGGCAGAACTCAACAAAAATCCAGTGGAAGGCTTTTCTGCAGATTTAATAGATGACAATGATCTCTACCGACGGGAAGTCCCTTATTGGCCCTCCAGATACACTTTATGAAGGTGGTGTTTTTAAGGCTCATCTCACTTTCCCAAAAGATTATCCCCTCCGGCCTCCTAAAATGAAATTCATTACAGAAATCTGGCACCCAAATGTTGCTAAAAATGGTGATGTGTGCATTTCTATTCTTCATGAGCCTGGGGAAGATAAGCATGGTTATGAAAAGCCAGAAGAACGCTGGCTCCCTATCCACACTGTGGAAACCATCACGATTAGTGTCATTTCTATGCTGGCAGACCCTAATGGAGACTCACCTGCTAATGTTGATGCTGCGAGAGAATGGAGGGAAGATAGAAATGGAGAATTTAAAAGAAAAATTCCCCTCTGTGTCAGAAAAAGCCAAGAGACTGCTTTTGAGTGACATTTATTTAGCAGCTAGTAACTTCACTTATTTCAGGGTCTCCAACTGAGAAACATGGCACTGTTTTTCCTGCACTCCGCCCACCTGTTGCTGGACTTCTGTTGTACAAGTTGGCAAACACTGGCTGGAGCTGGGCTGCAATAAAACATGCCAGTTACCAGTGCTGACAAGAGCTGAACAAGTGCCAACTCAGATGATTACGCATTTTGAATTCTAATGAACTGTTTTAACCTTCAGGAAGAATTGTAAAGACCTGTACATAGCACAACATGATCCGGATAATATATACACTGTTCATGCACATCCATAGATACACCTTGTACCAAATAATGCTTTCTTGTAGTAGAGTAAGAATCGTGTACATTCTACAAGATTTTAGCAGGTTTTCTTTCCTATTCATTGTTTCTTATCAGTTTAAAAGGGCTCCTTTAAGCATGTCAGATGAAAGCAATTAGGATTAAAAGTTTCCATTTAATTTCCCTTAAACCATTGAGGCTTCATTAAACTCTTTTCACTTACTAAACTTTTGTATCTTCTTTGTTTTGACACACTCCCCTTGGCTTTTATCTCTTCTGTCTACCAGAATGTTCTCAAATCATTTAGTTCAAATACTGAAATACTTAATGAGCAATTACTTGATTTTTAATGATGACTTTGAAGGAGTCATCACTAGGTGCTTTGTCCTTTTTGTACTCTGGTTGCACCCACCTCTTGGACTGGGTATAGAAATGACATTTATCGGCTGTTACGAGCTCTTGATCCCAGTCATTACCCCCGAGAACTAAAAACAGATGGTTCTTAATTCAGCTTACTGGAAATCTCCCCAAACAATAGCAAATCTGACTTTCCCCCCTTCAGTTGCCTAGTATTAAGGCTGGATAAATGAAGCATGTACAGCCACAGGCTTTCTAGCTCACCTCTGGGTTTGCTGTTCCAAATGCTATTCACTCTCCTACCCTTCTCTTTAGGTCTTCCTCTTCCTTTGCCTCTATTCTTCTCTACTGCAGATTTTTCTCACCCATTGTACAAAGAAATTGCAATGTATATTTTCATGTAATTTGATTTTGGAATTCTGTCACCTTATGCAGTGAGTTCTTCCAAAATGTAATTTTTTTCCAATAACTTTCAAGTTGTTGGCTTTTATTGTATTGAATGAAGGCTATAATACTGAATGCCAGAGAAGTGGTTTAGAAAACTCTCAGGTTGATTCCTTATGCAAACAAACTTAATACTTGAAAATCACACGGCCATGGCAGTATATGTATTTGGTTCTATCTAGATTCTTCTGTGAATCTAAAAGCATTACGGGGTAAATGCTTTGCTATTTGACATATAGATCCTGTCACTAACCATAGCACACTTGGATTTGATTAATGTTTGAGCTGAACTATACTTCATATCACACAGTTTTCTAAAACAGCTTCAGCGAATGGTAAAATGAGCATGTGCAGTGTTAAAGGCAGGCCCTGGGCTCCTTTATGTTTGTTGTGAGGTTGTATGTGGGAAGTAGTCTTCAGCTTCTAATGGGGGTCAGAACTTGAGACAGTAGCAGATGGGGCATGTGTCTGTGAGAATCAGTGAGAATTCGTGCATCTCTGCTCTGTGGGGTTTGGGGAAATGCTTTGGCAGAAGAGTGAAAGAACTCCTGCCAATAGCTCAGACCTCTACAAACGCTGTATGTCCCTTTTTAAGTAGAAATAAAATGGTTGAGGATGTAGTCACAGTAGAGAGTGATTTTTTTCTAAATCCCTGTCTGTTCTCTGCTCTGAAGCATTGTAAAAACCCGTAAACATTATACAAACCTTATAAAACTTGTAAATGTGTTGTGACTGGAAATTGTTTGATTCATTGGAACCCAGTTTTCTTTAAGAACTTCATGGCTTGGTCTGTTTTTCAAAGACTGTAAAAATTGTTGCCCCAAAACATCAGCACTGCATACCCCCACGGGACTTGGAATGCAATCCCTTTTCCTTTTTTTTTTTTTTTTAAACTGGGTCTCTCTGTCACTCAGGCTGGAGTGCAGCAAGAACAATCATAGCTAACTACAGTTTTGACCTGCTGGGCTGAAGTGATCCTCCTGCCTCAGCCTCCTGAGTAGCTAGGACTACAGGTGTGGGCTACCATGCCTGGCTAATTAAAAAACATTTTTTTAAAGAGATGGGATCCCTCCCTTTTTACTCTTAAGTCAGAAATTGTTCACATGGTGGTTGCTTGTGGCAAAATGGAGTTCGAATGTTGCTCTCCTGTTGCCGTAATTCTGCTAGCAATCTATTGAGGTGAAACTTGGGATTTGACTCTTCAGCAAGCAGCAAATGACCTAGTAACTCTGGGACAACTATTTTTGAACTTTAAATGCCACTTTAATGTAGTTCCTTTGATAAAACCATGTGGTTTTTTTTTTAGGGCTAGCTCTAGGGGAGTGGAAGTGAGAGCCAGGAATGAGTGGGTCTCTCTTCACATGCTTTTCCACCTGGTGCTCTGACTGTGCTACACTGAAACACAGGCCCACGTAGATGTTACAACTTCCCTTCCTCTGTCAGAGACGTCACCTGTGCCTTTCTCAGTGTTCATCTGATAATGTAAATTTAAATGCCTCTAGTTTGATATGAAGCCCACACTCAGATGACACTGAACCAGGTGGCTTTTGCTCCACCAGCACCTCATCATCAGTGTGAAGTGATTTTTCTCTGCTTTTGGAAAAGGATTTTCCCCCAAAACTTGTGCCAACATCTCCCTAGATCTTACGGATTATAGAACTGTTGGCCATTTCCTACATTTATTCCAAATTCTTGTAGAGGCACATTGATTTCAGTCTGTGCTCGTATGGGATAGATGATCTCGGTGGCTTTTTGGCCTCTTGAGTTTAAAATCCTTGTCATTATAAGGTAATGTTTGTGAGGTTATTCCACTAGTACTGTGATCATGTGGGTGTCATCATATCTTTAGTGGCCTTCATTCTCGGTTGTGAAATTTTATATGCTCACTCACCCTCTAGAAAAATCTGCCCGCTTTGGGCTGTGGTGCTTGTGTATCTTTGCCCTTCTGGTCTCCAGTTGGTGGAATTACCTTTTTTGTATTGCCACTTCTCAGCATCTTTGAAATCTGACATAATGTCGCTTCATTCCAGTTTTTTTTTAGTTCTGTAATTTGTTGATTGTATTTAACTACGTGAGCTCTGTTGTGATGTTTACTGTATTGTAAAGCACCTCATTCATGTGATGGGTGCTCTAAAATCAATAAATGATGACTTAGAAAAAAAGATAGAAGAAGAAGGTGCTGATTAGCTATTCTAGGTGGAGTCTTCAGCATCCTCCCAGCAGAAGCTGTCTTCATGGACCCAGTCATACATTCCCAGAAGCCAATGAAGAGAAGAACTTGAACTCTGCCTTCTCCTGGGTTCCCTTCCCAGGAAGTAATCCTGCCCTGGGGTGGGGCGCGGCTGGGGGCAGCAAGACTGCAGGGCAAAAAGAGTAGGGGAAGGACCTCACATCCAGGATGAGGGGCTATCTACCTCGAAAGAGTCTGCAAGGAACATGTGGGGCAGGAGCCCAGAGGCCCTTTGTGATGTCCCCAGATTAGTTCCGTGTATAGGTGGAGCTCCAACCTGAAAACCCAGCAAGGAATTGGACTGGAGCCAGGAGGCAGTAGCAGGGAGCTGTGGCCCAGCCAATTCACGGACCAGCCTCATCTGGCCTGGGGTCTGCTTGCACCATGGAATGCACGCAGTGGAAGGGAAGCTATCCTCCATAATGATCAGAAATACTGACACCTCCTGGAATGTCTTTCTTTGGGCCTGCTTCTGACGACTGTCTAGATATTTGAAGCCAGTGACACTGTCCACCTAAAACGTCTCTGGATTCACCATCAGGGTTTGCTGCAGGCTGAGTTTTGTAACTTGGCCTGTGACCTGTCCTCCAAAGGACAGCCTCAGGTATGAAGGGAATCTGATCACGTTTCCTACCTCTGTGTGAGCGGAGGACCTGCTTTTTGAGGTCAGGGTGATAATGCATGTTCTATTTCATTTAAATCGACTCTTGGCCTTCTTTCCAGATTAGTAGCAGGCCCAGTGTCTCTTCTGGGAACACCCTGGTCCCTTTGAGTTGTCCCAAGAATCGCTAGAGGTGGCTCAGTCCTGCTTCTCCTGGGGAAAGATCAAACCTCTCCATTCCCTGGGTGAGTTAACCAGCTGAAGTTGTTTGCTTCCACTGCTTCTGCTGCTTCCATAGGGTGTTGCTGCCGACTCACTGATCCCAAATGGAGACAGGCATTCTTGCCCACAAATAGGATGGTGTTCTTGATGGTTAAGATCCCCACTGAGGTCGTGGATGCACACCAAGCTACTCTAATCTCGTCTTTTAGGCTCATCTATGGGGCCAGCTAGAGCCCCACCACCACGTCTTCTCCCTGGATCACCTTTCTTTGCAGGGGCCCTCGCCTGTAAAAGCCTAAGAACAAATCCAGAGGAAGCTGGCCTGGGGGAATGCACACAGAACCACCTGTCTCCTGGGAGCTTGGAGTTTTCATTTTGTCCAAGCTTGCTGGGCCAGGCTGCCCACTCATCTTGCAGAGGGACACAGCTAAGAGGGACTTCTCTGGAGGTTCTCCTCCAAGCAAAGATCCTGGTTTGGGCTCCCATCTATACACAGAAGTAGCATGACCCTGCAGCTTTGTTGACAAAACATTTGAAAAATGCACCCAGGCCACTAGCAATCTGCCTATGTAATATTTCTAGCAATCATTCCTGGTTGAATTTTTTAAAAATTCTTGAAAATAAAAAAAGATGTTTAAAAAGTCTACATCTCTCACAGTCAACGGTACCCACTTTGGAAATGGGTCACCTCCCCTTCCTAACTGCCCTGGGGGACGAGGGTAAGGGATGATACGGCTCCTTGTGAGATGACATTTGAAGTATTTGTGTCATTGTCCTAACAGAACAGATGCCTGTCTGCAGGACACGCATGCATGCGTTCACAGTGCAGTTCATGCACACACCCTTTCTGGCTCTTCTGTAAAGGCTGCTGCAACCCTGCCAGCCTGCTGGCATGGCATTGGCCAGGCTGGCTCTCTCAGGCTTCTAGTCATGGCATTAGCCAGTCAGCACAGACACAGCCCCAAGGGTCCACATGCCCTCTAGGCAGACATAAGCTGGCTGGACAGGCAGCTGCCCCTGCACTATGGACTGTTAGTCCAACTGCACCATTTTGTAAACCACCCCCAACACCACCATCCCCGCTCCCCCCCACCCCCCACTTCACAGTTCTTGATCAAAGTAAAATGTTCCATGGGGGTTTGGACCATGAGAAACGGCCTGCCTGACTTTCTTACGCTCTGCTGTAAAAAAAGTACAGAGAACATCACATTTGTCCGGAACATGGGCCAAAACTTCTCATCGTGGGAACATGTTAACATTTTCCCAGGCAACATGCCCGAAGGCCCCTCCCGCCCTGGGCTATACTTGCCCCAGCAGTGAGCACTTAAGCATTAAGCAGGTCCCCCACCTCTGCAGGTCTTATGCTGAACATAGAACTTGCATTGTTGTAGAGCCACCAATTCCTCTTTCTTTAACCCTCGCCTTCCCTTTTAAAAACCTAACAAGGATGTCTCACAGCTAAACCTTAGAAACCATGACCTTCACTGAAACTGGCTGAGTTTAAGGAGAGGCTCTTAGTCACGGTCAGGTTCCCCTGTCCTCTGGCTCCCACCTCCCTTAACCATGCTCTGTCCCTTGGGGAATGAGCACACCTGGCTGCTTCTCCAGACACTAGTCCCCTCCCATTTCCAGCTCTGGGCTGGGCTGGCCACATTCTCGACCATTCTGAATGCCTCCTTCACTGCTTCTTTAAGAATAGAATAATAGAATGCTTTTAACAGTGGAAAGACTATTAAAAAATAAAGTTATCCATACTCAAAAAGTGACTACTTTTTCCCAAATACTGCGTGTTGCCATAAAAAACAGTGAGGCATGATCTGCTATAGAAAAATCTCCATGGCATTGGGTAGGGAAATGGATTATACTAGGTGGATTATAATTATGTTCAGGAAAAAATATAAAAAGGGGAACACAAGACTATTTTTTGTTCATATTGACATTAAACTGCAACAGTAGTTACTAAGTAGAATTTAAGATAGAGCACAATAGACTCCTCTCTGAACGTGATTATAAAAAGGACAAACATAGTCTGTTTTCCTGTCATGAAAACTCATGTACTCACCTCTTAGATCTAAAACTACATTTCACCATACTGCATCATCTATACATTTTTTTACTGAACCATTTCAGAGGAAATTAACTTAGATGCTGCATCTTTAAAATGTTGAGTTTGCATTGCCTCCACATATTCCCCTACACAATGCCATTAGCACCCTAACACAGTAAGTGATTCCCCAATACCATATAACTGAGTCTATATGAAATCTCATTTGTTTCCCAAATGTTGTTGCTGATCACCACGGGCTTGGTCTAGGTCCTGCTGCTCGTCACACAGCAAGTCAATCACTGTGGCAACAAGTATTGCAAGGGAAGAAGATTTTATTTGGGTGATATCAGCCTCAAATATGTCCCTTCCCAGCAACTCAAGGGTTTACACAGTGGAAAGCAAAAACAGGAGGGGCCGGGACAAGGAGTTGGTCAATAGGCAGCAGGCAGTAGCATAAGGGGGTCCAGCATCTCATTGTAACTGCATGTGGGAAAACAGGAATGAGGAAGAAGAAGTTGGTCAACAAGCAGCAGATGCACCTCATTGTCCAGTGGCAGTAATCTGGAAAGCCTCAGTTCCCAGTACCATTTAGGAGGCCTGATGGATGGTTGGTTTCCCGAGAAAGGAACTCAGATAAGACAAATGTAAGTTTTTCAAGGGGTTTGTTGTTCTTGTTGTTTGAGACAACAGTTTCACTCTTTCACCCAGGCTGGAGTGAAGTGGCACTATCTTGGCTCACTGTAACCTCCACCTCCCAAGTTCAAGCAATTCTCCTGCCTTAGCCTCCCGAGTAGCTGGGATTATAGGCGTCCACCACCAAGCCTGGCTAATTTTTGTAATTTTAGTAGAGACGGGGTTTCACCATGTTGGCCAGGCTGCTCTTGAACTCCTGACCTCAGGTGATCCACTCGCCTCTGCCTTCCAAAGTGCTAGGATTACAGGCATGAGCCACGGCACCCAGCCCAAGCTTCAGTTTTATGAGAAAACTGGGCCAGTTTCCACGTTTAATTTATTTGGTTATTCAAGTCTCCTAATGTTTTTTAAATCTAAAACAGTCCTCCCACCAGCCCTCCTTCCCTGGACCCTTTTAAATCCATAGCATTAAAGAGACCAAATCATTGTCTTATAGAATATCCCTCATTTTAGATTTTCCTGATTGCGTCTTCATTCTCTAAACTTGCTATAAACCAGCAGTTCGATTTAAAGGCTTGATAAGACCCAGGTGGAGGATTTTTGGCACCAACGCATCCCAGTTGATGCTGTGTACTTACTTCATGTTGTAACTTGTCATAATACCTGGTGGTGTCATTATGGGATCTACTAGAAAAATAGACAATGGCCAGATCAGACATAAAAATAGAACTCTGACCCACAGTCTGTAGCAACCAGTCCAGGAAGCCAAACAACCCCTGTAGCCTTTGGTCCCAAATGGCCAGGACTTGATCAATGCCTGCCAGCTTCCCTAATTCTTGCCTCTGCTTTGAAAAGCCTTTAGTAGGACCAACCAGAAAAGCCAAATGTGCTTCCCTAACCAATCAGATAGGATACCCTGCTTCTACTTAGCTCACCCACAGCCTCCACATGTGGAAAGCCTTTGATCAGGGCTCACTTGAAGCCTCCCCTTTTCCCACCATAAAGCTTTCTTACTCCTCTGACTGCCTTTGAGTGTCTGCAGGGGCAAGTGACTGTGGCTGACTCTCTGGCTGTATACCAAACTGAGAATAAGTAGCTTTTGCTTGTTCTCATTTGGGTGATCTACAGTTATTACTGAAGTGAAGTGTGATCACAGTGAAGGTAGTAATAGACCCCTTATATTGTCAATGGCAATGGACTTGGATGTTTTACTTCATGCCTTTCTTACACTGCTTGGATGTTTTCCATGTGCCTATATTCATATTTACAATAAAAGCATGATTTAGACTTTCGCTTAGAATTTATCTTAAATAAATGCATAGAATATGCAATTTTAAGTCAAGTTTTGCATATTTGGCTCAATATATCAAAATAATGTTCTGTGGTTTTAGAATGACAAGGTTTGTTCCACTTTTTATTAGACATGTAGTTAATTACATTGATCTCATAAAAAATAAGTTTAACTTGAATAAAAGAATGCCACAATGAAATACTGACCATTAAAAAAAATGAAGGACCTTAACCCTGAGAGAACATATAAAAGCATATGAAAGTCACCCAGTTTGATGTCTGACACATAGTGGGTGTTCTGCAAATATCAGAGCCCCTTCCCATGGTGCTGCACACTGCACAAGACGGCAGGGGTCCACCCCTTTTATCTTTCTGGTCCCATCCAGTCATCACCCATAATGAATCCCGAAGGCAGCATCTCCACCCACGGTGCTAGAGGACCACCGATTCCTCCTAGTCCTCAGGGGAAACCTCCCTGCCATCTTCTTGGTGACGGCCAACATACATTTCTTTCCTCACTTACTACGATATGTGAAGTACTTGGTGCCCCTCCCTCCAAACTCCTCCCTTCCCTTCAGGTCTCAAGGTCTCATTCAACAACTCAGACTCAAAATACGACAGAAGCCTCAAGGGGGTGAGACCAGAAAGGCACTCTTCCTTGTCCAATTCTGGAAGAAAACCTCTATCTTCTCTAACCCCAGGATACACAGTGGCTGTTCTACACTCAGGAATCACTACATGTGATTCCCAGGGCGGGAGGCTGCAACTCTTCTGCTAAGAGCTCACATAGCCCCCGGGCTCCCCTGCTCCCACCCCATCCACACACACCCCTCTCCCGTCTTCTCTGGCCTTCTCGAGGGCTGGCTAGCATTCTGGGAGCACCTTAGCCGGGGAAGCAGGCTTCCCGGGACGTGCTTCGCTTCGAGTCCTTACCCTACTGACTCGGACTTGCGTTCACCTGCCTCTGGTCTCCTCACCTGGCAGCTCTGCATTTTCAGATTCAGCTTCTCCAATGAGTCCATTTGCCACCACAGCAGTGATTGCAGTAAAGTGACAGCATGTGTTTTCTGTATTATGTGGAAAAAATTTAAGATACAGAACATTTATGTATGCATCTTCTGGATGAGAAGGAGGGAACAGGAATTCACATTTGATTTAGCTGGTATCTGCAGAAAGCAGCAGTAGGAATTAAGAAATAGATAAAAACAGTGTTACTTTTTGGGATGAAGAGTGGCATGAAACTGAGATCTCAGAGTATCTATTTTTATATCCCTTCTATTTGAGGGGGGAAAAAGTATACCCCAGGAAGGTCTGATCACCAAATCCTTCCAGAGATCGGTCTTCCAAGCCAAGGAGGCTTTCAGTCCCACCCACTGAAATCATCCAGTCCTTTATTCACCTGTGTCAGCCCCGAACAGAGGTGTGGCCTGCGATATCCTTCATGCAATCGAGAAGTTGGGCCTCCACCTGGTCCTGGGGGTCATCTGAGGCCCGCAGCCTTGGCAGAGGAATGTTTTCTGCCAGCAATTCCCACGGATGGGCTGGCTCCCCCAAGTGGGCATGTGCACGATGCCCAGTGTGGGCCTCTGTTTTTCATCCCTGAATCTATCCCCCACAGAATGGCTCAGTTGCCACACCTACCTATCTAATAAGCTTGAGGGCACTGTGTCCCCTGGGGGATGTCCCCATGTTGGAGCCCACATGCTTGACCATGCAGGTGATTATAGTTCCTGCTCTCCTTTCCAGGGCTTTGAGCCCAGCACATGATGTTGGGCATTTCTTGTTCCCCTAATTGGCTGCTGTGGAATGACTAGGAAACCTCTTGGATGAGAGTTTAAACCCCATAGGATGCCAGGTGGCACCTGGGCACAAGTCAAACTTTCCAAGAGCATTTTAAACCTCTTTCACTGCAGCCAGGAATGGCTGGCTCTCTGCTTCTGCTGCTTGCAGGGATTACAATTGTCCCATCCATACCTTGGTCTGTGGTGGCTGTTGTTACCTGGGTATGTGTGGCCACCACCTTGATTGCTCAGCTAGTTCCTTCCCTGGGTTCTAGAATGATGTCATAATGATGTCCATTATGACAGATCAGCCCGAGGCCGCACACTGACCCAACCAATCAACAGGTGGGTCAGAGCTGTGATTAAGAGACTAAGTCAGTCAATTCCCAATTGTGAATAGACAGTATGAAGGCTTTAAACCTCTGAACCTGATGGGCATTGGCAATGATCTACTGCAGATTCAACTACGGCGCAAAAGAGTGTATCATCAGGAACACACTTGGATACTGACACAACTTCATTTGCAGTCAGCTTGTCATTCTGAGCTCCCTTCCCACGCAGCATGGATATTGCACTGGATTTTGCTGACCAGTGAGTTGGGATATAAGGGGTAACTCTTGGCCTCTTGTTAATATTAGCAACATTGACAGTACCATATAATCCATCTATGACACCGCATAGGGAAACCAAGTCCAGTGTTAGGGGAGAACTGACTTCAGCCAGGATCAAGCATTGCTTTGGCATTGTTCCCCCATACCTGGGCCTTTCTTCTCCGATTGTTGCGGTAACTGGAGTGAGGAGCCTTAGGGGACACAACGATGTTCTCCTGGGAGAATTCCCTCCTGTGTTCTTCTCCATTTGTAGACATTTTGATTCGTTCTATTTCTAAGGACCAATTATTTGTGCTTTAACCTGAAATAAGGAACCCGCCTTATGATCTTCAAGAATACATGGACACACACCTTTCAGATTCAACTCTGAGATTTTTGGTTTTAAATGAACAATTGCGTTCATCACAAATGAAGGTTCCCTCAAGCAGCAGCCTCCTGGAATCACCTGCTGAGTCCAAATCTCGTACCCCTTAAAAATACTTACTTAGTATTTACAAGTACCAAGTATTTAGGGTGTTATGAAAAATGCAATTTGAAAAAGTACATTGTTTTTTAAGAACAAGAGGAACTGTTTAGAAATTATACAATGTATTAACAAAAGTACTGAATATATCTCAAACACAAAAATGTAAAAACCAGTTACCAAACCTCAAGAAAAACTTTAACGTGTCAAATGCAAAGGTTAAAAGTATTTCATCTTCATTCTATTGTTGGTAGATAACCTTAATAAAAATGAGCTGTTATTTCCAGCAAAATGGCACGTAATTTTAGACGTATCACTTTTGATTTCTATGGAAAAGCAACACCAGCATGTATTGTTGCTGAAAGTGAGGCAGCTTTTTGATTCTGTTCTGTTCGACTCTGTGTTCTGAGATGCATATTTGACACTGGCCACACACCCCAGATGTGCTCAGGGCACAGCCTGGCCCCACAGAGCACTCCTGTCTGCAGGTGGGCACCTAAGGCCCTGCCATTCCCACTTCTTATCGTCATATTTACTTAGTTCTCAGAACCTCTGCGCATCTTTACATGACTTAAGTGAGAGTAAAGTAGCTTAGATGTTCCTAAGCTTCCTCAGAGCACGTAGCATCTGTAACAGCAATTCAGAAAAAGGACAAAATTTATTTTACTCTTAATGGTACACAGCATAGGAAAACAGCTTAGGCAGTTTACTGTAACTGATGGCCCTGATGTCTTTATCTATAAACTCCCCACAGAAGTTTCTGTAAGTATAATGTTAAATAAGTCTATAAACACAAATAACAGCAACAAGAAGAAGAATGTAATCCAAATGCCCAGTTATAGGAAACTGGTGAAGAAATTTACTGGTAAACCCACTGTATGGTGTGTGTGTGTGTGTGTGTGTGTGTGTGTGTGTGTGTGAACTTGGCTCAGTGACAGTCCCTAGTTATTCAAGCTAGGTGCTGCTGTGAAGGTATTTTGCAGATGTGATGGATATTAAGAAAGTATCCTAAAGATCTGGGTGAGTCCGATTCAATCAGTTGAAAAGCTTTAAAAGCAGAAGCCTGAAAAGGCCTTAAAAGCTGAAGCTTCCCTGAAAAAAGAAATTGCATCCATGGGCAGTGGTGTCTGCTGTACCTGTGCCTGCGGAGTTCCATTCTGCTCATTCTCTTCCCTTTCTGACCGCCCAGAGACAATACTTGTGGTCTGTGCCTGTGACCTCCCTGATTCTGGACTTGCTTAGCAGCACCTGCAATTTTGTAAGCCAATTCCTTTAACAAATTTGCAGCTACTAAAAACACTGGTTCTTCCTCTCTAATTAAAGCCTAATCAACAGCCCACAAATTAGAAGGGGATGCTGCTGTTAGAAGGAATAAGGTATACATTTTAGTCCCTTCAAGACCCAATAAATGACGGTAAAATGATAGCAAAGAAAAAAACCTTACTTTGGGGTTAAGAAAGCAGACTGATACATAAAGTTAATTTTGCTCCTCTCTTAAAATCCTACTACAAAACAATAAATATAGTAAAAGAATTTTTTTAAAAAGACATAAATTTAGAGATACAGAGAAAGCAGAGAGGCAACAGCGACAAAATCGTTTTAGAAGTTGAAAAGCAGAGAGATCAGTGGCAAATTCCTTAGCAGACCTGAGGATACCACATCCAAAACCAGCAGAGGCAAATGCTAAGAATCTTTAAATGTACATAACTGTGGCATTGTTACCCCACAGAAGTTGGGGTACAGGGGAGGCTTAAGTATGGAATGGGTGAAAGCTGGGTGAGAAACCAATTTCTACTTTCCAAGCTACAGAGAGACAGCTTTTTCCTCAACATGGCCAAAGCAAGGTTTATTCTCTAGAGAGTGTGAGAGAGGTGTGGAACTAGGGATGCCAGCACAGATCCAGAGAATGGGCACCACACTGAAAACAAAAGGATGAAGTGACCATGTGCTGTCATGCTGGATGCTGCGTGCGAAGAGCCCCAGCCTTCTTCCCCGACGGGGCTCAGAGATGTGGCCAGGCTGATCCTTCCTATCACATAGGAAGGGTTCCTTGGGGGAATGTGGTAAATCCCTGAAGACCTAACGAGACCATTGCTGCGCTTCCCCAGTGAACAGCCCAGCCAGACCATCCTACAGTGAAACTCGAAAGACCACACGCTTACCCATTTGTTCTAGACTTTTACATTTCCTCCATTAGTCAACATCCAATGATTATTTGACACCTGAGGTTAAAGCCTCTAATGTGCAAAACGAAGACCAAGGGAAATAAAATCAAGAAAAAAAAAATTAGAGGAATTGGAACGATGTGGGATGAAGAAAAAAATACTACCCTCAGATAAGACACTGTATTCATAACACAAGTACAGGAAGATATAAAAGAGTTCTTGGAAATTAAAAACATGTTAGCAAAACTGAAAACTCAACAGACGAGACTGAAGGATGAAAGTTGAGTGAAATGCCACAACGTCAAAGCAAAATGACAAAACGACACTGGAGCGACCAAAAAATGAGGAAACTGGCCAGACTTGGGGGATTACACCTGTAATCCCAGCACTCTGGCAGGCCGAGGTGGGAAGATGATGAGGCCAGGAGTTTGTGACCAGCCTGGGAACATAGTGAGACCCATTTCTACCAAAAAATCTACAAATTGGCTGGGCGTGGTGTCGTGTACCCATAGTCCTAGCTAGTTGGGAGGCTGGTATGGGGGGAGTGCTTGAGCCCAGGAGTTGGAGGCTACAGTGAGCTATGATTGTACCACTGCACTCCATCCAGGGTGACAGAATGAGACCCTGTCTTTAAAAAAAAAGAAATGAGGAAACTATCCAGGATGCCCGACACATAAATAACTGATGCTCCAGAAAGAAGAGGGAAACGGCCCCACAGTAGGTGCTCACAGCCCTTGCTGTTTTGGCTCTCAGGATCTGCGTGTCCACCCCAGCCTCCAGCCTCCCAACTCAGACGCAGCAATCCACACCCAAGGATGAAAACAGACTTCGCTAGTTGTCACTGCGTCCAGCCCTGTTCTAAAAGATGATACTAGGAGAAGGTAAACCCACTGACCCTCTTGTGGAGAAAGAATTCAGACTCGAGGCTAAGCCTTTCTCCTCAAGGGTTTCCTCAGAAGACACAGATCCCTCAAAGGAGAAGAGGACAGAAAAAGGAAGAAGTCAACATTCCCAGGAGATTCTCAGCAAAATAGAGGACAGGTGTCAAGACGAGAGCTGGCCCCAGACTCCAAGGGCAGTGAGTCCAGCCTGGAGCAGGGATTCAGGACAGACACGTCAGGAGCCGTCAGCACCAAGATCCCCGTGGGCTTTCCACAGCTCAGCTGAGGACAGGTCGCCCAGGTGGTCCCATCCACATTCTTTCTACTAGGCTTATCTTGACACGATAGAGGAGCTTCCTGCCCTCCAGATCAGCTGCAGAACCTCACTCCATCCCACAGCAGTGCTCAGCTTTGACTTCCTCCCAAAATCGAGAGGTCAACTCTGGGGACTGCAAAAAAACAGATCACGGCAGCAGGCAACCTATATCCACATTCTTGCCAGATGATCAGGACCTGGTCTATGGATAGTGCAGTAAGAGGCCCTGATGGTGGCAGCCCTGCTAGCCCAGGACTCATTCAAGCCTTGCTGCTCCCTGGCTTTCCCAGAAGGGGCCCTCGTAAATTCTTGGGGAAGAGGTCCACTCTGACCTTGAGATCACATTATGTTCTCCAGCAGACGCCATCCAGCAGTGGAAACACTGTGCTTTCCCCACAGAGTTAATCTGTGCTTGGTGCTCAAGGTTTTCAAAACTGAATATGTGAAGAGCAAGGAAATTATTAATTATAGGTCAGGCTAACACTTACTTTGGTGGAGAAGGTGGGTAGTGGTAGTGTTCTCTTCCTTAAAGATGTTAATGCTATCCATTTAACTCTTTAAACTATACATTTATGGCCAGGCACAGTGGCTCATGTCTGTAATCCCGGCACTTGGGGAGGCTAAGGTGGGATGATTGCTTGAGCCCAGAAGTTCAAGACCAGCCTGGGCAATATAGCAAGATCCCATCTCTACTTAAAACAAAACTATGCGTTTATATTGGATACGCTCTATGTATGAGATGTACTGGGTATCTTCCCTATGTATGACATCTTTCACAGTTGGGGAAAAAAGATAAAAACACATAGTAATAGGGAGGACGAAAGGGGAATCATCAAGAGGCCAGAGACTATATTCTACAAAGGGAGAGCAAATGAAAGAGTATGGACAGACAGGGGAAGGGTGAGGGAACCCACAGGCCAGAAAAGTAGCAGAAGGGGGGAGGTGCAGAGGGCCCACCTGCCACAGGTCCCACCTCGGGGCCCCCATCCGCTGAGAGTTCCACCATTCCCACGCCAGCATGTGCGCCCTTGTCTGCCGTTTATGTTCACTATGTCCCTTCCTGCACTTCATGTTTCTCTTCATCCTTGACTTAGTGACCTTGTGTCTCATCCACCCCACAGGAGGTGGCAGCTTGGCTTCCCAGAGCAAACAAACCTCTGGTTGGCCCACTGCTGTTGAGCCTCAAAGCTCTGTCTCGGCTGGAAAGACAGACCTGCGGCTTTGGCTGATCCTCAGCTCCTACCCCAGAGCTGCTCAGGGTCCACACCTAAGCAAGAGGTCTCCTTCTACCTTGAAGCTGAGGTTTTCTGCAGCCTGTGCTAGGCCAGGAGCGAAGTCAAGCTCCATTTGAGTCCTGTTCCCCACTCGTATCACAGAATCGTAGCTGTTAGCATGGGAAGGGGCCACAGAGGTCATCTCATATTCAATTTCTTGGCCTCATGGCTGGAGCTGAAAATCAGCTCTGCCTTTCCAGAATGATCTGAGCCAGCATGAGACATATACCACCTTGGGGAGGAGACCGATTTGGCTGTGCCCACAACCCTGCCCCCCAGCACGGTCTCCATGTGGTATAGATAAGCCTCTAACCCACCAGGGCACGCATCCCCCCAGGGCTGCCTGACAGCATGTCTCGGGGCTGCCCTGCAAGGCCCCATTGTGTCCAGAGTGAGATCTCAGTGACTTAACTGCCTTCCATTTCAAAAACACATAGGATTGTCTTCCCCCTTGTAATTACGAAAGAAAACCAAGGTGCCTGTAGAAAATTTGGAAATTACAGAAAAGTCTAAAGAGGAAAATAAAATCCCAGCGCCAGAAGTGCAGCTGTTAAGGTTTGGCAACGTTATCTGAGCTCTGTGAAAGAAACCAGTCCTAAAACCAGCAGCTACCGCTCCAACCCCCAACACCTCCATTTGCCAGGCCAGTGGCTTCAAATGACGGCGCTGGGTGTGAGCTGTCAAGCCCTGTCCCTACGGACACATGGGCCAACTCCAACTACCAGAGCCCTGCACAGCTCTGTGACACCCCGTAGCCACAGGTGAGATCAAGACTGCAGCGCCATGGTGGAACTTTACCTGGCAGGAAAGGATGAGGGAGGCATCCACACCAAGTCTGCCTCACGGGCCTGGCCACCAATGCAATGTGAGTGAGGGTTCTGCAGAACATTCTGCCCCCAAGCCCCTCCAAGCAAAAGGATCAGAGAAGGAGGGCTCTGCTCTGCCCTGGGCCCTTACCACCCTGCGACATGGAGTTCAGTCCCACATGGGCTGTTCCGGGAGCCCAGCAATGCTGGGTGATCTCCCAGTGTAATGCTGTCAGGTACCACAAAACAGCCCCCATGCAGGTGGGGCCCTTCCCAGCCGGGGCCGGACAGGGCTCTGACTGAGAAGGCTGCCCAGAGCACTCAGCTCACTCCCTTTTGATTTTCCCAGGCCTTCGGAATTGAATGTGAGGGCCAGAGGGCAGGCTCTGGGTCTCACGCAGATGGGCTGCCTGGCTGCAGCCACCAGCTCATGCCACACCGGACAGAGGGGCGGCAGGGAAAGGGAGGAGGGCGTGAGAGGCTGATGCAGCAGGTAGCAGGGACTGCGGATTATCATGAGAGCCAGAAAGAACCCACACATCAGCCAGCTCCAGCTACATGCTGCAGAGGAGAGAAGCTGTCTCAAGTTTAGAAATACAAGAAAGCAGAGCAAATAGGAAGAGATGAAAAACTCGCATCTTCAAACACAACCTTACAGAAATTGACCTTTATTTGTTGTACTAAAGCCTGTTTAACTTTTGATACAAAGTAACATTTTAGTACAGAAAACCCAAGTCTGTCAGCTCAGTACCTGTCTGTGCACGCTGTACCATCTCAGTCCCACTCTGTCTGCAACTCAGAAAACAGCCCCTGCCCCCAGAGGGTTTGCGAGTTAATACCTCAGGAATAGTCTACAGTTTTTCATAGTTTGTCTGAGCTAGAAAACTTGTACCTGTAAAACAAAGGACAGCATTGGGGACTGAAACTTGTCTCTTTTTTGAACAACTGTGCAAGAAAATATATCCCTTTTTAAAAACGGCAGTTTTGGCTAAACTACAATCTACTGTCTAGAATTACAAAGAATAAAATGAAATCAAAGATTTCTCGCTAGTAAAATGAAATGTTAGGAACAGTATTAAAATATAGGTCCCACCCCAGTGACACTTACACAGAGCCCAGTACAGTATCTATTATTAACAGGATGCACAGCTTAAGGAGGAACCACATCAAATCTTCAGCCAGGCATATCCAGCAAAGCTTTGTATTTCTTTACTTGGCCAGGCTGGGGATTTTCCAAATCCTTATGTTCTGCTTCCTTTTAATTATTAATTCCATCTTTAAGTCATTTCTCTCTTCTTGCATTTAACTATATGAAATTAGAAGAAGTCAGACAACAACCTGAATGCTTTGGTAGTTAGATATTTCTTCTGTCATATCCTAATTCATTACTTTTCAGTTCTGCTTTCCACAAAACCCTCAGACATGGGTACAATTCAGCCAAGTTCTTTGCCATCTTATGACAAGGAAGGACTTTACTGTGGTTTCTGATACATTGTTTCTCATTTCCATCTGAGATCTCACCAGAATTGCCTATACCGTCCATATTTCTACCAACATTCTTTTTT
>NW_016107326.1:8509935-8520207 GCF_001604975.1 Cebus imitator
GTGGAGTAAGGTGCATGCCGTGAGTGCTGTAACCAAGATTAAAAAGACCTCAGTTTTTCTTTAGATTGTTGATAGTGATGACACTAACCATTACGCTCCCCTACAAGCTCTCGATTCAACGTCTGAAATATGAATGTTTTCATATCAAAAAGAACTGATGTACCTGCCACCCTCTATAAAGTTTGAGAATTACCCTGCAAACATTGCACTGACGAAGGCTGTCACAACTTACAGAGCCTAAGGCGGACCCGATGGCAGGCATCAGCACAGCTGAACGCCGCGGGGACCCTACCGCGGCCTGCCCACGCAGCTCTCACGGAGCAGACACGGTGCTCAAGTAATAAGCACAGATGGAGGAGAAACGAGAGGCTGTGGAAGGCAGGAGAGAAAGGCCAAGAGACGTGTTTGTAAGAACACCAAAGTTGCCTTCCCCAGTATGGGAGGAAAATGCCAAAGGCACTGGTTCTGCTGCCAGAGGCAGTCTGAGCACCTGCAGTTGTGAAGTCCTTCCCGGAGAGGTGCCACCGAGGAGCAGGAGGTTTGTCAAAGCTCTGGTCCCACCGACAAGAACCTCCCAAAGCAAAGCAGCTCCCATTGAGGTTCCGAGGTCGTTTTGCTGAAGACGGGAACAAAACCAATACCAAAGCGATGGGGCTGACAGAGGGGCAGGGGCTGGGCACCGGCAACATGGGGCCGTTCAAGTAAACATAAACCACCAAATACTTAGAAAAGGCTTGTAAACGAGTGATCCGAAAGGTTCTCTTTGCAGCATCTCTGATCAGCTGGCTAAAGAAAGGTTGGGTGCAGAACCCCTGTAATCCAATGTCTTTAGTGTTATCTGTTTTGTGTTAAAGCACGCATGTGACGGGCAGAGTGTGCGGGCCTGGGCCTGGATCACACGCAGCCGTGGCCCTCTTGTCTACAAAGGAGGTGCTTCTGGGTCCTGGTTCTGGATCCTTCCCCTGCATGTTCACAGACGGACAGACTTCTACTTTTAGTCACTAGAAAACAGCTGAGCCTGGCATCCCCTCAGGCGGCCAGCTGCGGTCATCCACAGCACGGCATTCTTCTAGAGCGGGCAGGCTGGAATCCACAGGACTTTATTTTGTTCTTGATTGACCATTGCCAAGATCTGAGTGCAAATGCTCGACAGGGCTCCTCCCTGGATGACCCCTGCAAAAGAGCCCCCCCCACAAACACACGTCATTGAGCTCGGAGTAAGGCCCCAGGTTTGAGGCAAGTCAGTACAGCCTGCACCCTTTCTACTGCATGGCTGTCTGCTCTGAGCTCCTTGGCACCCTGCCCCATCCCCACCTGACTCTCCTTCACCAGCAAGAAATTGGGAAAGAAAATGGCCTCTCGTGAGTTGACCGCTTACATGTGAACTGCCCAGCCCACTGCAGTAATACCCTGGGTTGGGGTTGCAATAGTTGGGGGAATCCCCGGGCATCAGGAAGAAGTTTGGAGGGCATGTGGCAATAGCAGGATTCTGCAGGAAACGATGACGGGTGTAAGGAGCCGGACATCTCACGGCCCAGCGGAGTCACAGCAAGACGACGACTCTAACTTGGGCAAGCTCCATACTAGGCCAGGAGTTTGACATGGGTGTATAGACACCAGCCAGGGCTACTCCTAAGTGTTCCCCACAGAACGGCACCTGGACACAAACCAAGCCTCCACCGCAACAAGGCATGTCAGAAATTGACAGCTTTTAGAAACTGCTATGGAAAAGGGATGTCATAATTTTGTCTGTTGAATCTAACAAGAAAAGAACAGGGCTTATCTTCTGCAAGTGTCAGAGTTTTATATTTTCGTCCCTCTAGGAATTGTCAGCGTATTTGGCTAAGTACCAGCCTATAAGGAATTGGAAATGAAAGTGCATGCATGCACACACACCCCCTGCACACACACAGGCATGCACACCTGCACACGCACACACCTATGCGCACACGGGCACCAAGTCCAGGTCCCTGGACTCAATCATAACACTCTCCACAATGCACTTAGAATCCCCGTCCCATCCTCTGTGACTGCAATGTTAATGCCCTGCAAATGACTTTCCCAAAGAGGCTGAAGGCCGAAAGGTAAAATGGAACCACACTTGACTGAGTTTGTTTCCATTTGAAGACCAGAGGCGGTAAGGGGGCAGCGTTTTTTTCTTCGTTGTTGTTGTTGTTTGCCAGATCCCACTGCAAAAGTCATCTGCCCTGGAGGGTGCTAGGGACAGATGGCCATAGCCTCCGCTGTCCACACTGCTGGCACACTGGGGGCTGCTCCAGTCCCCGCCCTGCCCAGGGATGCTGTGGCTGCACGACATGGCACCTGTGCTGTGAGGCAGACCCACCACTGCACATGTGAAAATGACCAGGCAAGCCGGGCAGGACCTGAGGCCAGGATTAGCGAACTTAACATTCAACCTGTAAGAATCCCGCTGCTAGCCAGGGACTGCAGTCGGAACACCTCACTTAAAATGAATATGCTCATGACGGCACTGGGAAGCGTCTAGCAAGTGCGGGTTTCTCCACAGCTAAGAAAGCTGTCTTGGGAAGCCTCTACTTCCTTCCCTGCTGCCTGCTCCCCGCTCCAGGCCCACACACACCTACCTGTGAAGTACCTGCTGTACTCCTGCTCGACTTTCTGCGCCGCCTCAAACTGCTCTTTGGAATGCCTCTGAGTCACCTTGTCCCTCAGGTAGATGGGGTCTCTCTGTTCCCTGTGGGGACAGCCCAACCGACACCAGGCTAAGCACTGAACCTCCTCCAGGCCCTCCTTCCTTCCTCTGTCCAGGCTAACAGGGGCTGCATTGAGGCAGGGGCAGGCTGTAGAGGGAGGCCCCATGTGCTCCTCACATAAAGCACAGCAACAGCCTGCAGGCTGCGGGGGCAGCTCTGGGCAGAGGGGGGACGGAGGGCACCCCAGCGTATGCACTTGGAGCAGATGCACCAGCAGTTCCCAGCATAGGTCCCAGGAGCTCGGCTGCACAGAAAGGCAAAATGAAGCACGGCCTTGGCAAGCCCTCAGCCCAACCAGCACAGGCGCCGAAGCTCAGCGAAGGCCAAAGCTCCCGAGTCATGAGCCAGCTCGAGGCTGAGTGGGACTCTGTCCAGGCCACCGGCTCCCCTGCTCTTAAGCAGCACATAGAGAGGAAAGGGGGCTGGGGCAGGAGGGGAGGTGTGCAGACCAAGCTGGCCATGCACAAGGAATGGCGGCAGCACCCAAGTGGCAGAGGGTGCAGGGACAGGGCTGCACTTGGCTGACACGGCCTCTCCATGAGTGGGGCACAGGACCAAGAAGGAAGGGTCATTTTCTACACGTGCTGCCTATTTCAAGACCCACAGGCCCATCTCTCATTCCTCAGGCCCCCACCCAACATACCCTGCTCCCCACTTGGGCTCCCAACCCCACCTGTGACAAGACCCCAGTGGAGCCCAAGGAGCCAGTCACCTACTTGATGTGCTTGGCGCTCTTGTAGTGGATGAAGATGACAATGGGGTAGATGTGCATGTGGTGCAGCCGCTCGATAGCGTGGGGAGCGATGTCCAGGAGGCAGTGTCGGTTCTGGGGGCAGAGGGCGCAGAGTGAGCCCCGGGGGCAGTAAGGGCAGCCAGCCCTCTGTCCTGCCACCAGCAGGACCCACCTCACCTCACAGGGCTCTGCCCACAGACAAGGCAGTAAAGCCACACAGTGAAATGTGGGGAAACCGTACCCAGGAAACTCCCACTGGCTGTGATGAAAGCCAAGGCTGGGAGCCAGGGCTGGGTGGGGCTGACTGGGGCTGGCCAGCCCAACTCCAAATTTCCTTTCCCGCCTCTGCCCAGATACAGGGCCCTTCTGAAAGCCCTGCCCCACCCTGGCCTCTGAAGCCTGATTTTTGCCAGACTGAGCCAATGAAGAGCGAGTCTGCTGAGCCTTTGTGTGGCTGGGACTGAAGTAAGTCTGTGGTCCCAGGCCTCAGAGTGCAGGCTCGTGCATTCCTGAACCCCAGAGCCTCCTCAGGGGCGTTCCCCTGACTACAGCTCACCCACTTTCGGCAGTGAGAAGCCAACACCTTCATCTAACAGAGAAGGAAAGCAAAGCCCAGCAAAGCGAGTTGAGCAATCTGGAGAAATAGAGCCCAAAAAGCGCCCGTGTCCCCAGACTCAGAGTGTTTGCCCTGCCAGCACTCCCCACAGATGTCCCCATCCTTGTGCTGCCTAGGAAGTTTAAAGGCATCAAGCGACACAGCCCTTTTAGGGGCAGGGACCCTGACAGAAGGTGCGCTCCTGTCCCCAGAAGGTGCATGTGAAATTGTTCAGCATGTGCATTTGGGGACCCCGTCCTGGGATGCCCCGAGAGAGGCCTCTCCCCAGAACTTAATACACTTATCAGAGATGAGACCTCCCCCCGCAGAGAGGACGAGGGGACGGCACACACACAGGGCAGCTCCTCCACCCCTGCCAAGGGATGTGCTTGCAGAAACACACAGCAGCCATGAGGGCAACCCCAGGTGCAGGTGAATTCAGATTAACATGACATGGTGGGCTCACTGAAGGTCTGGGAGCCGCTGAGGCAGAGGATCACGGACCAGGGGCCCAGAGCTGTGCATGGGGGGGGGTCTCATATTGGATGCTCCAATGGGTGCCCAACCCCCAGGCTGAAGCCCTGGGTACCTTTTCTGTGATCTCCTTTATTGATGCCACAGTGGTCACGTCGAAGTGGCCGCTTCTCCGCTTATAGTCGACAAACAGGCAATCTTTGACACCCCGCTCAATGGCCTGCTGGGAGGCCTTCATCACCTCTGTAAAGCACAGACACAGGAATCAGGGAGCCCCAGGCCCTGCTGAGCCCCAGCAGAGGGAGCAGGGGAAGAACACTGCTCAGCAGCTGTCAGTAGTAACCTAGTCCTGCCACGCATGGATCTGACCCATGTCAGGAAGCTTCTAGAACACTGTGAAATCGGCCCGGTGCTGCTGCCCACTGTGCACAGCTGGGCAGGCACGTGGACAAGGACACAGAGACAAAGAGCCCAGTAGGCACAGACGGTGCCCCTTACCAAGGGGACATCTGCAGAACTTGCCAGGCGCCTCATTCACCAGCATCTCCTTCACCACGTCCAGCAAAGGCCCCAGAATCAGGACAGGCCTCAGAGCAGTGCAGTCCACCTTCTGGACACGCTGATAGGCCAGGCTCACGGAATCTGAGGGAGAGAGAACAGCAGTGTCATGGCGCCAGCTTGGAGTGGAGGACCTGAATGGGGCTGGGGAACTCTGCCCTTGCCCACTCTGGTTTGCCTGGGACTCCCCCAGCTTCAGCACTGAAAGTCTGATGTCCGGGCATACCCAGGCATGGTCACCCCTGGGGTCTGGCACGAGCACCTGCCATGCACTCTGTGAACACCACAGGCAACTGGTCTCAACCACTCATCCCAGCACTGCCCTCTGCTCTGATTCTTCCTCGTGGGCCCACACCTGCTTCCCCTGCCCCATCTCCATTCTCCTCTGCTTCCTGGCAAGGCAGCCTCTGGTGTATGGCAGGTAGAGCTCTCACTCCCCAGGAAGGTGTGGTCAGTGTAAGCCAGGCCTGCCTAGTGACAGATGAGAGGCTCCCCCATCTCCACTGCTAGAATGGGTGAGTGCTGTGAACCAGCTCTGGCCATGCAGTTGAGCACAATCCTTAAGAAATGGCAGAGCCACAAGATGGAAGGGACCTGGGTCCTGGATGATCCTCAGAACACAACGGCATCTCCCAGAACACCCGCCTCTCCCAGAACACCCGCAGCTCAGGCTTGCACATGACAGAGAAATAAAACGCCCATCATGCTTAAGCCACTGTTACTTGGTTTCAGTTAAAGCAGTCAAATCAATATCCTAGTTGATAAATGTAGTTAACTTCTCCTTGCACCAAATGAATAAAGTCCTCACAGGGAGGCGCAGTCTAAAAACCAGCAAGCATCTTCCTGGGACCTCCCTGGTATAAGTCACTGTGCTGGCATCTCAGAAACACAATAAAGAGTAGAACACAGAGTTCTTGTCCTTAAAAAGTGCACGCTTTGGCAATCTTTGACACCCTGCTCAATGAGCAACCTGGAGAAACGAAGCCCAAGGAATGCCCGTGTCCCTGGACTCGGAGTGTTTGCCCCGCCAGCACACCCCACAGAGTCACAACAGAGCAACACATGAACAGCAAGACAGCACGCAACAGCTGCCTGGCAATTCCAGGAGTAGCAGGGCTTCAGCAGATACTGTGGCTGGATGACTGGGTGAAGAGACCACTTGGACAGGCCCAGGAAGGAAGTGGGATGAGAGTGCTACCCCCAGAAACAGCAGGGCAGGAGGGCGACAGGGAGGGCAGACCACAAGATGACAGCAGGCTTAGGAGGAAGGGTCCATGGGTGGCTCGGCCAGGAGGGATCTGTACGCACACGCAGTGCAAGGAGTGACTGCAAAGCAGGGACTCCTTGGGAGTCCTTGAGAGTAGGCAAACTCAAGGGCAGTAAGTCAAGTCTCTCCTCTGCCCTTGCCCCATTCCCGTGTATGTGCTTTTTAGAAGTGATCACTGCCGAGCGCCATGACTCACGCCTGTAATCCCAGCGTTTTGGGAGGCTGAGGCAGGTGGATCGTTTGAGGTGAGGAGTTTGAGACAAGTCTGGCCAATATGGCGAGACCCCATCTCTACTAAAAATACAAAAATTAGCCGAGTATGGTGGTGCACATCTGTAATCCCAGCTACTCGGGAGACTGAGGCACGAGAATCACTTGAACTCGGGAGGCGGAGTTTGCAGTGAGCTGAGATTGCACCATGGTACTCCAGCCTGGGCGACAGAGCAAGACTCTATCTCAATAAAAATAAATAAATAAACCGATCATTATCCACATACGTGCACACAGCCTTTTACACAGCATTTCCCAAGCAGCATTTCCTGACCTGGTGACCAGCAGCTCTGTTGTTTAGAACTTAGAGAGGGTTTGGTGGTCACATTCACTGCTTTGGAACCCCGTGTGGTTATGAGTGAAGGCTCCGAGGAGGAGTCATGCACAGGGCAAAGAGCTTCCTCTGAGAGGGGTTTACAGAAACAAACCCTCTCTGCAACAAATCCAAACCTCCTCATGGATAAGGCCAGCATTCCTCTCTGATACCCCTTCCCCAACCCCAGTCCCCACTGGCCTCCTTGAAGGTAACCACTCTTAGGAGCTGGAAGTATATCCTAGTTATTCTTACAAACTTATTTTTACACACTAAAGAAAATCTTGAATAGACATTGTTACAGTGTGCCTGTGGATATTTTGTGACTCGCTCCTTCGTCCGTCTGGGGGGGTGTTTCTGGGAGGCATCCCTGGTGATCTGAGGTGAGCCTCTCTACTTTTTCTGAACATCCCATGAACGCTCAGTCTGCATCGACTTACCCACCTCCCTGCGGACGGACAGGCACTACACGGCACCGTTCCCTCCGTTTACTGGTATAAGAATTATATTCTCAAATTAAGGCACAGTCACTCTAGGGTGGAATGCAATATAGTGCTTAAAATAATGGTTTGGCAGAATATTACTAGATGGGAAGGTGCTAATGAGACGACAGTGGATATATCTGGATAAAAACTGTATAACCCATTTCACCTGATTTTGGTAAGAATGAAAACTTTAAAAAATAAAATTTTAAAAAATTTAAAAAAACTGTATAATGAAGTATAATCCCAGTTTTGTTGTATTAAGTAAAAAACTGGAAGGAAATATATTAAAATGTTAATGGTTTAAAAAATCATATTCTCGCCGGGCGCGGTGGCTCACGCCTGTAATCCCAGCACTTTGGGAGGCCGAGGCGGGTGGATCACGAGGTCAAGAGATCGAGACCATCCTGGTCAACATGGTGAAACCCCGTCTCTACTAAAAATACAAAAAATCAGCTGGGCTTGGTGGTGCGTGCCTGTAATCCCAGCTACTCAGGAGGCTGAGGCAGGAGAATTGCCTGAACCTGGGAGGCGGAGGTTGCGGTGAGCCGAGATTGCGCCATTGCACTCCAGCCTGGGTAACAAGAGCAAAACTCCGTCTAAAAAAAAAAAAAAAAAAAAAAAAAAAAAAAAATCATATTCTCCCTTAATGACTATTAACATTTTACACCGTGGGGTACCAAGTTAGGAGATTCCTGTTCCTCCCTGACAATTTGTCAGAGGTCCTCACAATTACAGAACTGTAAGACTAGACAGCATCTTTTGAGTCACTGACTCCAACTGGAGAAGAAAAACAGCCTATCCAAGATCACAGCTCATCAGGACAGAGAAAAGGCATGGTCTTGGGAGTTCTAATCTTAGACCATACTGCGATGGCTTTCTTTAAAAGGTGCTGTGGACCAAACTGTGTCCCCTGTGGACCAAACATTTACATGCTGAAGACCTAACCTCCAATGGAACTACATTTGGAGATGAAGTCTTCAGGAGGTAACTAAAACTGAATGAGGTCAGAAGAGGAGGGTCCTAATTTGATAGAACTGTGGCTTTCTAAGAGGAAGAGACACCAGAGATCTCTCTCCCTGTCTCCAACACGTGAGGACACAGCAAGGAGCCAGCCGTGTCCAAGCCAAGATGAAAGCCCTCACCAGAACCAACCACACTGGCACCCAGGTCTTGGATTTCCAACCTCGAGAACTGTGAGAAAATGAATCCTTGTTATTTGAGTTACCTCGTCTGTGGTACCGGCTTTTGGTTTACTTTTGTTTTTGAGATACGTTCTTGCTTTGTTGGCAGGCTGAACTGGAGTGTCACAATCATAGCTCATTGCAGCACTGAACTCCTGGGCTTTGGTGATCCTCCAGCCTCGGTCTCATGAGTAGCTGGGACTACAGGCACACACCACTACGCTTGATTAGTAAAGTTTTTGTAGAGATGGGATTTTTGCCAGGTTACCCAGGTCTTGAACTCCTGGCCTCAAGCGATCCTCTTGCTTCAGCCTCCCAAAGTGCTGGGATTACAGATGTGAGCCACTGTGCCCAGCTGTGGTATCTGGTTATGGCAGCCCTAGCAGACTAAGATAAAAGGAAAACCAGTCCTCCACATATTTCTGAGGCACTCCCACACAAGTCCCTAAAGGGACAAGCATAAAGACACGCACTGTGCTCCGGGTGGTGGAGAGCTGGGTCCACTTAGGAGACCATTACGGGTAGGTGCACGATCAGGGGTGGGGGGTGCCAAGGATGCTATGCAGCATTTGGAAGCAATAAACGAAAGCAGGAATTCAAAACCCAAAGTGCAGCAGAATTACTTGGGGTAACTTTTAAACTACTACACAGGGATTATTACTCCCAGGTATAATGGAACAGCTTGCAGTATCCCTTGGAGAACAACTAGAACATCTGGGTGAAAAATGAGAAATACATTTTTGAAGGCACCATAATGTGGCAGAGACAGCCAGAATTTGAGATGCGAAGATCCTGGAGAGAAGGAAACCAGAGTAGTAGAAGCTGACATTCTGCAGGCCTTTCCCCCTTTAGAGCAAGCGGAGACTTTGAGAGTGACAGTGAGAGGCAGAGAACCCAGGCAGAGGGCCACTGCCGAGGATCCAGGACCCAGGACCCAGGCAGAGGGCCGCTGCCGAGGATCCAGGACCCAGGACCCAGGCAGAGGGCCGCTGCCGAGGATCCAGGACCCAGGACCCAGGCAGAGGGCCACTGCCGAGGACCGAGACCCAGGACACAGGCAGAGGGCCGCTGCCGAGGACCCAGGACCCAGGACCCAGGCAGAGGGCCACTGCCGAGGACCGAGACCCAGGACCCAGGCAGAGGGCCGCTGCCGAGGACCCAGGACCCAGGACCCAGGCAGAGGGCTGCTGCTAAGGACCCAGGACCCAGGACCCAGGACCCAGGCAGAGGGCCACTGCCGAGGACCCAGGCAGAGGGCCGCTGCCGAGGACCAAGAACCCAGGACCCAAACAGAGGGCCACTGCCGAGGACCGAGAACCCAGGACCCAGGCAGAGGGCCGCTGCCGAGGATCCAGGACCCAGGCAGAAGGCTGCTGCCAAGGACCAAGGACCCAGGACCCAGGCAGAGGGCTGCTGCCAAGGACCGAGGACCCAGGCAGAGGGCCGTTGATAAGGACAGGGAACTCAGGCACAAGGCTGCTGATAAGGAATGAGAACCCAGGGAAAGTTTCTGAAAATCTCCAAAGCAGGTGAAATCAAAATGGAGTTCAGGGCTGCCAGGACCTGAGGGGTCATGTTCCAGAGGAAGGGAAGAGCAAAGAACTAAGTCTGATATCAGAAGTTTTCCCTTAAAGCCATTTGCTGTAAAAAGCAAGAAGAGTCTA
>NW_016107326.1:8520477-8566358 GCF_001604975.1 Cebus imitator
TCTCAAAAAAAAAAAAAAAGATAAAGTCACTAAGGCAGTGAGCCGTGTGTTCCATGGCCTCCCAGTGCTGCAGAGTGAGAAACTGGAAGTCAAGGCTCCCTAGGAAGGAGCGGCCGTAAGGAACACCCCAGGCTGGGACCACTGGTGGGCCACCTCCTAGGGTCAGGGTGAATCACCAGCTGCACAAAAGCTGCAACCCAGCCTGAGGTCAGCTGAGTCTGCAGCTGGATCGAGGTGATCTGCGAGCGGTGGCTACCTCTGGAGCAGAGGACAGACCCTCTCTGGAGGCTGGCAACATCACTCAGAGCCTGATAATCCCCTAAACATAACTTCTGACATCTCAATAAACAATAACCAGGCATATTCAAGGGGGCAGGACCAAGAAAAACAAAGACCACAGAAAGAGACTCAGGGATGACCACACATGACAGCTAGCAAACGCAGTCTTCACAAACATATGATTAAAGTATTTAGGAGAACAGACGGCAAAAGGGAAAGTCTCAGCAGAGAAAGCCTGGTTAAAAAAAAAAGAACCAAATGGAAACTCTCGAGTGATACATAAAATACACTTTCTGAAAGAACATAATGGATGCAACAGAAGAGCGGAATGATGAACAGGAAAAAGGTGAGGAGAAACAACCAAGCTGGCAGAAGCATCAAGAGAAAGAAGTGGAAAATACAAGAGAAAAAGAGCCCAGAAAACAGGAGACAGACAGGGTATGTTACCCCAAGTAATTCGAAGAACGAAAACGCCGAGGAGAGGCGAGGTCAGCACAGAAGCAATATTAAAGAAACTGTAGCCAGGAAACTCCAAAACCGACCAAACCACCAAGTTACAGATGTAAAAAGTGCTTGGAACCTTCTGAGCAGGATAAACACAACGAAAACCATGCTGGGGGAGCATGGTATGGTAAGAAATTAGGAAATTTCTTTCTGAGAAAGAAAGGCAGAGAAAAGCCTACCCACACATGGTAGGAGACAGGTGGGGGCATCGCCTTCAGCACTGAGACTGGAAAGATGACTTCTCACCCGCAATGAGCGTGGCAGGCTGACAAGTGTCCCCCAAAGACTGAAATCACCTCCTAAGCCCCAGATCCCATGAGCATTACCTTATGCAACGAAAGAAGTGATGACTGAGTTAAAGGCCTTGGGAGGAGGGGCTTTTCCTGGAGTATCCGGGTGGGCCCTAAATAAAACGTCATGGGTCCTCTGAGAGGCAGAGGGAGTTGAGAGGCCCACGTGGAGGAGAAGGCGACGTGAAGACAGAGCAGACATGCCAGCATGGCCAGCATGGTGAAACCCCATCTCTACTAAAAATACAAAAACTAGCCAGATGTGGTGACAGGTGCCTGTAATCCCAGCTTTCTGCAAGCTGAGGCAGGAGAATTGCTTGAACCTAGGAGGTGGAGGTTGCAGTGAGGCGAGATCGCACCATTGCACTCCAGCCTGGGCGACAGAGCGAGATTTTGTCTCAAAAAAATAAATAAATAAAATGAGAATAGTATCCAAGTTAGAAAAGAGGTAGATGGAGTTAGTGGTCTGATGTTTTAGAATTATCATGGAAGTGGTCAAAGTAACGGTTTCTCTTAGAAGTAAGTCAAAGGCGCACGCTGTGGGGTCTATTTTAACCCCCAAAAGCATAAAACAGAAACAAATAACTAAAAACCAGGATATGTAAGAGGATGGTAGAGGATGGCTGGGCAGAATAAAACAAACTTATGATTAATTTTTAAAAAGCAAGAAAAAAGGGACAAACAGAATCTAGGTAGAACAAATAGAAAACAGTAAGATGGCAAATGTCTATATATAATGGAGCAAATACTCTGACCAAACAATAAGGACTATCACAGGGTGCTCAGACTGTGGAAATTCCTCATGCTGCTCATTTTCTGTAAATGAATGTGCATATTGTTGTATGTATGTTACACTTTCACAAAATTTTTAAAAAGACAGATTGCCACAGTGGATTTAAAAAGTCCCACACGCTGCCTATAAGGGATATTTAAATATAAAGTGACAGAAAAGTTTGAAGTAAAGGAAAAAGATGAACTGTGCCAAAGCTAACCAAAAGAAAACTAGTAATGTCAATAAAAACATCACATAGGCCACGCGCGGTGGCTCACACGTGTAATCCCAGCACTTTGGGAGGCTGAGGCGGATGGATCACGAGGTTAGGTGTTCAAGACCAGCCTGGCCAAAATGGTGACACCCTGCCTCTACTAACAAAAATACAAAAATTAGCTGGGTATGGTGGCGTGCCTGTAATCCCAGCTACTAAGGAGGCTGAGGCAGGAGAATGGCTTGAACCTGGGAGGTGGAGGTTGCAGTGAGCCGAGATCGAGCCACTGCACTCCAGCCTGGGTGACAGAGCAAGACTCCATCTCCCCCCCCCGCCCTCTCTCTATATATATATGACATAAAATAGACGTTCAGCAAGAAACATTGCTGGAGATCAAGAAGTACATAACGATAAAAGGATCAATTTACCAGGAAGATATAACAATTCAAAATGTGTATGTACCTCATAACAACTTCAAGATATATACTGAAAAACGCCTGAGGAACTAAAAGAAAGAATAGACAAAGGGCTATTTTTCAAAGATGCTAACGCTGCTGGACAAATGCCAAACGTACTGGAGACGGTGCCTACAGAGAAAGGAGCAGAGGGCACCAGAGCAGAGACCACAAAGAATGAAGAAATAGAACCAAAAAGCAAAGTAAGAGAGAAACCTCGCCTTGATTAACAGGCTGGCAATATTTTTTTTTTTGGAGACAGGGTCTCACTCTGTCACCTGGGCGTGACCACAGCTCACTGCAGCTGTAACCTCCCAGGCTGAGGCAATCTTCCTGCTTCAGCCTCTTCAGTAGCTGGGACTACAAGCATGATCCACCACACCAGGCTAATGTTTTTTAATAGAGACGAGGTTTCACCATGTTGGCCAGGCTGGCCTCAAACTCCTTGCTCAAGTGATCCACCCACCTTAGCCTCCCAAAGTACTGTGATTACAGGTGTGTACCACCGTGCCTGGCCCAAATTTTTCTGTAAGGGGCAAGACAGTAAATATTTTAGGCTTTGAAGGCAAAATGCCAAAACTAAGCAACTGTTATCAGCAAAACGCTAACAGACTTCTTTACACCTTACATTTTAAAAAGTATAAAAACCTGGCCAGGCGCGGTGGCTCATGACTGTAACCCCAGCACTTTGGGAGGTCAAGACGGGTGGATCATGAGGTCAAGAGATCGAGACCATCCTGGCTAACTTCGTGAAACCCCATCTCTACTAAAAGTACAAAAAAATTAGCCAGGTGTGGTCGCACGCCCCTATAATCTCAGCTACTCGGGAGGCTGAGGCAGATGAATCACTTGAACCCAGGAGGTGGAGGCTGCAGTGAGCCGAGATCATGCCACTGCACTCCAGCCTGGGCAATAAAGCAAGACTCCGTCCCAAACAAATAAATTAATAAAAATAAAAAGTATAAAAACCCATCCTTAGCTCACAGACTGTTTAAAAATAGGCAGTTGGGCCAGACTTGGTCCATGGCCAATAGTTTGCCAACCCTTGCCCTAACTGACAGTAACAGTGGGCCATGTAATCACTACAGTGTGATCCACTCAACTCCCTAGGCCTAAGGTCTTCACTGTAAAAAGGGAAGGGAGGGAGGGAGGCAGCCGGCTGCCGTACACTCTGCTGCTTACTGCACGCCCACACCTGACTACCAGGGAGGGCAGGTTCTAGGACAGGATACACACACCAAGGGCCTGGGAGCCACGTTCATAAAGGCCTCTTGCTTTGCAGGGCAAATGCAACCTTTCCACAAGGGCTGTCTACAAGAAGATGTACGCCATCTCCTGATAGTCAACTCCGGCCCTGGACTAGCATCCTGCCCCAGAAGGATCATGGAAGACTTGTTAATGAACACAGGATTGACGCTAGAAATGCCGAAGTTCTGCAGAAACCGATGGCCCTTGGTCACAACCAAGCAGCCTGTAATAACCTAAAAACAAATGGCAAGCAATGCACTCAGCAGAGACTGCTTTTTGCCTACCCCACAGCTATCCTTCCATTTTTCCTTAGTAACTGAACCTCTTACTGAACCCAGTAATGCACCCAGATAAAACATGCCTTTTCTTTTTCTTTTATTTTTATTTTATTTTTTTTGAAATGGAATCTTGCTCTGTCGCCCATGCTGGAGTACAGTGGTGCAATCTCAGCTCACTGCAACCTCCGCCTCTTAGGTTCGAGTGATTCTCCTGCCTCAGCCTCCCAAGTAGCTGAGATTACAGGTGCCCACCACCACACCCAGCTAATTTTTGTATTTTTAGTAGAGACAGGGTTTCACCATGTTGGCCAGGCTGGTCTCAAACTCCTGACCTCAGGTGATCCACCTGCCTCTGCCTCCCAAAGTGCTGGGATTACAGGTGTGAGCCACTGCACCCGGCTAAAACATGCCTTTTTGACCTCTCTTGAACATGCAAGTGGACAATGAGATGTAAGTGGAGTCACAGGTTAGGGCTTCCAGATAGCTGCTCAAAGAGGCACATTCAGCTGAGGCACACTTCTGCCTTACCCCTTCTTCCCTCCTGCTGCCTGAAACAGGGACGTGATGGCTGCAGCTGCACTGACAGGTGGTGACTGGGAGGATGGAGGCCACACCCCATGGATGTGGCTCTGAAGATGGTAGCACCCCCCGTGACCAAGCTGGACACACACCTCCAGACTTGTGCACAAAAGCAAAGTAAGCCTCTCTTTTGTTTAAGTCCCTGCTGTGGAGCTCCTGGATCCTCAGCAAACCCCACCCACTGGAAAACGAGCTCAGCCACTTGCCTTCAAAGAGTGGAATGGAATCATTGGAAAAGGCTTCCAAGGCGAGCAGGTCTTTCCCGTCCTTGGACCCGCTGCGTTTGTGTTTGTGTTTCCTCCGGAAAAAGGACCGGCGTGCAGCCGCTGACAGGGTCTTTGTGGCACTACTGTCATCTTTGACTTCAGACATGCTGAGTCTCCTGGAGAATTCTTGGTCCATTCTGTGGCACAGGGGACAATGCTGGGTAAGGCCATCGAGACCCTGCTGCCCCACCCTACCTGCCCTTCCTGATGAGAAAAGCAAGGGTGGACCAGGCACCGGGGTCCCCCGACATCCCTTGGCAGGTCTCAAGGCTACATCACTTCCCACGCCCTGGGACCCCTCGGTACATGCTGCAGGGGTGACACAAACGCCAGCACCAGGGCAAGCTCTCAGAGCAGGCCAATGTCTACTACAGCATGCTCAGCTCAGTGTCAAAAGGAACTGGCTAGGGCAGCCTTCACTTGGTGACATGACGAATTATGCTTCCTGCCATAGAAGGGAATGATGCAGGGATGCAAGCTGCCTTGAAAACATTACGCTCAGTGACAGGAGCCGGACGAAAGGCCACACTATGCAATCCCACCTACACAGAAGTCCAGACAGGAAGACCATGAGTACCAGAAGCAAAGCAGTGGCTACCTAGGACTGAGGGCTGGGTGGAAGGACAGAGGGACTAGGGGTGACAGCGAATGGCTCTGGGGTTTGTTTGAGGTGATGGAGATACTCTAAAATTAACTGTGGTGGCAGCTGCACACACCTATGAATATACTGAAAACCACTGAATGGTACACTTTGAGGGAGCAGCAAGGTGTGAGTATCTATACAAATTCATTTTTCTAAAACATTTTTCCTGACCCACCACTGTGCTCTATATAGCACTGACTCACACTAGAAGCAGCTTTTTAGATCAGCACTTTTGGCAAAATGTAGAAAGCGGAAGCTAAGATGAGCAGCAGAGTCCCTCCTCCAGCAGTCCTGGCCCTAGTACCCCTCATGGGACAGCTCCATGGCTGGCTGCCCTTGGCAACCCCTGCCCCAGCCCGCCCCAGTCTCAGACAACACTTACACATATTTGCTGGGAATCTGCCCACGCTGGATCTTCTGTGCATTCTCGTCCAGCTGCCAAGCCATCCAGGACCCGAACGTGCCCTGGGGCAAGGTGTCATCCACGTAGAGGATGTCATCCTTCTTAAAGCTCAGCTCATGCTCCACATCTGCCAGCCGGTCATAGAGGGCCCTGGACCACAGCACAGAGGGAGCACCATCAGGTGGCTCTGGCCACTAAGAACAGACCAGGTGCCTTCCGCAGCCAGGTCGCTAAGGCTGCTATTCTGCTTTGAGCGGTCTCCAGACTTGATCAGGAATCGCCTCTCCGCATTCTGGTGGTGGTTCTCAAAGGGGGGAGCCCTGTGTTTTACATAAAGGGACAAAGACTGCCTTTGCTCCCCTAACACTAGGGCACATCCCCATCAGAGAAAGAACTTGCCAAGGTCTGTGGCCGTAACTTCTCTTTCCAGGTGGCTTTTCCCATTTGCCTCCCTCCTCAGAGTCCAGGCCCCTGGTTCCTACAAAGTGGAATCTCTCCAGGACAGAAACATGTCACCTCCTACCCTAGAGGCAGGGAGTTGTACTGCATCAGTATTCTCATGCTTTCTGTGATCTCGGATCTTAGGAAACATAAAGAAAGCTCTGAGCTCCTCCTAGAAAACCTGATGCCAGCCCCCAATGCCCACAGCATTTCATACAGTACGTAAGGGCACTGAAGATGCCTGGAAGTCCACACACACTGCAGAGGGATCTGCAAACCTGGCCTGGGGGACACCAGAAAAAGAGGAGCACAGCACACAGGAAATGGGGCATGACAGCCTCAAAATTCTCCAAGCCCTAAGCCCTAAAGAGGGAGCCCACGTGGTTCTTAAAGCCCTCAAAAGTTGTTCTAAGTCACAATCATCTCACCACAAATAAGCGTGCAGATTTGAGTGTCAAGGAATGATAATCATGGCCCCAGCCTTGGGGTGCAAGAAACAGAGAGCCATTTACCAGGAAGAGAGTCTCCCATGAAAGCCTCTGCTCTGGCCCCAAATCTCCCACCAATTCCCCAGCCACTGTACCTGATGTAGAAGCTGTCACCAGGCAGGCCCTTGGCCTTCGTGAACTCCTCGGGGCGGTACTGCACCTTCAGGCGGATGCCATCCCTGGGCTTCAGCATCTCCACGTAGACCTCCTCCACTGTCTTGTTCCGCACGTCCAGGCTGCCATACTGCGGGATGGGGGGATGCAGTCAGAAGGCCAAAGTCAGGGCAGCTTGGGCACCCGAGAGGGGCCAGTGATGGCCATACGGCAGAGATTCAACATCCCTACTTAACTGAGACCCTGCCTGCCTCTGCTCTGTAGGAAGGGCTGAGTCTTCGTTGTGTCCCCAGCCCCCAGGTCCCGCACATGCTCCCTGGACACGAGGTCCTCTGCCAAGTGGCTGCTCTGCCCTTGACAGCTTATCCAGGAAAAGCCCTGTTCTGGTGCCCAACAAGTCTGGGCTTTTCAGAATAGGGCCCTTCCTCCTGCTGATGCTACCTGTGCTTTTATTAATTTTTTGAGACAGGGTCTCTCTCTGTCACACAGACTGAGTATAGTGGTGCAATCACAGCTCACTGTAGCCTTGACCTCCTGGGCTCAAGTGAGCCTCCCACCTCAGCCTCCCGAGTAGCTGGGACCACAGGTACACTCCACCACACCTGGCTAATCTTTTTGTTCTCTTTTGTTTTCTGTAAAGCTAGGGTCTCACTATGTTGCCCAGGCTGGTCTTAAACTCCTGGGCTCAAGCAATTCTCCCACCTAGGCCTCCCAAAATTCTGCATTACAGGTGTGAGCCACCAAGTCCAGACCAACTTGTGCCTTCATAGTCTCATGAACCATCTCCCCACTGAGGCAGGAGACCACAGAGAAAGACCATCCTCCTGCAGCTGCACTACCTGAGGGCAGGCACCTCCTGGTGCCCAGGGCCTGAGCCAAGGCTCTGCCCTTGCCTTTCCTCAATGGCCTGCTTGGCTTCACAGAGACCTGCTCAGAGGAGCCTGGCAGCATTCTGTGTTTACAGGGGTTAAAAGATCAACCCTGTGGCCAGGTGCGGTAGCTAATGACTGTAATCCTAGCATTCTGGAAGGCTAAGGTGGGAGGATACTTGAGGTCAGGAGTTTGAGACCAGTCTGGGCAACATGGTGAAACCTGGTCTCTACTAAAAATATAAAAATTAGCTGGGTGTCGTGGTGCACACCTGCAGTCCCAGCTACTCAGCTAAGGCAGGAGAATCAGTTGAACCTGGGAAGCAGAGGCTGCAGCGAGCTGAGATCGCGGCATTGCACTGCAGCCTGGGTGACAAGAGCAAGACTCTGCCCAACAACAACAGTCAGCCCTGACCGGCTCACCAGGTGAGAGGTTGTACTCTCCATCTTGCCGACTGAGATGGCAGCAAGCCCACCGTGCAGGTGGACGGAGGCCTGGCCTGCTCAGCAGCTCAGAACTCACCTCCAGGATGAGGTCCCCTGGCACGAGGCCGTCAGGACCCTTGGCAGGACTGTCATCCTCCACCTCAGCTACAAATACCCCATGCAGGTTCCCGCCACACAAGTGCACCCCAAGCTCCAGCTGGGACTTTTTGATGAAGACAACACGTGGCTCTAGGGTCTTCTTGTTGGCATCTCCCGCAATCCTTTCGGGAAAAAAAACGAAGTTCCTCAATTGTGCAAAAGGAGGGAGGAGGTGCGAAAAGAAAAAGCAGACGCCAGTGCCCTGACCGCTTTCTGCCTGCTTGCTGGGGTCTCAGAACCACAGGGAGCCGAGAGGCGGCCTCTGGTTCTACTGGTTCAGAGTGCAGGGCAGGACACCTGAGGTGTACTGGAGATGAAGGCAAGACCCCAGGTTCAAAGCCAGTTAGGGGGACAGTGGAAGCCACACATCAGTGCCCCTGCTCCCAGGCCCGGCTATCACTCTCGAGCCTTAGAGATCAGGATGTCCTCCCTCCCATATGGATCACACTCATTTTCCTAACTTAGTTCTTCCTAAGAAAGGCTAAAGTTGGCCTCACTGTCCAGAGCACAGCAACATGTTCTGCAATGTCTACCAAGCAGCTGCTGTAGACCAGGAACTGCTAACTGGTAAAGAGGGGCTCCTTATCATCAAGGCACTTAAACTCAAGGGAGGGAAGCTGAAAGTAAGCAACAGAAACAGATAAAGGGGGCGTCAGGGGAGACGCCAGCCCGGGAGGAAAATATTGTAGCAGCTAAGTTCCAATGTGACAGACTCTGGTAGAGAGGATGCAGAGCTGGCCTCATTCTGTGAGATGCTGCCCAGAGCTTGGCGAAGGCCCCTCAGTGCTGGAGACATGGCTCCTCCAGGACTGCAGATTGATTGCGCCGCACCCTGGCCTGGGTGGCCCTCCCTGCAGCCCCAGGCCAGGCTGGATGCTGTGCAGCTCCCACAGGGCTCCTTCCTCCTCCTGAACACGGCTGCCCCCTCGGCCTGGACTTCCCTTTATGCCCACCCTTGGCTCTTGCCTGGCCTGAACATTTTAATCCAGCTGCCACAGTGCAGTGATCTTCCTGCCTGCTCTGCAGTGGCCAGCAGTGCCCTCCCGGCACCCTACTTATGCTGCACACGCCCGGCACTGGTCCGCCACCTCCTTGGGGGAAGCACTGCTGTGGGTGGCCAGAGCCCAGGGCCGGGCTGGATGATGACTGTGGGAATGCATCCAAAGACAGAAAGAGAGTGAATGAGAAATGGAGGAGAGAAAGAGAAGACGCAGGGGAAAGAACGTGTCAACTAGAAAACAGGAGAAAAAGAAAAAGGAAAAGAGAGAGGAGGGTGGTAAAAAAGGAATGCTGTGCTCCCAGCCCAACTCCTGAAGACCTGGCGTGTGGCCTGCAGCACATGAGGCTGGTTGCCCAGTGCCTGCGCCGCCTGGAGGATGTGCTCAGCCCCACCCAGCCCAAGTGGACACAGAAGGCTCACAGCACACATCTGCTGACCTGTAGCTGGGGGTGCTCTGCTTGGCTGGGGGGGTGCCAGGGCCCTCGTCCTGCTCCATCAGTGGGTCAATGACAGAGGGATGCTCCGGGGTAGTGGTGCCGCTGCCCTGGAGAGTGGAGTGGGTACCGGCAGGGTCCAGGTGTGAGCTGGGGACGGAGGACAGGAGGAATAAGGAGCAGCACAAAGCCATCCAGAGCCACCCCCTTTCCTGTGGCAACTGGGCTTGAGTTGTAAATGGGGACTGGGTCACACCGCCCTGTGTCCTAAGCAGAGCAGACACATTAGGAACCTGGACCTGTGACATCCACCCCAAAGGATCTGCCTGTCCTCTCCTCCCCACCTGCCCTCAGCTCAGGGACCCTCTCCAAAGGCATCTGGCCTCGGGACCCGTGAGCATCCTGTCCCTTTTCCTCTGCCTGTGCATCCTATCTGTTCCGCTGAGCCTGTGGCGCAGCACTGGAGGGCGTGCCCCCTTCTTTTCTGCCCTTCGACCCACGGCTCAGGGACAGATACAAGCAGGTGTCCAGCGTCTGCTCATGGTCAGGGAGCCAAATACTCTGAGCCAGAATCCACCCATGGGGCCGCAGCTCCTGACTGCCACCGGGCCCCTGCTGGGTAGGGGGACCACACTATCTGTTTCCACACCCTATTTCAGGAGGCGACAGCCTCTCTCTGCATGCCCCTTTTCCAAAATTCAGGGCTGGTCACCTCTTCCTTCAGCAGCAGTAGGATCCCCAGAACTTGCGACTGGCTCCCTAGGTCTCCCAGCAATGAGTGGGGTGCTGCCACACCCACCTCTCTGCCCCGGCCCAGACAGCCCGGGGAGGCCCACACTCACCTGGACCGGGAGTGGCTGCTGAGCTGGTGCACGTGGGGGTTGTACTGGGCCAGGATGGTGATGGTGTCACACTGCTGCCCGATGATGAGCCGCGCCTGCTGCTCTGTGGCGCTCCGCAGGTTTATGCCATTGAACTGGGGAAACACCAGGGTGGGCTCAGTGACAGGGTGGGGGCTGTGGACAGGGAGAAGGCCCTGAGGACTTGGGAGTACTGCTGTTCCCTAGGAGGAGGAGAGGGGGAAGAAGGGCAGGTTTCCATGGAACCCATGCAGGAAGGCAGCTCCCTCTCACCTCTAGTAACTGATCCCCGTACTCGAGGCCGGCCTGGTGAGCGATGCTCCCCATGGTCACCTTGGAGACGTAGATGCCGCCCTTCTCTCCACTCACGATGGAGATGCCCAGCGGCTCTGAGCCCTTCTGCACCTTCACATGGCGTGGCTCTTCCACGTAAGGCCTGGGGAAGTGTCAAAAGTTTCAGGGGCTCAGAGCCAAATGAAAGGGCTGGGGAGAGCCTGAGCTTCGGCTTGCGATCGGGCAGTGCAGAAAGGGCCCCGAGCCTGGATGCTCCCATCGTGACACAGCTAGATGGGGCCACAGTGGGCCCACCCCTGTGTGACAAAGGATCACATTCCCACAGCCTCACACAACGTGAGCACAGCACACCCAGACATGCAAGCACCCAGGCCAAAGACACAGAGAATGGTCCCTGTGAACTATAAATACTGATACACGTGGATTTTCATCACAGGATAGGAGCTGCCCCACAATATGCAATTGCAAACTCTGGGGGGGAGGGGTCTCAAGATGCCCTCTGAGGAAAAGAAATGGCTCCTGGGATGACATTCCATCCTGAGGAGGCAACAGAAAATAATCCACTTTTGTGTTTACTGGCTACACAGAGTGATGTCAACCGGTCATGGAGATTAAGCCAATGCAGATCCGAGCTGTTATAAAGGGAGAAGAAGGCTCCAGCAAGGCTGAAGTGATGCACTTGCTGCCCTGGGCTGCCCACTGCGCCCAAGGGCACCACAGGCAGGGGCACGGCAGGGAGCCTCTGGGCAGGCCGACCGAATGGAGGAAGACCTGGGCCTGGCAGCCATGCGCAGCCTCAGAAGAGCTCTATGGTGGCAGAGACATCTGGAAGGTGACAAAGGTTAGAAAGAAAAGGGACACTCAGATGACAATGACAACCGGAGACACCTGGAACAGAAAGACAACCAAAGACACCTTGTCGCTGGGAAAAGACAGCTGAGTGACGATAAGCCCGGGACTTCACGCCGGCCCTGGTCGCAGGATAAAACCATAGCCAAAGGCTGAGGGGGCCAGTCCAGGTCCCCTCTACAGCACAAGGTGGGGACAGGTTCTAGTGGGAAGGCACCTAAACCACCCCACCCCGGCCACCTGGAGGCAGAGAAGCTTCCCACTTGGCAGTCTCAGCCTGCGGCCCTGCGGCCCTGCGGCCCAACCCTCTTGGGAGGGAGAGATTAAAATTCTTCTTGAGTTGTCCCTGCTCTCTCTCACCCTCCAAAGTGTTCCCACTTCCCAAACTTGCTCGCTCTGGAAGTCCTCCCTTAACCCTTCAGCTCAGACAGATACTCCCCAGCCTACACCCACGGTCCCTTCCAACTCAAGATGGATTAGAGCCCCGGGCTGTTGAGACCTGCAGAGCCCTCAGCACACAGCCAGCCCCACATCACCCTCCTGCACTAGCCTCAGATGATGGAACAGAGACCCAAGACATAAAGAGGTCCACCTCCATACAACACGTGTATCCCAATAAAGGAGCAAGTGAGTAAATCACAGCAACAGCCACACAACAGAATGACAGTCTGAACCAGGCTCCAGTGACATGCAAAGATGTAAGGGACACACTGTGGGGTGTGGAGCCTGATCAGCACCATTGCACTTACACTCATCTGCACCCGCACACACGAGTATGCATGAATTTATGCACAAGGAGGTTCCTATGGAGGACATTACCAAGTGTTTCTGCACAGGACATCACCAGGTAAGGGGATCTGAGATAATCTTTTTTTCTTTCTTTTTTTTGGAGACAGAGTCTCACTCTGCCACCCAGGCTGGAGTGGCATCATCTCAGCTCACTGCAGCCTCCACCTCCTGGGTTCCAACGATTCTCCTGCCTCAACCTCCTGAATAGCTGGGATTACAGGCGCCTGCTCACATGCCTGGCTAATTTTTGTATTTTTAGTAGACATGGGGTTTCACTATGCGGGCCAGACTGGTCTCAAACTCCTGACCTCAAGTGATCCGCCCATCTCAGCCTCCCAAAGTGCTGGGATTACAGGCATGAGCAACTGTGCCCAGCCAGAGATTATCTTCACTTTTTAGTCTTCTGAATGATGTAAATTTTTTATAATATGCATAAAAGTTTTCTCTAAACAATAGCTGCTTCTCAAAAGAGGTTTATAAAGTATACTTAAACAATTACAAATAGCTAAAAACATGTTAGGCAGATGTGATTATATACATAAATAATAAAGCATGCATTCTACATACATATATATGTATCTCCAAAAGGTAATGACAATTGACTTTCTTGTTGAAGAGATTAAATGTGACTTTCTTCTTCTTTCTACTTTTTTTTTTTTTTTTTTTTTTTGAGATGGAGTATTACTCTGTCGCCCAGGCTGGAGTGCGGTGACACAATCTTAGCTTACTGCAATCTCCGCCTCCCAGATTCAAGTGATTCTCCTGCCACAGCCTCCCGAGTAGCTGGGAGTACAAGCACCTGCCACTATGCCTGGCTAATTTTTGTATTTTTAGTAGAGACGGAGCTTCACCATGTTGGCCAGGCTGGTCTTGAACTCCTGACCTCAGGTGATCCACCTGCCTTGGCTTTCCAAAATGCTAGGATTACAGGCGTGAGCCACTGCACCCAGACTTCTTTCTACTTTTCTATGTCCCTGATTTTCTATAACAAGTATAAAATACTATACTTCAGAATCTGGAAAACAGGGCCATTTGTAAAAAGAAAGCTGGCTCAGTCAGGTCACACATGTCAAATTTCATCTCCAATTGGATCCTAACTACCATGAGGGCAGGAGTCACTCACACTTTTCTCCCTCCTGGAGCAGCTCCTGGCTTTTTGCACCCTGCAGGGAACTAAGGAATGCTTGATGGTGGGTGGCAAGGCCTTCTTCATGACTGAAGAACCCACCTCACTCAGGGAAGGCCCTGTCCTCTCTGGCCAGGGAAGGGGCTGAGTAAAATGGGCCAGTGTGCTTCTGCACGTGCCACATGGTAAGAGCTCCATCAGCATTTCTGATGAGGTACACCTGATTCCCCTACTGGGGCCAGGCCTCTGTGTTTTGGTGTCCTTTCATTACCCCTCAGGTTCTCTGGTTTGTTGCCCTTTAAGTTCAGACTTTCAAGTCAAACATAAGATTTTCTCTGGCTGGGCCCGGTGGCTCACGCCTGTAATCCCAACACTTTGGGAGACTGAGGTGCACAGGTAACCTGAAGTCAGGAGTTTGAGATCAGGCTGACCAACATGGTAAAATCTCGTCTCTAATAATACAAAAATTAGCTGGGCATGGTAGTGGGTTCCCATAATCCCAATTACGCGGGAGGATGAGGTAGGAGAAGCACTTGAACCCAGGAGGTGGAGGTTGTGAGCTAAGACTGCACCACTGCACTCCAGCCCAGGCAACAGAGCAAGACTCCATCTCCAAAAAAAAAAGATTTTTCCCAACATAGGGCCCACCCCACAGGGCTCCCTGCTGAGGCTCATAGCTACAGAGGCCTCAGCTTTCTGAATTCAAATGAACAAGAGTAGCTGTGTTTCTTTTGGTGATTAAATAAAGGTAAGTTTAAGTTTAATCAGAGCTCTGTAAGATCTATGATCTAGACAGAAGCTGTTAAATGTACACATGTTCTAGTAAGTTCCGTCCAGGGGAACAACAGAGAGGGCGGAGGTGTGCGCAGAGTGCACAGGGGTGACAGACTTCATGGAGGAGGTGCCTCTGGACAGACAGCTAGCCTACAGTCAACCTGAAACCTAAGCAAAGACGGGCCTGCATTCTAAAATGAACCAGTAAAGAGCTAGGCTGCACATGTATGCTTTACAGCCTTTCTTCCTTGGTATATTTTAATTCATAACAAAAAGCTTCAAGTGAGAGGGAAAACCACAGGATAATAAGTCCGGGTGCCAGCGGCTAACCAGGCTGCGGCCATAGGCCGGTCACTCCAACGTCTGAACCCAGTTTCCTCAACTGTGAAGTGGGGGTAATAATAACAACAACACTCACAGGGTCCCTGGAAGGATCTCGTGACTTAGTCACATGTAAAGTGCTTGAACAAGGGCCCAGGAAGGAGTATGTGGTGCCACGATGGCATGATCACCATCAGGTGGTTGCCAGCATCATCTACTATGAGCCAACCCCGCGCCCTGCCTTACCATTCACACATGCCTCACCTCCCTGTATCCAGTGTCCCATGGCACCTGTTGGTGACACCAGCGAATGCTGGGACACCCAAGCTGCTCCTGCTGCTTCTGCTAAGCCCCTTCCCTGCACAGCCTGGGCCCACCACTGGGTTGCACTGTCCACTGGTTTACCCACGCCATCGATGCCCAGCCATGCTCACCTGTCCTTTCTCCGCTCCCCGAGGGATGCAGGGTTGACAGCGATTCTGGGCAATGTGGAGGCTGAGGTCTGGGACTGGCTACAAGAGGACAGGGTGTCGATGTTGAGGGGTGACTGCGGAGGAGTGCTGCATTCAGAATGTGACAGTGAACCTGCAGAGAGGAGCGTGTACTGCTGGTGTGAACTCCCATCTCCCTTCCCCACAGCCAAGACCGAAAGGCAGATGTGATCCAGACACACAGCTCTATCCCCACTGCATTACATGGCCTGGATCTCAGACGCTGGGCTCTGCGTTGGCCCCTCTCCTCCCACATCACCAGGGCCACTGCTGGGCTCAATGAACTTTTACTGATTGACTGAGACGATTATGAAGTTCTCAACTAAGCCCAGAGGCTCCACTGTGAGGAGTCAGACCACAGGAAAAGCAGGAGAGATGGGATGCCGAGAAGTCCTTACCTCTATCGGAGCCCACAACAGACCGCGGGTATCTTGGGGTTGATGGGATTTTAATGCGTTCCGCCTTGAACTGCAAGTTACTCGAAGAACCTATTGTTCCGTAAGGCAATGAAACTTCAGGCCTTGACGTTAACCACCACCCTGTCCTCCCTGTCCACCAGGCTACCACTCAGGATGATAAACGTAAACCTGGGCCCTGCTGTTATTCTCGAGGGAGCCCTGATGTGGAACACTCAAGAAAAGCAGACGCTAAACATTTATCTCAATAAACTGAGCAGGCCCAGACTGCTCCAGAACAGGAGCACCCAAGTCTCACTTCCAGCCACGGAATAGCCACCTAAGTGTCACAGCAGCTGCTCCATCTTTTCTCCCCAGCGCCAGAGCTCCCCTAAGACCTCCATGGGCTACCTGTCCGACTCTACTCTGGGGGGATCACTTTCCATACAAAAATGTATAAACAGCCATACAAAATAGCCCAGGGCACAGGGAGCAAGGCTCCTAGCTGAGGGGTGACCTGCATGACCATACAGCCCCTGCAGAAAGCGGAAGGCGAAAGCAATGGCTCCGACAGCAGCATGATGGCTGGCCCACGAAGGCAGCAGCCCTTCCCAGAGGGAACTGAGCTCAGTCCCTCGTGTGGGGAGCCCACCCGCAGATGTGGGCATTAGGATGCAGGCAGAGATGAAAACTTTGGCACCCGCTGCAGCACCAAATCCAAATGGTGCAGTTACCTAGGCGGGCGCTGGAGGGCAGTGAGTTGGACCCGTGGGTGGCTCTCATCTCGGAGTAGTCGCTGCAGGCCCTGTGGCTCAGGTCCAGGCTCAGGCGTCCCTGGTGCTGGACACTGCGTAAAAACAAAAGGTGAGGAGTTCAGGAGGAAGACCAAGAAAAGATGTGACCATCCACATCTCTGGGGAGAAACAGACCAGCCTAGTTTCCAAGTGGGCAGAAGGGAGGCCCAGGAGCCACTGAATATCAGCTGAGGATACCAGGCTGCCCTCAGCCACTCCTGGAGGTGGCGTCCACCAAGGACCTTCAGGCAGGAGAAAAGGCCACATGCATGCGGCAGGCGGTATCATACCCACTCCAGCCACAGGGCCAGGATCAGGCTCACCAGAAGAAGCAATAAAAAATACAGGCTTTGCAACCTGGGTGGGCCCAGGGAGGGGGAACCTCTCCTCCCAGGAGGTGGGTAAGGAGGGACAAGATGGGCATGGAGGACTTTGGGGAGGAGAGCTACGTGCCTCAATCGGGACAGAGTGCCTAGGAAGCCGGAGGGCAGAGCAGGGATCACCCACGTCAGGCTGCCCTGAGGTCAGGCCTCAGCAGCATCTTTTTCTGGCTGTGTAATGAGATGACATCTCTTCCCTGCTTAAACTCTCTAGTGGTCTTCACTGTCCTTAGAATAAAATCCAAACTCTTTATTACGGCTGCAGGTCCCACAGGGTTTGTGCCCTGTGACCTCAGATCTCTTCCTGACTTATTGCCCCATTGCCAAGCTCCCACCACTGTGCCCGGGAACCCTGGCCTTGGCACCAATGGCCCTTCTCCCTGGAGGCTCCAGCCTTGGTCTTGTGCAGCTGGCCTCTTTCATCCTTCTGGTCACAGCAGCATCCCCCCTCTGCCTCAGGGCCCTTCTTGACCACCCACTCTCACTTACCACCCTCTTCCAGGTCACAGCCCAGCCGGTCACCCTGTTTGACTGCCTTCAGAGCCTCTCGGCACCGTCTGACATCACTCTATCGATTTGTTTTCCGTCTGCCTCCCTCATTTGAACACACCACACCACATGAGTCGGAAGCTAATCTGTTTAGTTCAGCATTGCATCCTCTTATAATTAGGGTAGACCATGACATGTAGTAAGTGCTCAATAAAAATCTGTCAAATGAATGAGTAAACGTGGCCTGGAGCCAGCCCATCCTCTTATGTATCAGTTTCCTCATCTTGAAGACAGAGACAGTAATAGGACTTAGCCCATGAGGTTGCTGTTGATTCGGTGAAATGATATTCATAAAGGTCTGAGCACAATGCCTGGGACACAGGCACTCAAATATCAGCTGCTATCACTACTGTCCTTTCAGTACCTTTTGAAACCTCGTGCTGATGAGTTAAAAAAGCAGCCCTAAGGCTCCCTTTCCCTGCGTTGCTCTAGCCAGCTCTTCCCAGCCAGGCAAGGAAGCTCCTCCACTGATGAGCCTCTTTATGCACCTGTGGTTCCATGTCCAGGCAGGCTTGGGAAGCTGGGGTACAGAGAAGCACAGGGTGCCTTTACATACCTGGGATGCAAACCCTGGGGGCCGGCATCTCGGGCCGCAGGTGGAGAGCTGCAGGGGCCAACCCTGTGGCTGCGCACGGTGTAGATGGGGTTCCTCAGGATGGAGCTCATGGTGGTGCTGGGGGTCACACTCCGGGGAACAGTGCCTAGAAATGGGCTTGATGAGAAAAGTCACCCCAAAGCACCCAGCCAGCCCTGGACTTATGCACGCCTTTTCCCTGTATCCTAGGAAGCAGCCATAGTCTTTGGGGAAAAGGACTTGGGAGATGAGTTTTAACCACCAATTCACAATGTGGCTGGGGCTCCTGGCCTGTCTCCACCTGTAAAATGGGGAGAAGTCTCTTTCATGATTCCTATGTCCCAGATTGCTATGGGGAGAAAGCCCTTTGACAAGCTAAGACATGTCATGGCTGTAAGACAAACCATCCCAGGGCAGCATTTCCCAGTTCTCTGGACCTCAGGGCTGAAAACACATGGGAGCTCTCTGAAATGCTGCCTCCCCTCTCCCTGGAGACTAGGCAGCTCGAGTCTACACCGATCCTCAGTCCCAGTCCCTGGCCCGCTGACTCACCCACAGACGGCCTGCTAGGGTACAGTGGGGGATTGTTGTGCCGGCTGGGATGCCCGGGTGAGTAAGGTGCCCACTCCTGGAGCTCCGGGGAGAGTTCTCCACTGACCGGGACGCACTTCTGTTCCTGCAGAAGCAAGGGCAAGAGTGTCTGCTAGAAAGAGCGGCCAGGTGCAGTGGCTCACACCTGTAATCCCAGCACTGTAAGAGGCCGAGGTGGGCAGATCAACTGAGCTCAGGAGTTTAAGACCACCCTGGCCAACATGGCAAAACCCCGTCTCCACTAAAAATTCAAAAATTAGCTGGGCATGGTGACGGGTCCCTGTAATCTCAGCGACTCAGGAGGCTGAGGCAGGAGAATCGCTTGAGCCTGGGAGGCAGAAGTTACAGTGGGCCGAGATTGCACCACTGTACTCCAGCCTGAGCGACAGAGTAAGACTCTCATCTTGAAAAAAAACAAAAACAGTGGAGCTTTTGGACACCTCTACAAGCCAGTTTCTGTCCCCCAGGAACCAGCTCCTCCCACTGGGGCACAGGAGGAGACAGGTGGAAAGAAGTCTTGCCCATTGATGTTGCCTTACACGGCTGCAAGGGAGCAGCTTTACAGACCCTTCAGAAGAAAACTGCAGAAAATGAATCTGTTCTTTCACATAGAGATCATGTTAAAGGGGAGAATGCACACGTGCATCAGGCATGTACAACTCTGCCCCATGCACAGGGCTGTGGGAAGCTCTCTGTCCCCAGTGAGCAGTGTGGACTGGTGCCTGGGATGCTGTCTGCAGTCCCCAGCAATCTCACCCTCCTAGAAATGATGACAGCACACACAGTCAGGCTGTCCTGCTGCCCACTCAGTCTCACACGTGCCACCTCATCTCCCTAGCCCTTCAAGGCAAGTCCACGCCATAGGTTTTATTGTACAAGTTCAAAAGCTTCTTGTCTGAAAAAGCAAACCAAATGCTATACCCAAGAAAGCGTTCCCCTCCTGGCGTCACACTCCCACGCCACGTACCTACCTCCTAGCTGGGCCACATCCCACAGGCATCCCCCTGCTACCCCTTCCTCTTCCTCAACTCCAACAGCAAAGGCGCCAGGTTAAACAGGAGCCCGGGGACACTGGTGCAGGGCCAATCAGCAGCCCTCCCTCAGCCAAATGCCCCACTCCAGGCTTCCCCTCACCGCACCCTGGGGCTCAGCTCTACCTCCAGGAACTGAGCAGGAATCACTACTGGAGCGAGCTTAGGCCGAAAACTGGGAGCAGACTTTGGCCGGCGTCGCTTCTGCCCTAGTTCATCCACCTTCTGGGAGGTGAGGTCCTCATCACAGGACTTCTTGGCTGGCAGGAAGGAGGAGTCCCCGTCTCCTTCAGGGTAGTAGCTGGAAGCGATGCGGACCCTGGCCTTGCGAGGGGGTGACGCGTGCATGGGCTCCCCAGGGTCCCCGTCGGGGGGCAGGGCACTCGGGGGGCTAGTGGATGGGGAGCTGCCCACCAGAGTGGCCTCTGACTCAGAGCTGGTCTCCAGCCTGTGCTGGAACTTAATGGAGTCGCTCCTCCTGGGAGGTTTTGGGGGTGTCAGAGGCCCCACCCTCTTGGAGGGCTGGGGAGAGTGAGCAGGCCCAGAGCCTGGAAGCAGGTAGTCTATTTTGGGAGGTGTCTGGGGGCGTTTGAAAGTGTTAGGGTCAAAGATGGACTTTCTTTGCTTTGGCTTCTTATAAACGGAGAGTTTCTCAGGCGCTGCCGTGGAGCTGAGCACGGCCTTGGGCCAGGTCCCGCCGCTGTTGGAGCCTTCAGAGTCCGCCTTGTCCAGGGGGGCCTCCCCCACCCCACAGGGGCCCACCTCTGTCTCAAAGGGCAGCAGCGGCCGCCGGCTACGCACATCCACCAGCCCAAAGCCACGGTCCCCAGAGGCATCTGAGCGGAAGGAGCTCAGGCTACGCTCAGAGGCACTGGGACAGGCCTGGGGGCAGACCTGCAAGGGTCCCCCTGGGAATGGCTTGTGCAGAAAGGAGCTGCTGCCTCCTGGGGGGCCTGGTTCCTTCCTGTCTTCCAGCCTGTCCGCGTAGAAGATGTCTGTCTGCGTGGAGTTATTGTGCTGTATCAAGTTCCGTTTATTATGAGCCTGGACCTCCGGGCCATGGGCTCGAAAACTCAGCATCTTATCAGAGTCTTTGATATTTTCAAAAATGTTCTGGCCACTCCACGAGGAGCTCTGAGGGAACACCTAGGCAGGGATTGCAGAGGAGTGAGAAAGAGAGAAGGTGAGATGGCAGGACTTGGAGCTGCCACTGAAAACTGTCCCCACAGGTAAAGCAATGGTCAGGAATGGGCCACCTGCCCCCTAAAAAAGAGACAGACAGACAGACAGACACACACACACACACACACACACACTCACACACACGCTTGACCCTAATGGAGAAGTTTTCTCACGGCTCTGGCCACTCTGAACTTAAAGAAGAGTCGAAGTTCCCTTAACTTTGAAAACTTTCTGAAATCACCTCAGCCAGGCACAGTGGCTCACACCTGTAATCCCAGCACTTTGGGAGGCTGAGGTGGGTGGATTACATGGTCAGCCTAACCCGTATGGTGAAATCCCATCTCTACTAAAAATACAAAAATGAGTTGGGCATGGTGGCGGGCACCTATAGTCCCAGCTATTTGGGAGGCTGAGGCAGAATTGCTCGAACCTGGGAGGTAGAGGTTGCAGTGAGCTGATATTGTGTCACTGCACTCCAGCCTAGGTGACAGAACGAGACTCCCAATCTCTCTCTCTCTCTCTCTCTCTCTCTCACACACACACACACACACAGAAAATCACCTGCACCATGTCCTGCATATTTAAAAAAATAAATGAAACATAAAAGTAAAAATTCATTGTTAAAAATATATCTCTTGTGGTACACTCAGACAATGGAATATGAATTAGCACTGAAAAGAACTAAGAGGATGTGAAGGAATCTTAAGTGTATATTAGCAAGTGAAGAAGCCATTCTATACACCCTGTGATTCCAACTCTATGGCATTCTGGAAAACACAAAAGCTTGGAGATAGTAAGAGGATCAGTTGTTGACAGCGGCTTGGACAAATATGGGGAGCATGCGGAATTTTTAGGGCAGCGAAACTACTATGTATGATACTATAATGGTGGTACATGTCATCACACATGCATCAAAACTCACAGAAAATACGCCACCAAGACTGAACCTCAATGTAAACCATGCATTATAGTTAATACTAATGCATCATATTGGCTCACTAATTGTAATGCATGTACTAACTACACTAATGCAAGATGTCAAAACTAGGGGAACTTGGAGCCAGGAGTGGGAATGGTGGTGGTGGGATGGCTGAGAGGGTACTAAGAACTCTGTATCAGCCCAACTTTTGGGTCAACATAAAACTGCTTCCATAAAAGTCAATTAATTTAAAAATAGCTAACTTAGAAAACATCTCTTAATAGAAAGAAAAAATAGGCCCAGCCCATTTTCATTAAGAGATGCTTTATAAATTGGGTCTATTTTTCTAACTTCCTATGATTAATCTTTTCATATATGTAGAAAAGTACAATAAATGTCCATAAATGTACCACCTAGATTCAATAGTATTTTACTAAATTGTTTTTACTGTCTATATCCATAACAATACATTGGATTGTAGAACACTGGAAAGCAAGTTACAAATATCATAACATGTCACTCCCCTTCCTTTTCCTCCCTCCCTCCCTTTTTTCTTTTTTTTCTTTTTTTTTTTTTTTGAGACGGAGTTTTACTCTTGTTGCCCAGGCTGCAGTGCAGTGGCGTGATCTCATGTCACCACAACCTCTGCCTCCCAGGTTCAAGTTGATTCTCCTACCTCAGCCTCCTGAGTAGCTGGGATTGCGGGTGTGCGCCATCACACCTATTTTTCTATTTTTGTATTTTTAGTAGAGACGGGGTTTCTCTCCATGTTGGTCAGGCTAGTCTTGAACTCCTGACCTCAGGTGATCCGCCTGCCTCAGCCACCCAAAGTGCTGGTATTATAGGCATGAGCCACAGTGCCTGGCCCCTTCCTTTCATTTTTGAGACAAGGTCTCACTCTGTCACCCAGGCTGGAGTGCAGTGGCACGATCACAGGTCACTGCCACCTCAACTTCCCGGGCTTTTTGTATTTTCTGCAGAGGCGGGGTCTCGCTGTGTTGCTGGACTCAAGTGATCCGACTGCCTTGGCCTCCCAAAGTGTTGGGATTACAGGCATGAGCCACCACGCCCAGCCACAACACATCACTTCTAACAACTTTCGCTTGTCCCTCCCCATATAAGGCCATTCTCCTGTGTAACAACCCCAGTGCCATCATGACACCTAGGAAAATTGGCAACAATTCCCTAAGATCATCTAAGTATCCGGTCCAGATTCAAATGTACACAACTGTGCCCAACATGGCCTTGATTGCTGTTTTTTAAATTACAGACTAGCATCTAGTCAGGGTTCCTGTCCCCCCTACACTCTGTGAATCCCCGCCCTGTTCTCAAGGATCCCATGACCCTGTGGAGTAGCGCTGACTATGCGGAGTCGGGGCTTTGCCAACACTCCCGACCATCAGAGTGGAGGCACATGCAGCCCTTACCTTCAGGAGGGACAGGGTCAGGGAGTCCTGGCAGCTCCGCAGCAGAGATTCACATTCATTCAGAGACTTGTTGTCCAGTGCAATGCCATTGATCTAGGGCAGGACAGAGAGCATGTCAGGCCACCAGCAGAGCAGCCTCAGGCCTACCAGGTTGGGGCCTCTGCCCACCTGCCCTCCTGTGCTAGACAGTCACCAAATGCAGGTGCCAAAGTCAGGAGTTGGCAAAGGTTAGAGGTCCTCCTAGTGAGGCCCAAGGAATCTGGGTAAGGGGCTTCTAAGGAAGAGGACTACAAAAGACTTCACAGCAGGCTAGGGGAGGAGCATGTCCTTCTGGGACCAGAACACTGAGGACCTGGGGGAACATCTTGGCCCTGCTGTGCCCTGACACGTGGTACAGGACTTGCCAGCTCCTTGTCTCCACAAGAAATGGAAGATAAACGCATGCATACACCTTGGGAGAGCAGGGGACTAAAAACAAGACCATGGGTAGAAAAGGCCTTGTAGAGAAAGCACCCCATGAAGTGGAGTCCTGCGACTGTTCACAAAGAACCTCTCAACCCTGCTCCCGGAATCTCTGCCTACATCCCTCACAGCTATGTGCAGACCTTCTTAAGAAGTCTATGTGCAACAGGTGAATGTCTAAACTGTAATATACCCACACCACAGAACACTGCTCAGCAACAAAAAGGAACAAGCGGCCAGCACACGCAGCCTCTTGGGTGGATCTCGCAGGCATGGTGTGGAGTGAAAACAGCCAAGCTCCCGAGGTCACATACTATATGATTCTATGTCGGTGACATTCTCAAAATGACATCATCACAGAGAGGGAGAACTAATCAGCTGCCAGGCGGCAGGGATGGAAGGGAGCAGGGGGTGTGACTACAAAGGGGGAGTGGGACAGAGGCCTCAGTGCTGATGGAATAGCTATGTATCTTCACTGTGGTGGCGGTTACATAGAACAATATGTGTTAAACCACACACAACCATACACACACACACACACACACACACACACACACACACACAGTGCCAATATCAATATGCTGGCTTGGATATTACACTTATGCAACGTGCAACCATGAGGCGAAGTGGGGAGAAGAGTACATAGGACCCCGCTTTAGTATCTCTGCAGCTTCCTATAATCTATAATCATTTTAAAGTCAAGTTTTCTTTTTAAAATATCTGCAGAGTGATTATCTTCAAGTAGTACATTAATTTGTGTTTTCTTCCTTATATCCCCATTTTAAAAATTTTCATAGTGGCCATATTGCTTTTCCACTCTGCCCCCAATGCTCTCTGTAAATCCCCACCCTGTTCTCAAGGATCCCATGACCCCAGGGTGTAGTATGGCTACGTGGAGCCGGTGCTTCGCCCACAGTCCTGACCATGAGAGCAGAGCCGTCTGAAAAACACTGGCAAAGATGTGAGGCAATGAGTTCCCCCTCCACACACGCTGCAGGGAGGACTGAAAAGGCCATGATCTTTTTGGAGCACAGGGGGAAGATCTCATTGGATGTAAAACATTCATGCCCTCTGACCCAGCAAACCCCAACCCCAGGAATGTACCCCAGGGCACACTCCTGGGTCTCTATGAGGTGGCATGCCAGTGGCCATGCAGCATGACACAGATGTAAGTAAAGGCAGAGATGCCCAGACTATCCCTTGGGAGGGACTGGTGAACAGCTTGGGCTGCTGCCACTAAGGAATGACATGCAGTTATGGAAATGACCCAGGCAGATCTAAAGATGTGAATAAAGGCAGGGCACGGTGGCTCACGCCTGTAATCCCAACACTTTGGGAGGCTGAGGGCAGATCGTCTGAGGTCAGGAGTACGAGACCAGCCTCGGCAATATGGTGAAACCTTGTCTCTACTAAAAATACAAAAAAATTAGCATGGCATGCTGGCACACATCTGTAATCCCAGCTGCTCAGGAGGCTGAGGCAGGAGAATTGCTCAGACCTGGGAGGCAGGGGTTGCAGTGAGCCGAGATCGTGCCACTGCATTCCAGCCTGGGCAACAGAGTGAGACTCTATCTCAAACAAAAATAAAAAGATATGAATATGGAAGGACCTGCAGGACATGCTGCTAAAATCTGGGCGTGGTGGCTCACGCCAGTAATCCCAGCACTTTGAAAGGCCAAGGCAGGTGATCACCTGCAGTCAGGAGTTTGAAACCAGCCTGGCCAACATGGTGAAACCCCATCTCTACTAAAATTACAAAAATCAGCTGGGTGTGCTGGCGAATGCCTATAATCCCAGCTATTTGGGAGGCTGAAGGAGGAGAATGGCTTGAACCTGGGAAACAGAAGCTGTAGTGAGCCAAGATCACACCATTGCACCCCAGCCTGAGTGGCACAGTGATACTCTGTCTTAAAAAATAACAAGGAAAATAAAAACAAAAAGCAAGATGAACAATTGAGTATATTATAATCCCATCCAGGTTACCCCAACCCCCCAAAAACGTGTGAGATGTCCATGTTTTGAAGGTTTCTAGGACATAATAAACTGTCAACAGTGATTGCCATCAGGGTGGGAAGTAGCAGACGAGGGGTCTGGCCACAGGAAGAGTTATTGTCACTATTTGCCTTTTGTATTATTGGAATTTTGTATATATGCCATGAAAAAGTGGCATTTTCAGTTTTATTTTTTATTTATGTATTATGTATTATTTTGATTATGTATTTTATTTTTTATTTATGTATTTTGAGACAGGAGTCTTGCTCTGTGGCCCAGGCTGGAATGCAGTGGTGTGATCTCGACTCACTGCAACCTCCGCCTCCTAGGTTCAAGTGATTCTCCTGTCTCATCCACCTAAGAAGCTGGGATTACAGGTGCCTACCACCATGCCCAGCTAATTTTTGTATTTTTAGTAGAGACAGGGTATCGCCATGTTGGCCAGGCTGGTCTCGAACTCCTGACCACAGGTGATCCACCTGCCTTGGCCTCCCAAGGTGCTGGGATTACAGGCGTGGGCCACCGCGCCCTGCTTTTTTATTTTAAATGGTTAGTTAAAAGTATTAAATTTGCATGTCCTATGATTCACTAGTCTCGCAGCATTTGTAGCTTAGCCCCAGAGATACCATTAGGTGTCTCCAGAGTGGCTGTGCACACAAGTAAAGCTCACGGCAGGACTATTTGCAACTGCCGACCCTGAAAACAACTTCCATGTCCATCAATAGGGGGATAATTTAAACTATACATAATCAAACAACAGAATACCATGAGGTGGGTAACATTAGCCAGGCTGGACTTAGAAAGATGTCAACACAATATGATGCAAATTGCAGATCTCATAATTGTGCATAAATAGCAAAACTATACATAGATTTCTAGGGGCATTTATGGTTTGGGCTGGGTGCTTATCTTCCAAATGGGGGCAGTGCCAATCTCCAGGAGCAGAATTGAAGAGGGAAGAAAGGGACGGCCACTTTTCACTTTACATATTTTGTATTGCTTGGATATTTTACAACAAACAGGACTTACTTTGGTAACAAACAAAATTAAAAATAGGTATTACAGTTAGTTTAAAAAAAAAAAAAGGTGGGGGTTTAAAAGTCACAACACAATGATTTCTATTTTCTAAATTGTCCTTAATAAACATTCATGAGAACGTTAAATGTAAGAGAACTAACTACATTTAAAATGTTAATAAAGCTGGTCGAGGTGGCTCGCGCCTGTAATCCTAGCGCTTTGGGAGGCCAAGGCAGGCAAATCACCTGAGGTTGGGAGTTCGAGGCCAGCCTGGCCAACAAGGTGAAACCCCGTCTCTACTAAAAGTACAAAGTTAGCCAGGTGTGGTAGCTCACTGCCTGTAATTCCAGCTGCTCAGGAGACTGAGGCAGGAGAATTGCTTGAACACAGGAGGCAGAGGTTGCAGTGAGCCAGGATTGTGCCACTGCACTCTAACCCGGGTGACAGAGCAAGAATGTGTCTCAAAAAAAAAAAAAGTTAATAAAGGTTATCTACAATTGGTAGATAACCTTTGCAAGTGATTCTTATTTCCCTCTTAAACCTTTGGAGGTTGCAGTAACCGGGATTGCGTCACTGCACTCCAACCTGGGCAATAAGGTAAGATGGAGACAGGTTATTTACAGGTGGTAGCACTGCAAGTGATTCTTATTTCCCTCCTAGACCTTTTCTTTATTTCCTAATTTTCTACAGTAAATAGAAACATACCATCACGAAACCTATTTTTAAATGTTCACATGGTACAATGCCCAGAACAAGGAGAACATAAAAACTTTGCTCATTACTTCTTGCTCAAACCTCACAAATGTAAACTGTCTATACACAGCAGATGACCATGGCTCCCACCTTGAGACTTACCGCGACAATCCTGTCTCCCACAGCAAGGGACCCTTCTTTGGCGGCAGGGCTTCCGGGCAGCACGGCAGCAGCATACACGCCATTCTCCAGACTGATGCCGCTGTCTGCAAGCCACAGGAGGTCACTGGGTAGCCCCTGGCCTCGCTACCCAGCCCGGGTTGCCCTCCCTCATCTTTGTTACCATCTTCTTATAAAAGAGGATGTCAGCAGGCTGTGCCCTGTCTATCCCCACACCCTGCCCTGGTCCCATCAATCGGGGTGGGGGAGGGGAGCTTAGTCACATCTGCCCTAATGAATCAAACACTCAGAAAGCAAGGCTCAGGGTCCAGACAACCTCCTGCCAGGAAAGCACATGGGCTACATTTAAATGGCATTGGCCCCTCATCCCTGTGAATGAGATGCTGTAAGGGACAACTCCAGCCCCTGTGCACAAAAAAGGGCCCCTGCCGCGTGAGGAACTCTGCCATGTCCACAGGCCTGCTACCTTTCTGTCCACTGAGGTTGATGTGCAGTGGCGTGACCACCTTCCCACCCAGGGACTTCCTCCGCCGCACAACCATGTTGATGGCCCCCTCCCCATTGAGGAGCGCTTTGATGGCCTGCTTCTTGTCCTTGTTGATGAGGTCCACATCGTTGATTCGCAGCAGCCAGTCATTGACCCTGAGAAGGGACACAGCCAGGTCAGTACCCACAGTCTGGGGACTAGCAGTTAGCCACCCACTGCTCCCATTCAGAGGGCTGACTGCCAAAAAGTGAGTGCCCTACATACACGCTCAGAAAATCTCCTCTTCCAGGAGTGCAGAGTGGTAAAATCTGCAGATGCTGAGGTTAGACAGCTTGGGTTCAAAGCCTGGCTCTACCACTTATTAGCTGCATGAACTAGCCCCTCCAGGCTTCAGTGTCCTCAAATGTAAAATGGGGGAAATAATCACACCAATCTTGTAGGGTTGTAAAGATTAATCAATCAATTTATATAAAGTGCTTAAACCAGCACTCAGCAAATAGCACTGTATAAGTGTTATTTGCTGTATAAGTGTTAGCTATTTTATCATCATGACTATTTCACTGAATGAGCATGCCATCCATGCTCTCACATATATCCCCTGAGCACCTTCCCATCCAAAGGAGCAAATGACAGCACCTGGTAACTGGAGAAAAATCAGATTCAGAGGCAACTGAGAAGCAGTTTCTTTATGGATCAGTATTAGCTGGTGAGACTGCAGGCCTGTGCGTCTGAGGCTGGAAACGTTCACCTAAGTGCTACCTGGCTCTCTTCGGGTCCTCTGCACTGGGGAGAAGAGCCCCACCTTGCCTCCAGAGCCTGCGCCTCAACTCCTACCTTAAACGGCCATCAGCAATGCTTCCTTTGTCCACTTTAGTGACAAATATGCCGCAGTCCCCCGGGAAACAAGGCTCATTCACACCTTCTGCCATATCAAACCCCAGTGCCTTCAAGTCAATATCCTCCTGTAAAAACAGCAGCAGTAGCAGCGTACTTCACAAAGCAGTGACAGAGACCGTTGGCTCTTCAGCCCCCAAGCTGTGCACTCAAATGTGGGGGACCATGCCTTCACCTCATCTGATGAGACACTCCATCCTCAGGATGGAAACCTATGAGTACCTGCAACTTGCCATTTCTGGCCACTACAGACAGACACCCCTGTCAGCTTCCCCCCAGCACCATGCCCTTCCCCGGCTGCAACCCGGCCTGAACAGCTGCTAGGAAAGGATGCCTTCGCACTCCTGGGGGGAAAAGGAGAACCTCCAAACTTGAAGCAGTGAAACTGGGGGATACTACAAGAGAGCCATCATCTCCTCCCTCATCCAAGGTTTTCACGTCAAGAAGAGCGGGAGAAGAACCATCAGAGGCGGCTTACCGTCTCCCTCTCGAACTCTACAACTTCCGTTTCCCACTCCATGGAATCCGTGTCAATGGCCGAGTCGTGGGAGCTGTGGGCCATCAGCTGCCGGAACCGGGCCTCCTTTTCCAACTGGGATTCCATCTGCTCTCTGTGAACAGAGAGAGCTATGGTGACAGCCCCTTGGGAGGTGAAACCTCCCACAGCCTAACAGCTCTGATCTGAGGCAGGCCATTCGTGCGAGCTAAAACAGGCTCCCTTCCCCCTTGTTTCCCAATAATCCAGAGAGTCAGGTCAATGCTTCTGGGATATCTGTGAGTTTTCATAGCAATTTTTTTTTTTTTGAGACAGAGTCTCACTCTATCGCCAGGCGCCAGGCTGGAGTGCAGTGGCACAATCTCGGCTCACTGCAACCTCCGCCTCCTGGGTTCAAGCAATTCTCCTGCCTCGGCCTCCCAAGTAGCTGGGACTACAGGCACATACCACCACACCCAGCTAATTTTTGTATTTTTAGTAGAGACGGGGTTTTACCATGTTGGCCAGGATGGTCTCGATCTCTTGACCTCGTGATCCGCCCGCCTCGGCCTCCCAAAGTGCTGGGATTACAGGCTTGAGCCACCGCGCCCGGCCCGCAATTTTTTAAAAAAGACAAATTATCCCCAAATTTATTAAGAAGTTTAACACAATTAAAATCAAAATGCCAGTTAGGCATGGTGGTGTGTGCCTGTAACCCCAACTATTTGGGAGGCTGAGGCAGGAGAATTACTTGAACCCAGGAAGTGGAGGCTGCAGTGAGAGGAGGTCACACCACAAGACCTCTATCTCAAAAAAATAAAATAAAATAAAATAAAAAAATCAAAATGCCAACAAGATTTTTTGTAGATAGAGAAGGCTATTCTAAAATGTATACAAAAAGGCATCTGAATCACTAAAGCCATTTTGAAAATGACTGAAGTAGGAGGAAATTCTCTACCCAACTTAAGACTTAGTATACAGCTACAGCAATCAAGACTGTGTGCTGCTGTCAGGGAGACAGATGCATAGGTCTGTAGAACAGAACAAGGAACCTATGAATGCCCAGGTTACCAAAGGTACAGAAGTCAACAGAGGAAGGACAGCCTCCAACTAATGATGCTGGAGTGACTGCACATCCATGGCCAAAAAGATGAATCTCAATCCAAACCCCTTAACCTCGGATAAAAGTTAACGCCAACTATATCACAAATTGAAATGCAAACTGACAGAAAAAGCAACAGAAATACCATTTAAATAGTTATATTAGGATGAAGATGTAGTTCTTAACATTTCCTTTAGTGCCATTGTTACAATTTTTTAAAAATGTTCACTGATGACTGGACACGATGGCTCATGCCTGTAATCCCAGCACTTTGGGAGGCTAAGGTGGGCAGATCACTTGAGACCAGGAGTTCGAGACCAGCCTGGCAAACATGGCAAAATCCCTATCTACTAAAAATACAAAAATTAGCTGGGTGTGGTGGCAGACCCCTGTAATCCCAGCTACTCAGGAGGCTGAGGCACAAGAATCACTTGAACCGGGAGGCAGAGGTTACAGTGAGCCAAGACCATACCACTGCACTCCAGCTTGGGCAACAGAGTGAAACTGTGTCTTTAAAAAAAAAAAAAAAAGATAGATTTGACTTCATCGAAATTAAAAATGTTAGCTCTGAGAAAAACCCAGTAAAGAGGATGTAAAAGAGAGACTCAGAAGCCTTGCTACATCCTCAGGTGAATTGCCTGTGACACCCATCCTGAAATCTGGGCCCAGGCTGCCTTGCCAGCTCATGAACGCTGCCTACCGGGCTCCTGACCTACTTGTGTTTCCTGCTCCAGCAGACAGGCTCCAGAGCCACACCTTTGCCTAGGCTGTGCTCTCACCGGCCAGCTCTAGAGCATCACTCAGCCTCCAGGGCAGAGCTAGCTCTAATGTCTTCCAACGCTGCCCCAGCCCCTCCCCAAGCCAGTGCAACCCAAGCTCAGCCTTCGATGCTCCCCGCACCCGTCTCATCTGGCATCACCAGAGAGTGCCTGAAGCTTCCTGGGCAGCAACACAGACTCCCTCACCAGCATCCTGCCAGTTAGAGAACTTAGCAAACAGGAGGCACAAACGCAAACATGCTAAATGAACACACAAGCTGAACGCACAAACTTCAGGCAACTGTGGCCCAATCAAGAGGCAAAATGTCCCATGTTTACGACCCAGAGGTTCTAGACTTTTCCTTCAAAGAGAACTCCTTGATTCTATCACATTGCTAGACACAAGATGGTCCCTGTGAAGAGTCTTGCCTTGCCTCTTAACCCTGAAAATATTCCTGAGAGCACCCAAGCTCCAGAGAGTCTGGGTTTTTATAGAATAAATGGAGGTCTTTATCTTATTAGGAGTTTTACTGAATGGAAAAGAAGAGAAGCTGTCACTCCCTTCTGAAAGGCATGGCTTGAGTGTGTAAGGCTTGCACACTTGCACTCACACACAAGTTCCTCACTGCCCCCTCACCACACTAACAGCGAGGGAAATATCACACAATGGACAGAGAGACACTGCTTTCCACCTAGATCTGGGTTCTAGACCATGGCCTGCTGGGCTCTGCCAATTTCGTTGCTTAAACCCTGATCTTCGTATTTCAATGCACTACTACAGGCTGCTGAGTATTTAAATGACACCCTGGGAAGCTGCTGTAACCGAGGGGAAGATGTCTCACACCCCAGTCTTCTAAATGGGCATCCAAATAACACAGGAAAAACAGACTGCTGGATAGGGGTTGCAACTGCCTTTAAAACTCTAAATCACAATCTGTTGCCATTTTACTCATTTACATACTTGTCTTAGATCGACCTGACCTTGGTCTGTCTTTTCCTGTGCACTGTGAGCCCACGAGGAGAGGGACTTGGTATGCTTGTCAGTGCCATTTCTCCAACGCCTCTAATGGAGGTTGGCCCACACAGAGCAGGTACTTGAAAAATCTCACTGAGTGAGCGAGCGAGTGCATGAGTAGGGGAATGAATTAATAGAAAACACACACATGCCTGCCCCAAATGGACTGCCTGGGAACAGGGCCCTCCCTTCCTAGTGCCCTATGTCTAAGAATTTCTAATTAATTCAACATGGAAATGACATTCAAACCCATTCTACAGACTGACAGAGTAAGGCAGAGTGAAGTAAAGGGGCAGACAGCCAGCTCGACACAATGAGGAGGCCCCGGTCAATGCACTCAGCATTGCCTTGCCCTGAAGGGAGAGGGGCCCCGGGCTCCCAGATGCATGCCGGCTCCAGCAGGTGCCCGCCCGAGCCTACTTGAGTTCCTTCAGCTCGCGGCTGACATCATTCTTCTGCTTGCGGGTGTCATCCAGGTTGCGCAGGGCCTCGGCCAGCTCACTCACTGCACGGTCCCGCTCCCGCCTCAGGTTGTCACACAGCGTCCTGGTGGAAGAACCAGAGAACAAGGTCACCTCAAGGGGCAGGGGGAAGGGGGCTCCTGGTCTGCAGCGGATGGCTTGGCTGTCCCACTCCAAACACCTGCCAGCACCGGCCCCAACCCCAGATGCACAGGACCACTTGGGAGTCTGGGGTAAGACCAACGAGGCCAGCCCCAGTGCATGACAGAGGGAATGTGGAGGACCTGGGCAGGGAAGAGACACCCCCACAGTCACTTGGCAACAAGTGTCAGGCTCCCAATGCCCCGTTTCACCCTCAACGTGCCTGGAGTTAAGGACTACTCTCTGCACACTCTTACTGTTCTAATGCCACTTTGGGGGTCGGGGGGTGACTGTCCTCTGCATGAAGCTCCCCCTGCCTGCCTGCAGGCCTGTGCTCCAGCACCATCACATGTCTCATCTACCCACAGGCAGGGCTTTCTAGAGCAACTACAACGGGAGCCCCTTTGGAGAGCAGCCAGTCCTCATGCATCTCTGTCTCTGAGCTCTGTGCAGGTGCAAAGTACAAGCTTGGCGAGACTCTATGAAAGAGGGCCCCAAGAAAGTAGGGACAGATGACCTAGCTGTGAAGGTGCCTGGGCTCTGAAAAGGCTCTATCCTTTTCCTCCAGAAAAGGATATACCCAGAGGGCTAGTTCCCACCTCTCCACAACCCCAAATCTCCCCCAACCTTACTCAGAGCCTGGCTGAGGACTGCCCCCTGGAGACCACCGTGGAAGGGGTATGATCAGAAGCAGACAGGGAGCAGCCCCTGGGCCTCCCTTCCCTTACACTGGCACCTAGCTGTGCTCTCCACTGGCAGGGCCTCACCACCCACATCTGGCCATCCTCATCTCCTGACCAGCCCCCAGAGACATTGGTCTCTCCCCTGACCAACCACAAGGAATCTTTGGGAAACCTCCCAAATACCAAGTCACTATCTCTCCCCACCCCAAACACCACCATCACCACCACAGCCTCTCCTTGTTCCTTCCCAGCCAAGGATCAAGTCCACACTGCTTGGCTTACCTTTCGAGGCCTCTACATCTGCCCTTGGGGATTTCGCCAACCTGCCCTTCCCATGATTTGCCCCTGCCCTGAGCACACTCCACAGGTCACCTCCATCTACAATGTGCTTCCCCCTTTTCCACCTAGAAAAACCCCACTCATGCTTTCAGTTCTAGCTCAAATGCCATGCTCTCTGGGGAGACCTCCCATACCCCAGGGAGCCCTGCATGCCCCCCACAGCCCTGGAGCTCACAGTCACGCATCTTCCTCCCTCACTGCCCTGCCGGACCAAGCCTCTCCTAAGGTCTCCTTGTTCCAGGGATCTAAGACCCTGGTACATAGGAGGTGCCTGGTGAATACTGCTGAAATGATGCATTTTGGATGTGTTCTTCTCATCAGAAGCCCTCAAATAAAAGAGGCCAGCCTCGTGCCCCTTCACAGGGGTCTCATGTGAACACAGCGCACACTTGGGACATCTAGGGCTAAGTGAGATGGGAGGGAGAAACATAATGGAAAATTCTAAAACTAAGAGGCAAGGCTGGGGAATCATCTAGAGGTGAGAAAGGGAGAGCCCAGGTTCCTCCCACCTTACCTGGACACACAGCAAATGATTCTCACCCTCCCAACAGGCCCTAGTGCATCCCCGATCCCGGGGAGACACGAGCCCACACCAGCTCGAGGGCACCCCATACCGGATGCTATCACGCTCTGCCACGATCTTGTCTCGCTCCTGGAAGGCCCAGTCCCGCCGGCACTTGGCCACATCCGCCTCCTGGAGGGCTTCCTTCAGCTCCTGGCACAGAGCCTTGCACTGCTTTCGAAGGATTTCCACCTCCTTGTTGGCTCTCCCAGCGTCCATTGTCACTGTATCTTTGATCTGGTTGGAGGGAGGGGCAGGGAGATGGGGAGATTGCTGAGCCTCACGGACCAGGAGCGCCTCCCACCAGCGCAGAGGTAGGGCTGAGGCTCTAGGGAGCGGGATGAAGGGAAACATGCAGCCTATGGCAGCACACCCTCTCTGCACCCATACCCCCAGTGACTACACACCCCACAGCCATGGTCCTATTAACTAGCTCCCAGTCCCCACCATGCCTGCGATCCTGGTTTATAATCTGGCATATTGAGCTATTTTTAAAAACAAAATACACACCAGTATTCCTGCTGGTGAAGTGTTGTATACCTCAGTTCATTTAAAAAGCTGAAATCTTTAGCATTTGCATCTTGACACGTCCCTAGAGAGTTATATGCTCCACTAAAATTTCAAGTCAAACTCTTAGAAGCACTCATATGGAAAGCCCCCTCCACATCTCTATAATCCTTAGAAAACATGGGGAAATGACAGACGATAAATCGAGTATTTACTGCAAGAATAACTCCTCCTCCGGCTCGAAGGCTTTCCAAACACGCAAAACAGAAGCATGACAGCAGAGATGCTGATGACACTGGTGTCCTCACCCTGGGATTCTCCACCCCCAAGTGCTAGGACACAGGAAGGCACACACGCACAGGAAGAAAGCTTCCGTTCCCTCTACAGAGCATTCTCCAGAGAGCAGGAAACGGCAGCCTCTGCAAAAGCATGTTTAGAAAGATCGCAAGCGTAGAAAACAAGGGAAGAGAATGACGTTGACAAGAAAACACCTGGAGTCAGTTGATAATTCCCCTCATCTCTCAAAACAGAGGCAGAGGAGCTGAAAAACAATTTGCACAAAAAGGACCGTCAAAACTCCAGAGTGACAGTGCAGTGGCAGGCTTTGCTCAGACCTCATGGTTCCCGGGAGTCATTCAAATCATTTTTTATTTTTTTTCAGCTTTACAAGGTACACACGGTATTTGTTTAGTTAGCTATTTAAAAATAAAAATACTTCTGAAACTTTAATTTTAAAAAGAATTATTTGGGGACTGGGTACAGTGGCTCACACCTGTAATCCCAGCACTTTGGGAGGCCAAGGCGGGCGGATCACGTGAGATCAGGAGTTCAAGACCAGCCTGGCCAACAGGGTGGACCCTTGTCTCTACCAAAAACATAAAAATTAGCCAGGTGTGGTGGCGTGTGCCTGTGGTCCCAGCTACATGGGAGGCTGAGGCATGAGAATCACTTGAACTTGGGAGACAGAGATTACAGCAACACCAGATCGTGCCACTGCACTCCAACCTGGGCAATAGAGGGAGACTCGATCTCAAAAAAAAAAGAAAAGAATTATTTGTATTAATTTAGTCAAGAACGTATTTGGCTGGGCACAGTGGCTCACGCCTGTAATCCCAGCACTTTGGGAGGCTGAGGTGGGCAGATCGCTTGAGGTTGCGGGTTCAAGACCAGTCTGGCCAGCATGGTGAAACCCCGTCTCAAGTAAAAAATACAAAAATTAGCTGGGTGTGGTGGCGGCAGCCGCAAACCCAGCTACTAGGGAGGCTGAGGCAAGAGAATGGCTTGAGCCTGAGAGGTGGAGGTTGCAGTGAGCCGAGATCGACCCATTGCACTCCAGCCTGGGCGACAGAGCAAGACTCTGTCTCAAAAAAAAAAAAAAGAATTTATGACACAATCACTTTTTAAAATTTACATTATTCTCGCTGTTTTACAATACATTTATGGATAGTTTCAGAGCTGACACATGTTACCACGTAGCTTCCCTGAAAGGTTTCTACATGGTGCTGCGGATGAACCTCTAGGAGGGAGGCCCCAGGTGCAGATAGGATGAGAGGCAGCACCGGAGGTAGGTGGCTCCCCCAGCCAACGGCTCCCTTCTGCCCCCTGGCCCCAGCGCCATTGCTGGTCTCCAACATGAATTCATCCCCAAAATACTGCTTCCTTATAAGGAACACAAGACATACTAGAGCTAGTTTTAGTGAGAGGGGAGAGGGAAGAGGGGAATGAGGTACCTTAAAAGAAATGGTAAAATCTGGAAGCCCAGAGGACCCAAGTGACCCACTGATTGATTCTGACTACACTGGTGAGGAACTGCAGGATCTAGAAGTGACTTGCCAGGGCTCCCCATCCTGCAGAGCTGACTCATGATCCAGTACCGGCTCCTCTATCCCAGGCTGCCTCAGCATCAGGTATCAGTCTGAGTCTGCTCTAAAGCACCACCTGCGGTCTCTTTCTACCTCCACTGAATGAGCACAGGTGTGGGAAGAGATGGGCTGGTCTTCACAAGATACTTGCCTGACCCAGGCATGAGGCCGGTGAGAAAGGCCTATGGGCTCTAACTCTCAGCTCCAGAGGGCCAGAGCCCACTCCAGGGTCCCAGGGGAGGGTGGGGCCCCGGTGCACAGCGGTGACCCTGAGCAAATGGCTCTCGGGTGAGGGCACCTGCCTCTGCTTCCTGGGTAGCTTCTCCTGCTGCAGCAGCCCTCTGCCTCTAAGTTCTGGAAAGGCAACTGCTGCCTCGCCTTGTCCCCTGGAGCTGTCCAGTCTGTCCACCACAGCCGAGTTCAGCTCAAGCAGGACCTGTAGCTGGATGTATAACTGCATTCAGGGCAGCAGATGGCAGGAGCGTGTGGCTGTGGCTGGCCACAGTGACAGGGCTGCCCTTCTACGGATGGGACTTGGTCAGCAGGGCCCATCTGGGAAAGTGCGCTGGAACCTGGGAGATCTCTGTGACAGGCAGTTGTGGCCCACTGCTTCCAGTGGTGGCAACCTTCACTCCCCAGGGTTCCTCCCTCCTCCTGGGAGCAATAAGCCTTCGCCAGAAAAGGTCAGCTCCTAGCCTGAGGCAGGAAGGTGGCCTTGGAGGAGCTCCCGAGGACATCTCCCCTCTGGGAGCTGGGAGGCAGGAGGCAAGGGTGCAGCCAACCTGGCAAAGAGCCTGACAGGCCCCTGGCCTCCCGGTGCTACCATCTGCTCCCTCTGCCTCAGCCCACAAAGAAGAACACAGAAGTGGGAGAAGGCATTGAGAAGAAAAAGGGAAAATGGAGAAAGAGGTGCGGATAGAAGACAGAAGCATGCAAGCACGATGCCAGAAATTGAAGCCCGGCCCCTGGGATGAACAGAATGAAGACAGCTCTGCGGTGAGGGAGCTGGACCTGCCAGAAAGCCCCCCACAGCTGACCCCCCACAGGCAGCAGCCAGCAGGGTGGGGGGGCCAATCCCCAGGGTGCCTCACTACCCACCCCTCCTGGCCTGCTCTTGCCGGTGGAGAGTGCTCTTGTACATGAAGCGAGACCAACTTGAGAAGGAACTGAGGATTTCAGCTCTCAGAGCTGCTGGGGCAGCAGTGGGGCTCTCTCCAGCCTGCTGACTTGGAACGAGGCCTGGAAAAGATCCCTGCCTCAGCTGACAGGTGCACTTGACACCCAGCCAACACCCCCTGCAGAGGCTGGAGACAGGCTCCAGGTTGAAGGGCAGGGCTTGCCTGAGTGCTGGGAGTCAGGCCTGGGTGTCTCATTGCTGGACACCAGCACCGTGGGGAACTCGGGTGCTCTTTGTACTTTCCTGTGCTTTCTACATTTCTACAAAGTCTTCACGATTAACTTCAAAGATCTCAAAACTGGGCCAGGCACAGTGCCTCAGGCCTGTAATCCTAGTACTTTGGGAGGACCATCTGAAGTTAGAAGTTCAAGACTAGTTTGGCCAACGTGGTGAAACCCCATTTCTACCAAAAATACAAAAGTTAGTTGGGTGTAGTGGCAGGTGTCTATAATCCCATCTACTCGGGAGGCTGAGGCACAAGGATCGCTGGGAATGGGGGTCGGGCAGCGGAGGTTGCAGTGAGCTGAGATCGTGCCACTTCACTCTAGCCTGGGCAAGAGAGAGAAACTCCATCTCAAAAAAAAGAAAGAAAGTCTCAAAACTCCATCCACACGGGCTCACTGTCGTTCCCCAGGCATGTGTCTGACATTCTGTGGCATTTCAGAGCAGTTACTGAATCGGTCATTTTCCAAGTTTCCTCCTTCATCATTGCGTTTTCCTTATCTGATCTTGACATTTTCCCCCAACAGTTATGTGCTCAGATACCAGAATGTGAACATGAGTTCATGGTTTCTCTAGGATGATTACCAAGTTCTAATGCGTTATCTTTACTTATTAGAAATTTATTCTCATAACAGACTTTTCAAACATTTTCACTGCAGTGAGTATTCGTCTTCACACTGGCTTTTGTCCCAGGGGTCTGGAGAATTCTTGATAGTTCCTTACATGAAATTCCCGTTACTTAGTTGGCCCATTTTTACCCACAGAAACAGTTTACTGAGGTTTGCGCTAATCCTAATCCCACCTGAGTAGTAAGATTCAGATGGGCATAATCATGAATGTCCATCTCAACTAACTGTTGCTTGGTGGAGGCACAATGAGGTATTTTCCATATCGAATCATCTGTTCATTGCAACCACCATTCCATTGTGCAGATGAAGAAACTGAGGCTGGCTGGGTGCAGCAGCTCTTACCTCTAATCCCAGCACTTTGGGAGGCTGAGGCAGGAGGAACGCTTGAGCCCAGGAGTTTGAGACCAGCCTGGGCAACACAGTGAGACTGTATCTCTACAAAAAAATTAAGAATTAGCTGGGTGTGGTGGTGCTCACCTATAGTCCCCCGGCTACTTAGGAGGCTAAGGTGGGAGGATCACTTGAGCCCAAGAGGTCACGATTACAGTGAGCTATGATTGTTCCACTGCACTACAGCCTGGGTAACAGAGTGAGAGGTTGTCTCAATAAAAAAAATAAAAAAAAAATTAAAAATGAAACTAAGGCCCAGAGGCTAGGCACAGTGGCTCACCAGGCAGTGAATTACGCTTGTAATCCCAGTACTTTGGGAGGCCAAGGCAGAGGGATCGCTTGAGTCCAGGAGTTCGAGACTAGACTGGCCAACATGGCAAAACCACGTCTCTACTAAAAATACAAAAAATTAGCCAGGCATGGTAGTGGGTGCCTGTAATCCCTGCTACTCGGGAGGCTGAGGCAAGAGAGTTGCTTGAACCTGGGAGGTGGAGGTTGCAGTGAGCCAAGATGGCGTCACTGCACTCCAGCCTGGGTGACAGAGCAAGGGAGGGAGGGAGGGAGAGAGGGAAGGAAGAAGGAAGAAGGAAGGAGGAAGGAAGAAGGAAGGAGGAAGGAAGAAGGAAGGAAGGAAGGAAGGCAGGCAGGCAGCCGGCTGGCCTAGAGAGGTTTGAAATCACATGACTGAAGAGGGCCCAGCAAGAGGCCTATGTCTCATGCATTACCCACATCCCCTGCCACTGCCGGGCCTGAACACATGTCAGTTGAAAGACGTGCTGCTCACCCCTGAGGCATCACCTGCCTCACACTTGGTACAGCAGGACCTAGTAGTAATGATCCAATGCACACCACCCCTGCCAATCTGCCTGACCTTCAACACCTTGCTTTTTGCTTCTTATAAACCGCTTATGAAAGCTGCATTCTAACTGACCTGCAGAGAAAGGCAGAAGAATAGAGTGGCAGGAATGTCTGAGAACTATTCTGATAGGAAAAAAGTCTGTGATCAAGTCTAGAAGCTCTAATCAGAGACACACACAACACAGACTGATAGGAATCTCCACAGGCCCATCCAAGTCCCAGCAGGGCTCAGCTAGACGGGGGACAAGGAGCATGCGCGATGAGCAGAGGCTGACAGGAATGAGGCAGAGAATCCACATTGGCCACGCAGGAGTCAAGCTAGGTGGCCCAATACAATGCTACGGAACATCCCAGCCCCACCACCCTGGAGGCGTGGCTCCCAGAGAGCAAGGCTTTAGGAGAACGTTGGGCTCTGCCTACTAGCACATCTTCCCAGCAGGAGCCTGAAATAAGCTTTCAAGAACAGACTTGATCAGATGCACACTGCCGGTGAAAAGGAGCCCCTGAGGGTGCTCCTCCAGACGCAAGAGGCCTAACGTATCTATGGGCTTTGGGAGCTTGGCCTTGGTATCTTGCTTCTAATAAGCAAGTCCTTGAGATATCACTGACTTTCAGCATGAGACTGATCTGCAATTATGTAGCAATGGGGTTGGGTGTGAGAGTGTCGGTGTGTGTCATCTGACTCTTCCTGCTGTATAAGCTCCAGGTATCCAAGACGGTGTCTGGGCCTCCCTCCCCACTTGTCCCCTGTAATCCAGACTAGAGCTGGGCACTGTGCATGAGCTTGGGAGTTACCTGGATGGTGTCTGATAACCCAGCTTGCTTAGGCCTTCAATGAGAATGCCTTTACTCCAACTCAGAAGGAAGCTTCTAATCTGCACATGTGCACTCTGCACCCCCTCTGCTCTTCCCTGGATGCTGCAGGAGAGGCTGAAAGCCAGCCACCAGCCCGCCCACCTACCTGCCGCAGTGCCTCCATCTCCTCGCTGGCTGCCTTCTTCTCAGACGTGCTGCTCTTGAGCTTGGACTCAGCCAGCTCCACCTCGGTCTGCAGCTTGTCCAGCTCAGAGATGACCTGGTCACGCTCACTCATGATGAGCTTGTACTCGCTATACACTGCGTCCCGCTCCTCCCTGTATTTCTCGGACTCCTTCGCTGTCTTCACCTGCGTGGTTCTCAGCTCAGTCAGCTCTGACTGCAGCAGCTCCATCTCCCACTGCAGGTCCTTGTTCTGTGCCGTGGCCTTGTTCAGCTCATGGTGGATCGCCTCAAACCTGGGGAGAGAGGCAGCGAGACGTGAGAGGGGCGGCAGCCCGCCCCGTCAGTGCTCCGCTGCACTGCTGCCTCCCGCCAGCTCTGCTGTGCTGGGCAGTCAAGCGTGAAGTTTCAAGTGAGGTCACTCTCTCCACCCCCAAGAGAGAAAAGTCACGGAGTGCCAGTGCCCCCAGACCTGGAATTTTTCTCAGCCTTTTACAAATGCCAGGAGTTGACCTGAGGACATCATGCCCTCTGCTCCGCTAGAAACAACAGCATATTTCTCCCACAGTCAAGCCGCATTAGTTTTTAAAAATAACGAAAACAAAACAATGCCAGGATAACAGCATATGAGAGATAAGAGGCCTTAACGATCATTAGTTGAACCGCCTCATTTTACAGATACGAACAGTACAGCCTTGTGACAAGGTCATGAAGTTCGCTCAAAAAGCACAGCTTGGTTGTTCCAGGCCAGGGGGCATCTTCCACATGGGCAGCCTGCAAATCAGAGCCATGGCTCAGACCAGCTATTCTCAGTGTGCTCCTTAGACACAGGTTCTGCTCAGAGCTCCATTACAAAAAAAAAAAACAAGTATATTCTCAGATAACTTATGTTTGGGAAACTCTGCATCTTGGCTCCCTCTTGGAGAGTCTATCAACTGCACACCACCACACTGAAGGCTCTGACAAGTCCTGCAGCAGAGACATGTGTCTGGGTTCAACCTGGCAATGCTCAAACCTATTTATCCCCAGCAAGCGCTTTTCATATGAAACCGATAAATGCTCAGGAGAACTGGTGATTCACAGGCACATACTCTACAAACACTGTTTGAGGGCATCCATCACATCTCTAAAGATGATAGAAGACACATGCCCCAGATAACTGACTTTCCTATTTGCCAGGTGGGTGACTGCCATGGAGGGGAGAGACATATGGCAGGGACCAAACAAATGATGCTCAGAACGCACCAGTATTTATTAAGTGTTGTGCAGATCAGTCAACACAGCACAAATCTTCAGAAAGGGCCGCCTGCAAGGCTGACCACTGAATGGTGTCTGGGAACTCACAGGTAAACAGAGATGTTCAGATAGGAGGAAGGAACCACGATTCCTAAGACAGATTCGAGATTCGGTGTCAAAACAAAGTTCCCTGGTCAGAAACATTTTTTGATTGAAAAGCACAGTAACTTATGCTATTCTCATCCCCCGGTGGTGGCTGGGAACCCTGCAGGACCCATTTGCCCCCAGCCCCCCCCGCCCCCGCGGCCCCAGGACTACCTCCTCAGGGAGAGGGCGCACTGGTGCTGCAGCTGGATGGCCGTGTCCCTCTGCTGGGTCAGCATCTCTGTCTGCTTCAGCAGCCGCTGGTTCTCCTCCCCCAGCTGCTCCAGGCGGCTCAGGTCTGCATTGTGGATGGCGACTTTCTCACTGTACCTCTTCCGCAGGGCATCGTAATCCTTCTTGACCACCTCCAGCTTGTCCATGGCCGTGTCATACAGCTTGTTAAGGATCTCAGATGACCCGTTGTGTTTCAGCACCTGGGGACCAGAGAGTCCTACTTACCAAGGGTCTGGGGGGAGGTGGTGGAGGAGACCTCCCCATTCTCACTTTATCTGTCTGAGGGTGGAATGGATGACAAGGTTGGAGGGGATCACCCTAGGGCTTTTGAGCGTCTTGAGGTCTACTTCTCCAAGCCCTGCAGTCACGCTGGGCTGATTCATTTAGATTCACTCAATCACAAATATTAAATATGAGGTATTGTGCCGAGCAGTTAACACAGCAGGCCTGAGATTCCTATATCCTTAGAAAGGCCGGCTTGCAAGGCTGACCCCAGTAAGTGGTGCCTAGAAGCCCAAACTGTAAACAGGCCTGTAGGCTGATGTAAAACTTTCTTCTGGTGATATGAGCAGCCCCGGTACTGGACCTGAACACAGTGTCTTCTGCTGAACACCTGCTTTCTTCTGGGAGTCCAGATCTGGGTACATGCTAGGCAGCAGGACCCACATGACCAGCCCCAGGAGGACACTTGGGTACTGAGTCTCTAATGGGCTTCCGTGGATGCCAGCACTTCACTTGTGTTGTGATTCCATGCCGGGGGAATTACGTGCATCCCACAGAACTCCATCAGGAGAGGACTCTTGGAAACTCAGGCCCAGTTTCCTCTGGACTTTGCTTCACGCGCCTTTCCCCCTTTGCCGACTTTGCTCTGTGTACTTTTGTTGTAATAAATGTCAGTCACTCAGCATAATTACATTCCAAATCTTGTGAGTCCTCCCAGAAAGTCACTTAGCCCAGAATCAGGTTATGTAAATTGGACCTCAAGACTCTCAAAAGCCCTAGGGTGACCACCCCTGCCCCGCCACGGTGTAGGGTCCCCCCGCATCCCATGCAAGCATCTAATAGGTCTAACACTGTTCTAGGTGCAGGTGACACCAAGAGCCTGTGCCCTATGGGCCTTTTCTCCTAACTGGGAGGATGTGGACACACAGGCCAAATACAGTAACTTCAGAGCAAGGTAAGAACGAGAAAATAAAAAATAAAATAGAATCATGAGCTGGAGAGAGCCATCTGAGCAGCAGAATGGAGGGCTGTGAGGGAGGCTAAGGCCGAGGAGGCTTCTAGAAGAAGGTGACTGCAGAGTTCGGAGGCACGTGAAGAAGAGCAGTGAGAGCACAGCGGGCAGAGGGCAGGGCAACTGCAAAGGCCCGGAGGCAAGGCACGAAGGCTGTTCTAGGAACAAAGAGAAGGGCAGGGTGAAGTGGCTGGAGCCCACGGCACAGGAGGAGGTGGGTTCAAAGGCGGCCTGGAGAAGTAGGCGCGGGCACAGCCTCGGGGCTCACAGTGAAGACTGCTCCCCAGTGAGACAGGACGCTGTGGAGGGTTTTAAGCTAGACAGCAGTCTACTCTGAATGACAGGCACTAAAGTTCATTTGGGGTGCTGTTATAGAGAAACAAACAAACCAAGATGATGAGTTAAGAGGTTGCCAGGGGGGCTGCTGCTGGCTTCGGCTATCACCTCATGGGATCTGAGCCCTGGGCTGAGTCACTCCATATCTCTGGGTTTCAGCTTCTGGATTCCTCAAATGCCAGGACTGAACCAAGAAAGCTTGCCTGGCCCTTCCAGCCCCAGTCCAGGAACCCCCTGGCTCATTCAGTAGGGGCCTGAGTTATCAGGTGTTTGCAGCCCAGAGAACCAGAAGCTGGGATGATGGAATATTCCCTTTGGAGTTAAGGTCAGCCCTCAACAAACATGAAAAACACAAAAAGGAAAAGAGGGCTTAATTTAAGTCAGAATCATAGCAACAAGAAAGTAAGCTCCCTCCTCTAAGACCTGAGCATTAGATCCTAGGACTGTTGACTCTTAAAGAGGAAGTCAAGGAAGAGGGAGAAATGGAGGGAGGGAGAGAGGGAGGGAGAAAAGGAAAATTGGTTCATTTCAGGCTCATTCTTTTCCCTTTATTTATTTTTAAAGCAGAACATTTCCTTTCAAGGGAGCTCTTACTAGGACATCAAAATATAGAACTTATTTTAAAAAGCAGTACACAGGTGTCTCAAGCAGTCAAAATCTTCACTGTTTTGTAAAACGGCATCACTGCTGCAAAACAGGAATGAATGCAGAGAAACAGAACCTCACTGACATCTAAAATCTTTCTTTAAAAAAAAAAAAAAAAAAGGCCTGGCGAGGCACAGTGGCTCACGCTTTTAATTCCAGCACTGTGGGAGGCCAAGGCAAGCAGAAGGGGAGGCCAAGGTCAGGAGTTTGAGACCAGCCTCATCTCTACTAAACATACAAAAATTAGCCGGCCGTGCTGGTGAGCGCCTGTAATCCCAGCTACTTGGGAGGCTGAGGCAGGAGAATTGCTTCAACCCAAGAGGGTAGAAGTTGCCGTGAGCCAAGATCACGCCATAGCACTCCAGCCTGGGTGACAAGCGTGAGACTCTGTCTCACAAAAAAAAAAAAAAAAGAAGAAGAAGAAGAATGGACTCAGCCATGACCACACCGGTCAATGAAGGGCAGTCCTGATATCTGGTCAATCAACACCTTCTACCCATGTCTGAAAGGTCCAGCATCTAGACTGGATTGCCCTGATTGGTAAGCCATACCTCAAAAATGCCAATTAAAAATTACTTCAAATGTTTTACTCTCTACGCATCCCCTAAGCCAAATGAGAACCCCATTGGCTCCAAATGAGTCTGGTTTGCTGGGGAACAAAGGCGGTTGCCATTGCCTGAGTTCCCCACAAGGTGGCAGCCACAGGTAGACGAGCCAATGCTCTCCCGCAGCGGCTTCCCGCCTTCCCAGCCCAGAAACAAACTCACTCTAAAGGCAGCTTTGAAATGACACAAAGCCGGGTTCTGGGCGGTAGCCCAGCAGCACCCACTTCTACCAGTGCACGATAGAATCAGGGGTCTATACCATGGTTGGGCCTTTCTTCACTGGGAAACAGTCCCCTGAACGCCTAGCCTTGAGGGACGACTCAGGGCCGTGTGGATTCATTGGGGAACAGTCCCC
>NW_016107326.1:8567564-8581799 GCF_001604975.1 Cebus imitator
TGGGGAACAGTCCCCTGAACGCCTAGCCTTGAGGGACGACTCAGGGCCGTGTGGATTCATTGGGGAACAGTCCCCTGAATGCCTAGCCTTGAGGGACAATTCAGGGCTGTGTGAATCAGGCTGCCAGAATGGGCTGTGAGAGTGGGCCACAAATTCCCAGTGCGACAGGGTCGGTCAAGGAAGCCCCAGCACAGACCTCCGGGTCCTTTCTGATGCTCCCCCCCACCCGCCTTCATTAACACGGTGGGATCCTCCCGTGGAAGGCACTGGGAGAGAGATCAAGCCCTGAACTGCCTCCACTGCGACAACCACCACCCCTGCCGGCTCCACAAGCGAAAGCTCCAAGGGCAGGGTCCTGCTCACCAGGAGCTACTCCGCCCGCCTCCCTGCAACTCCTAACCTCTGGCTGTCACTGCAGCCTTGGAGTTAAACAGAATAACCTGTTCCCACAGGGCAGCATCCCCATACTGAAAGAGGCTCGCGGGGCCCCAAACGCTTCTCACCCTTTCTCTACAAGCAGGACTCGGCACCAGGCCTGTGCTGTGTAACCAACAGCCTCTGAACAAAGCTAGGGAACCAGGTCACAGTTAACTCCAGAGAATCCGAAAAACATTCCTATCAGTCTAGAATTTTTCCCTCTCACCATTATAAGATTATGTTCTTGGTAGGTATTTCCACATGCACGTGCACACACACACACATACACAGAGATACACATCTAACTACAGTCAAATGTTTAGCTTCCCAGCAAAGGCCAAGGAAAGAGAGAACATTTAAATTTGGCCCAGAATTCTAAATTTAAAGACAGTCAACTTCTTTTTTCTTTTTTTTTTTTTTGAGACAGGTTATCACTCAGTTCCAGGCTGGAGCACAGTGACACAATCACAGTTCACTGCGACCTCAACCTCCCAGGCTCAAGTGATCCTCCTGCCTCAGCCTCCCAAGCAGCTGGGACCACAGGCACAGCCCACCACACTCAGCTAACTTTTTCAGTTTTTCTAGAGATGGGGGTCTCACTATGTTGCCCAGGCTGCTCTTGAACTCCTAGACTCAAGTGATGCACCCACCGCGGCCTTCCAAAGTGCTAAGATTACAGGCGTGAGCCCCTGAGCCTGGCTGGAGCACAGGACAGATGGCCTGTGAGTCCAAGGGGCTTAGGAGAAGGGGGTGGAAGTTTCATAGGGGAGGCACAAAGATAGCCATAATCTGAGCTGCTCCCTGCAGGGAGGCTGGGAAGAGACCAGCCCTCCTATCTGTATCCCACCCTGGTCAGAACACTCTTGTCTTCCTGGGCTTCTCTGTAAGGGATGCCTTTCAGCAATGACTAAACCCCTCTCCCCGCTTCCTTCCTCCAGGCCCATGAAAGGGCATTAGGATACCTGGGACAAGAAAATAGACTCTCATGAATTACAAGAGAGTATATTTTAAAGACAGGAGAAAGGGCAGGGGGGAGGAGAAAGAAGGTTCTCGGAGCCTGAGAGGTTTCCCACACAAATTGGCAGGACCTAGGAGAACATGTGCACTGTCCCAGAAATTCTACCCGTAAGGCTCAAACTTCAAAACGTGTGTACAAAAGAGCATAAAGATGTGTGTCCACTGAAACATGGTCTGTAACACGGAAGATACTGACCACCAAGAGGCTCCACACAGAATGCAATTCACACATGACAAACAACCAAACAAGCAAGGACCTTTCTGGAGGTGCAAATTCACAGCAAATGCAAGGGGACCCATGATGTGTTACAGGATTTTTTTTTTAAGGCACGTTTCAGGGAATACAAACAAAACTGTATGAGTGTTAAATGTGGCATAAAAAAAAATCGACAAGGATCCACATTCCAGTGGTTTACACAGAGGCTGGTCATTTCCACAAAGCTAGGCTGGGTCTGAGGAGGTGGGTAGGTGCCTTCCACACTGGTTGAATACTTTTTCTATTTTAACTGAAGAGTATGTACCATTTTAGTAAAGAAAAAAGATGTGGAAACACCCTCTACTTAAGATTCCCCCACCAAGCCTTGTCAGTCTCTGTCCAGGGTCTCCTGGGCATTCTTGATACAGCCTAGAAGAATCCAGGAAGGCGCACTCCGACTGCCCAAACATGGAGATGGGGATGTCTAGCTGTGGCCCTCTCCAGCAAAACACACACACACACAGACAAAACACCTGTCTGCTGCTCTCAACCACGGAGCCCCCTCCCCCAGGGCTGCCTCATTTCCTCCAAGATAAATCATGCAGAGGGCTGGGAAGCCCCACAAATCCCTCAAGCAAGCGCAAAAGTCAAACAGCACCATTTACCCTGCAAGGGCCTCTTCAAGTTTACAAGGCACGGGAGGAACCCGGCAACAAAACTGCCCTTGTCCAGTGAGGTCAACCTTTGCCCTCGGGCCCAGCGGGGAGCACGCCTGTGGCCATCCCCATGTCCCCACTTCCTCTGCTGCTGGCCTGCTGCCACCTGGGCATCCCATAGCCAGGCATCCACCCCATGCCTGCCGGGATGCGGGGCTGCCCATGCAGCAGTTCTGAGATGCTTCCAGCCCTGCTCCCTATGGCAGCCAGGCCTCTTCTCCTGGTGGGGTCTGGAGGTGGTGCTTGTTGAGAGGCACTCGTCCAGCTGAACTGACCTGAGGGACCCCAGTGACTAGGATACATCCCCACCCCTGACCCTGTTGCCAAGGATCGCAGCACTAGGAAAAAGGGAGCAGGGAATGGACCGCGGGGTGGGGGAGGAAGACCCTCCCCTGTGGGGTAGACATGAAAGGGAGAGGGAGACGGGGCGGGGGCGGGAGGGACGTCTCAGTCTGAAGGTCTGTAAAGCTGAGTACGTGCTCAAGAAAGTCAGAGAATGGGAGACAAGGAAACTTCACGCTTTGTGAGGGCTGAGTGCTCTTTCTAAAAAATGATTTTTTTAATTAAACAAGATTTGTAGAGATAGAGTCTATGTCGCCCAGGCTGGTGTTGGACTTCTGGACTCAAGGGATCCTCCTGCTCCTTCCAAAGTGCTGGGATTACAGGCATGAGCCACTGTACCCAGCCCAGATTTCTCTTTTTATGACAAGGTGAAAAATCGGAGTCTTTTTTTTCCCCCTCTGGGTTATAATTTACATACCACACAAAGTGTGCAATGCAGTGGTTTTTAAATATATTCACAAGGTTATGAATCCACAGAGTCGTGCAGCCACCACTGCTGTCTAATTCCAGAACATTTTATGCCCAGCCCAAGACAACCACAAATCTGCTTTGTGTCTATACAGATGTCCCTGTTGTGGATAATTCACGTAACTGGAATCATAGCTTGTGGTCTTTTGTGGCTGGTTTCTTTCATTTGCTGTCCTGTTTTTGAAGTTCATCCACATTAGAGCATGGATTGGTACTGCATTCTTTGTTATGCTGAATGATATTCCATCGTATGGAGAGACCACGTTTTATTCACCCATTCATCAGTCAGTGGACCTTTGGGTTGTTACCAGTTTTGGGCTGCTATGAATATTCACACCCCAAGTTTCTGTGTGGACATATATTTTCAATTCCCTTGGGTGTACACCTAGGAGAGTCACTGGGAGGTCAACTGTTAGCTATGCTTAGTTTTCTGAGGAATCACAGTAGCTGTATCATTTATTCCCACCCACAATGTATGCGGGTTCTAATTTTTACACATCCTGGATGAGGCAGATTTTAACCCAGACTTGACAGGACTGGAATAACATCAATAACGACCACAACAGTGACCAAGCACCCCACACGCACGGGCACGTGGTATCAGTGCCTTCCACGCAGTGTCTTTCAGTCTCGTGACAGCCATACAAGCCAGTTCTGCTACACTGAGAAGCACCAACCTCACACTTCCCAGCAAGGCTGTGGGGCTTCCCTTGGACTGCCATGGAGCCACATACGCATCTGAAATGATGATTCTCTCAAGGAAGAACAGAATCCAAACTAAACCCCGAGGCAAAAGGTTCCTTGAGCCAAGTGCAGATCAAGAAGAGAAAACTGCTAGCAGGCAAAAGTACAAGAAAACAAAGCACAAAGCAGAGTGCAGCTGAAGCCAGGACGGCTAGCCTGCCCTCAGGTAGGGGAGGTTACCGCAAGCACCTCAGGGCAGAGAAGGGGCTCCAACTCTTAGAGGGCCGTCCCCTCAGGCAGCTTCCCAGGAGCTTTGTTTCACCACAGCACCTCCGTCCTTACCTGCTTCACAGGCAGGATTCCGCCAAAGGATTTCTTTTGAGGTTAAAAATATTTTTGCCTCCTTAGAAACAGAAAACCTGCAGTCTGGAAATCTGTTTTTCTCTAGGAAGCTCCACTGACTTGTACAAGGAAGCATCCCCGCAGGGGGAACGGGTTGTGGGCAGTACTGACCAGTGCAAGCATGGCACTTTCTCCTCTCCCATTTCATCCTTAGAGAAATGCTCCAAGAGCACCACCGCCACCTCCTGAACCTATAAAGGGTGGGAAGAGTGTTGCCGCAGCTTCTCTGGGCCAAGCAGCAGGTGCAAGGAAGCAGTCTTCCTTCTTCCTGCTGCCAGCCTTCCATTATCAAGGCTCCGTCAAGACCCGTGGGCTAAATAACAACCTCTGCTCCAGCCACTGGACCTGACCTCACACAACCAATTCCCAGAATCAGAGGGGGGCACAAAAGAGACCTCTATAAAGCTCCAAGTATGGCCATCTTAGGGTCCCTTGCTGAGCTTGCATAAGACCTCAATCAATATCAGAGAAAGAAAATAAACAGCAAGTTTTTCAACAGAAGCAAGCTTTTGAATGGAATATGGTTTACAATTTTTGAAAATACTGAAAATAGTGCAAGAGTCAGTCAATAGGGGACTGGTTAAATCAATTACGGTGCTTCTCTGTAACTCAATACTTTGCAGCAGTTAAAAACAACAAGTAGAATTTGTACTAAAATAGAAATATACATATCATACATTTATTTATTTTATTTTTTGAGACAAAGTTTCGTTCTTGTTGCCCAGGCTGGAATGCGATGGCGCAATCTTGGCTCACCACAACCTCCACTTCCTGGCTTCAAGTGATTCTCCTGCCTCAGCCTCCCAAGTAGCTGGGATTATAGGCATGCACCACCACACTGGCTAATTTTGTATTTGTAGTAGAGATGGGGTTTCTCCATTTTGGTCAGGCTGGTCTTGAACTCCCAATCTCAGGTGATCCACCTGCCTTGGCCTCCCAAAGTGCTGAGATTACAGGCGTAGCCACTGCACCTGGCTATTTTTTAGTTTTTATATATTTTTTGGAGGCAGTTTCACTCTGTCACCCAGGTTGGAGTGCAGTGGCATGATCTCAGCTCACTGCAACCTCTGCCTCCTGGGTTCAAGCAATTCTCATGCCTCAGCCTCTCAAGTAGCTGGGATTATAGGCACCTGCCAACATGCCCGGCTAATTTTTATATTATTAGTAAAGACAGGGTTTCACCATTTTGGCCAGGCTGGTCTCAAACTTCTGACCAGCCTCGGCCTCTCAAAGTGCTGGGACTATAAGCATGAGCCACCATGCTTGGCTGCACATCATATATTAAGTTAAAATAAAAAATGTTAGCAACAAATGTATTATATATCACTGCATTGTAAAGGGTTCCATATTCTTTCTTTTTTTTATTGTAAAGGGTTCTGTAAATACAGATACAAATTTTAAACTTTTCACTGTCAGTGCATTCATGGTAGTTATTTCTGTGGAGCAGAAATTTTGTAAATTTCTGTATTGTTTATTTTTTTATTGTTACAAAACAAATATTAATTCTGCAATTAGAAAACAATAGTATAAAATGGAAAAAAATATAAAAAGGCTCAGCACGGTGGCTCACATCTGTAATCCCAGCACTTCGGGAGGACAAGGTGGGCAGATCACCTGAGGTCAGGAGTTTGAGACCGGCCTGGCCAAAATGGTGAAGCTCCGTCTCTACTAATAATACCAAAAAATTAGCCGGCTGTGGTGGCACACACCTGCAGTCCCAGCTACTTGGGAGGCTGAGGAAGGAGAATCGCTTGAACCCAGAAGGTGGATGTTGCAGTGAGCAGAGATCATGTTATTACACTCCAGTCTGAGTGACAAGAGTGAAATTCTGTCTCAAAAAAAAAAAAAATAAATAAATGTAAAATTTTTTAAAATGGAAAGAGAAAACGCCCATCTCCTTTTTTCTGAACAATTAAGCCTTAAATCCATTAGGCAAGACAGAGCAAGACACTGGGACCTATACTCGGGCAGGTCGCTCTAGAGGGGATATCACAGCTAGCACAGAATAAAGAGGGGGTGTTGACATGGCATGAGGAGGCCAGGCCTGGCAGAGAGAAGGCATGGGGTGGGAGGGCCCACAAAGGGTCAGGGGAGATGCGAGTGGGAAGGGGGACTGCAGAGGGCATGGGAGGTGGCTACACGAGGGGAATTGACCAAGTAAACAGACTAAGAATAACAGGAATCAGCTAGGCGTGGCGGTTCATGCTTATAATCCCAGCACTTTGGGAGGCTGAGGTGGGTGTATCACGAGGTCAGGAGATGGGGACCATACTGGCCAACATGGTGAAACCCCATCTATACTAAAAATACAATAATTAGCTGGGCGTGGTGACATGTGCTTGTAGTCCCAGCTACTCAGGAGGCTGAGGCAGGAGACTCACCTGAACCCAGAAGGCAGAGGCTGCAGTGAGCTGAGATTGTGCCACTGCACTCCAGCCTGGGCGGCAGAGCAAGGCTCCATCTCAAAAAAAATTAATAAATAAATAACAGGAATCACGTTTGTCACTGCTGTTTTTAAAGTGGGTTACAAAAATAAAAAGGGTGAAAACAAAATGAACCTGTGGTCTTGAATTAGAATTGAAACTGTCAGTGTAAACTCATGGCTTTCAATCTACATGTCTGATATAGAAATACAGATATAAATATATGTGTGTGTGTGTGCCTGTGTGTGTGTGTGTGTACACTTAGCTACTCCCTACTCCTGTCCACTGAGAGGGCCAGGAAACAGTGCTAACCCAAGCTACAAGCACATCCAGCACTTGGTTGTGTGTTTTTTTCAGATACAGGGTCTCACTCCACTGCCCAGGCTGGGATGCAGTGGCATGGTCATAGCTCAGTGTAACCTCAGACTGCTGGGCTTCAAGGATCCTCCCACCTCAAGCTCCTGAGTAGCTAGGACTACAGGTGCGCCATCATGTCCAGCTATTTTTTTTTTTTTTTTCTGGTAGAGACAGGGTCTTGCCATGTTGCCCAGGCTCAGCTCAAGCAATCTTTCACCTTGGTCTCCAAAAACGCTGGGATCACAGATGTGCACCAACGTGCCTGGAAGGCACTTACTTCTCAATACTACTCTCCATTAAAAGGAATGAGGACTACTTGGGAGAAATGGCCAGTCTCCAGGGGCTGAGCCTACCTGCTGCTGCTGGGCGCGGAGGTCACCGATCTCCTTCTGGTCTTCCTCATGGAGCCGCTTCATGTCCTCCCACGATTGCTGCAGCAGGTTTCGCTCCCGCAGCAGCTGCCCGTTCTCCCGCCTCAGCATGTCCACGTCATCCTTCAGCCGAGTCTGGTCACTCAGGAGCCGGCTGTGGAGTGTGCTGAAACACGCCACACACGCTCAGTGAGCCCCGGCCAGCCCCTCATGCCCCACCCCATCGCAGGGCATCACGAGCCTTAGGTCCCAACACTCCCCGTAGATACAGCAGACAGGAGCCAGTGGCAGCTAGGTCTGCAGCACTCAGAGGCAAGCCAAAACCTGCTAACAGACCAATTCCAGAAACATCCAAATCACCTTTTACAAACCTGACACCAAAAAGGACACATGTATCTCCAGGGAAGGGAGACAGACACCTTTGGTACAGACCTAGTGCCTCCAAATACTGGGACCCAGGCAGATAGCAGCAGGTGAGTAGGCAAAGACCCTCAGAGGGGTGCTGGGAAACACCCTGTGGGACTATCCTACAGGAAGAAGCTGCAGTATGGCTCCTGGACAGAGACCCAGAGACCTGCCTGACTCCTGCTGCATGTTCTGAATCACTTTCCTGCCTGCCAGGTCTCTGAAGCTGGCAATAAAATGTGAAGGATTAATAGCCTTGTTTTACACTTAAGAAAACTGGGGCCCAAAGGCACAAATCTACCTGCTGTAGGCAGACTACTTGCTGAGTGGGACGGGCAGGACTAGAACCAGAACCCCTGGCTCAAGTCCCAAGAAAAGAAGGGCAAAGGCAGCTGTCTGTGGGTATTGGGGGCCCTGGCCAAGCAGGCCTCACTCACTGGTAGAAGTCAGTCTCCTTGGCCACCTCCTCACACCTCTTCAAGGCGTTGGTGTGCTGGTTCTGCAGGCTCTGCAGGTCCGACATGGCCCGCACACACTGGATCTTCAGCCTCTCGTAGTCAGGATTCAGCCTGTGGTAGGGCCTGGCCCAGAAAGCAAACGGCCCCATGAACACAGGCTCCAGGATTCACACAGACAGGGGAGCCGGGTCCTGGATTAGGCCAGCCCAGTGGTTCCCAAATACTGGTCTCCTGTGCACCACACACACCTGGTTGGTTGTTAAACTCAGATATCCGGGCCTCACTCAGACCCACAGAATCAGAATCCCCAGGATGGAGGGAGCCATGGTTGCCTGAGCTCCCTGCATGGGCCTGGAAAGCTGAGAAGGTGCCGACAGGTTCTGCAGGACCTCCCAGGAGTCTGTGTAACAGGTCTGAGTCCACCAGAAACCTGTGATGAAATGTCTCCTCTCTTTGGACTGGGCGTGGTGGCTTATGCCTGTAATCCCAGCACTTTGGGAGGCCAAGGCGGGTGGATCACTTTAAGTCAAGGGTTTGAGACCAGCCTGAGCAACATGGTGAAACCCTTCCTCTACAAAAAAATACAAAAATTAGCCTGGTGTGGTGATAGGCACCTGTAGTCCCAGCTACTCAGGGAGCTGAGGTGGGAGGATCACTTGAGCCCAGGAGGTCAAGGATGCAGTTAGCCAAGATCACACCACTGCATTCCAGCCTGGGCAACAGAGAGGATCCTGTCTCAAAAATAATAAATAAATATATAAAATATTAAATAAAAGGAATTTCTCCTATCTTTAGAACAATGACTCTCAATCTTGGGTATGCATTAAAATACCAATGCCCTGATCAATTACATTAGCATCTCTAAGGATAAGACCCAAACATCAGGATTTTTTTTCTTTTTTTTTTTTTTGAGACGGAGTTTCGCTCTTGTTGCCCAGGCTGGAGTGCAATGGCATGATCTCGGCTCACCGCAACCTCTGTCTCCTGGGTTCAGGCAATTCTCCTGCCTCAGCCTCCTGAGTAGCTGGGATTACAGGCACGCGCCACCATGCCCAGCTGAACATCAGGATTTTTTAAAACCTCCTCAGGGGATTCCAATTTGCAATCAAGGTTAAGAACACTCGCCATATGCAGTGGTTCTCAGAGTGGGGCTCCCAGACCTGCGGCACAGTATCACCTGGGAACTTGTCAGAAATAGACATTCTTGGGCCTAGTCCCAGCCCCAGCCCTCCTGAGTCAGATGCTCTGAAGGGAGGGAAAGAGAGGTCATGATCTGTGCATTAACAAGCTCTGTGGGTGATTCTGGTGCAGAATCTGTTGCTCAAACTTGAGGACCCTTTTTACAGAGCGGAGGTCAGCAAACTTTTTTTTTTTCTGCAAAAGGCCACAGAGTAAATACTTTAGGCTTTGCACGCTATGTAGTTTCTGTTGCAACCACTCAACCCCGCCTTTGCAGCAGAAAAGCACTCATAGACACTTTGTAACCAATGAGCATGGCTGTATTCCAGTGAAACTTCATCTATAAAACAGGCAGTGGGCCACCCTTGGCCCGTGGGCCATCGTGTGCTAGCTCTTGTGTGCTAGCATAGCACATCCACGTCTTCACTCATCCTGTCTTAAGGCCAACTAACTGAGGGGCATATCCTCATGAACACAAGCTCGGGGATCAGGCTCTGCAGCCCTGGCATAATCCCAGAGGCACAGAGTGCAGAGGCACAGACCCTTGCTCCTGAAAGAAACAGGTGAAACTGAAGTGTTTGCACCAAGCCCCTCTCCCCTCCAGACCTCTCTACCAGCATGGGAGCTAAAGGATAAACCACTCTCTGGCCCTCCTCCTTCCCAGAAAGTCCTCTTAGATCATGCAGGTAGATAAAGACTCCCTCTGCCCCACCCTATGGGTTATCTACCTCTAAATCACAAAAGAAGCAAAAATTTTCTTCAAAGCAACAAAGACACCAGGTAGAATGTGCTCTGTTTAAAACAGATTATGAGGCGCCAGATGCTGTGGCTCATACCTATTATCCCAACACTTTGAGATGCCAAGGCAGGAGGATCACTGGAGCCGAGAAGCTCAAGACCGGCCTGGGCAACATAGACCCTGCTGCTACAAAAAAATTAAAATTATAAAAAAAAATTAGCTGGGCATGGTGGCACACACATGTAGTCCCAGCTGCTCAGAAGGCTGAGGGGAGGTTCCCTTGAGCTGGGGAGGTAAAAACTGCATTGAGCCATGATTGCGCCACTGCATTCTAGCTCAGGCAACAGAGCAAGACCCCGTATCAAAAAAGAAAACACATATGTGGCAAGGAACAGTTAATGTGTTTACCAACCACATAAAACTTTACTCAACTTGGGCAGGTCTAGGAGACAGTGGTAGGGATACACACACACACACACACACACACACACACACACACACAACACACACACGAGCCCACCTTGCAAACAAGCACACCACTATCGGGGGCCTCTCCACATGCATGATGGGGACCTGCCCCACAAACGTGTGGGTGCTGCCTCTGGGAGACATTCCTGGAAGTAAGGTGGGGGCAAGGGGACACTCAGGCAGTACAGCCTGGACCCCCAGGAGCTAGGGGGTGTCTGGGGGTGATAGCATCAGCATCAGGGTAGTAACCCCAGCCATGGGGCCCGGGCAGGGGGGATGGCGCGATTACTACCTCTTGTCAAAGGCCGTGCCGTGCGTGGCAAAGGCCAGGCGCTTTCGAAGCTCATTCCTCTCCCGGGTCATGAGCCGCAGCTGGATGGAGAGGTTCTCCACCTTCTCGTTCACTTGCCGGTCAGTGAGGAGGGGTGGTGGGGACGGCGCCTTCCCGGTGGTGCCTGTGGAAGGGGAATAATAAAGTGAACTCGCCTTCAGCTGGCATTCACTAGGCACCCAACACTGTTCTGAGCTGTTGACTTGTGTTAGCTACTCCTGCCACCCCAACAAGTGGGTCCTCTTAGCATTCCCCTTTCACAGGTGAGAACGCTGAGCCACAGAGGGTAGCAGGTGGAACTGAAACAGTCCAGGCCATCTGGCTCCAGCATCCAAGCACTCAACAACCCCAGTAACCGCCCCAGCAAGGACTCTAAAGATGCCCACTCTCTCCCAAACCTGGCTTTCACACCTCCCGGATGCGACGGTTTTGACCGTAATCCTTGCATCCTCCCGTGCTTCAGAAATGCCGGCTGTTTCCCACCACTAGGCATGGCACATGGAGGAGGACAGACCAACCTGTGCCCTGAGGAGAGTGGAAGACCCGGCTCGAGGAGGAAGGCACACCTGAAATCCAGTGACGTTACTAAAGACCAGGGCAGCCGGGGCCCAAGGGCCGTGTCCCCGCCCTCCCTGACCGGGGCTGGACACTGCACAGCTCCCTTTTGCAAGCCGTCCACCCGCCTGACAGACCTGCCCAACCAGCCCAGGCGTGCAGGCTAAGAGGAGGCTGCTGGCTCCCAGCTAAGGTCAGTGTGACGCGATACAAGTTGGTCCTGATGCCTCTGGGTGCTTAACCCTCACCAGCCCTCATCACCCCTCCTAGGACTGAGAGTCCTGCAGGGAGCCCCACACTTTATGCTCCCAGCACGCAACAGCCACCGCTGCCACCACCGCCTCTGACAAGATCCAAATCCATTTCCAGGAAGAAAGCACCTCATCCCAGGAGAAGAGACCAATCCATGGTGCTTTTATATTGAACCCTGTCAATACGTCTACCTGATATCCCGCCCAACCCTTAGAGGAGCTCACAGCAGCCATCCAATGTGTGGATGGGATCTGGCAGGCTGACTTGTGTCAGGAGACACAGTGCTTGTTCCACAATGGACCCACAGTGCACAAAGGGCATGAGGCATGACAGGTCTTTTGACCCTCTGTGGCATCCTGACCACCCCTGTCTCACTGATCCTTGTTGGCCAAATGTTCATGTAAACCAAGAGTACCCCAAGACAAAAGCTGGGGTCTGGGGCCTTCCAGGAGGGCAAGTGAGGATGGGGAGCTCAGCACCGGGCATGATGAGGCAGACAACAGTGGGAAGGGAGAGCCTCAACTCCCAGCGCTGTACTTTTCAGTGTTTTCAGGTTGTGGAACCCCAAACACCTGACTCCAGCACCCCCAAAATGCACGACAGTCATGTGCCAAATAACAACATTTCAGTCAATGATGGACCTACATTTTGGATGGTGGTCCCACAAGATTATAATGGCATTAGAAAGAAAATAAATTAAAAAAAAAAGATTAAACCACATCTCTACAAAGAAACACAAAAATTAGCCAAGTGTGGTGGCCCATGCCTATAATCTGAAAACTTTGGGAGGCCAAGGCAGGTGGAATCCCTTGAGCTCAGGAGTTTGAGACCAGCCTGAGCAACATGGTGAAATCCTGTCTCTACAAATACTACAAAAAAATGAGCTGGGTGTGGTGTGGTGGCACATGTCTACAGTCACAGCTACTTGGGAGGCTGAGGTGGGAGGATCGCCTGAGCCCAGGAGGTCAAGGCTGCAATGAGCTGAGATCACACCACTACATTCCTGCCTGGGCTAGACGCCAAGAACTTGTCTCTAAAAAATAAAAAGATTATAATACAGATGAAAAATTCCTGTCACCTAATGACATCTTGCTGATCCTGACCCTCTGTAGCCCTAGGCTAATATATGAATGTATTTGTTTTTAACAGAAAAAAGTTTTAAAAGTACAAAAAAATTAAACATTTTTAAAATAGAAAAAGCCTATAGGATAAGGAAAGAAAATATTTTTTAAGGCTGTATAATGTTTGTGTGTGTGTGTGTGTGTGTGTTTTTTTTTTTGAGATAGGGTCTTGTTGTCCCCCAGGCTGGAGTTCAGTGGTGCAATCTTGGCTCACTGCGACCTCTACCTCCTGGGATCCAGTGATCCTCCCACGTCAGCCTCCCAAGTAGCTGGGACTACAGGCATGTGCTGCCACACCCAGCTAATGTTTTCGTATTTTATGTAGAGACAGGGTTTTGCCATGTTGCCCAGGCTGGTCTCAAACTCCTGAGCTCAAGGGATCCACCTGCCTTGGCCTCCCAAAGTGCTTGGATTGCAGGCATGAGCCACCGTACCCGGCCTAATGTGTTTGTATTTTAAGCTAAGTGTTATTACAAAAGAGTCAAAAAGTTAAAAAAAAAAAAAGTTTACAAAGTAAAAAAGCTACGGTTTATTATTGAAGAAGGAAAAATATCTTGTGTAAGTCGAATATAGCCTAAGTATACAGTGTTTACAGAGCCTACAGTAGTGCAGTCATGTCCTAGGCCCTCACCTTCACTCCCCACTCACTCACCCAGAGCAACTTCCAGTCCTGCAAGCTCCATTCATGGAGGTGCCCCATACAGGTGGACCATTTTTTATCTTTTATTCTGTACTTTTGCTGCACCTTTTCTTTTCTATGTATAGACACACAAATACTTACCACTGTGTTATAATTGCCTACCATATCCAGTACAGTACCATGCTGCACAGGTTCGCAGCCTAGGAGCAGCCGGCCATACCACGTAGCCTAGGTATACTGTAGATACCATCTTTGTGTAATCACACTCATGTTTACACAACGACTAAATTACCAAATGAGGATGCATTTCTTAGCATGCGTCCCTGTCATTAAGCAACACAGACTGTGTTTAAAGCTACCAGCACCATGACAACCAGGATTTCTGTGCTCCAGGCTACACCTGTAGGGTCAAAATATTCTTTGGAGGCGAGGCCAGGGGTCAGCATCTGCTCTCCCCAAAGCGGTCTCCTCTACAGCTTCAGAAGCCTTCCCACACCTTTCCCGCAAGAGACCCTCAGCTTTACTGCAGCCCCCAGCAGTATTGCGGGTCAGGCAGGTGATGGTGCCATGTCATCTGACTGACCATAACCTACCTGACTCTCCGTAACCTACCTGACTCTCTCCGTAACCTACCTCTCTCTGTAACCTACCTGACTCTCTCTGTAACCAACTTGACTCTCCGTAACCTACCTGA
>NW_016107326.1:8582046-8597697 GCF_001604975.1 Cebus imitator
TAACCTACCTGACTCTCCCCGTAACCTACCTGACTCTCCCCGTAACCTACCTGACTCTCCCCATAACCTACCTCTCTCCATAACCTACCTCTCTCTGTAACCAACTTGACTCTCTGTAACCTACCTGACTAACCATAACCCACCTGACTCTCCGACAAGTGGAGCTTCCTTTGAACATGCCTGCTACTCATCCTCTAACTAAGCCTAGGGGGAAGTTACGTTCCAGGCATTGATTTCACCGTCACAACAACCTTGCAGGTGTGTACTAATAGCATCATTCCCATTTCACAGGTGAGAAAACTGAGGCCCAGCAAGGTTAGGTGATTGACTTAAGTACCTAGGCAGCCTGGATTCGGGGCACATGCTTCACCCTCATGCCTTGCTGCCTCCCAAATAACAACCATCAGTAACATGCACTTCATGACTGGCAGTTTTTGTTTTGTTTAGACAGAGTTTTGCTCTTGTCACCCAGGCTGGAGTGCAGTGGCACAATCTCGGCTCACTGCAACCTCTGCTTCCCGGGATTCAAGCAATTCTCTTGCCTCAGCCTCCTAAGTAGCTGGGGTTACAGGCATGCGCCACCACATCCAGCTATTTTTTGTATTTAGTAGAGATGGGGTTTCACCATGTTGGCCAGGCTGGTCTCAAACTCCTGATCTCAGGTGACCCACCAACCTCAGCCTCCCAAAGTTCCGGGATTACAGGCATGAGCCACCACACCCGGCCATGCCTGGCAGTTTTTGAAATGCTTTTCATACATTATCCCATTGATCCTCATAAGGTAGATTTCGCCGTTATCCTCATTTTTCACATCAGGAAACACAATCTTATCAAGGTTAAAGAGTGTGTCCAGGTCACAGAGCTATGGAATATGGAATATGGGCCTCTAAATGATCCTAGAACCCAAGGTATTAACCAGACCTCTGTACTTACCCGGCACTCCAAAGAGCTTTTATTCATAGACGTTATGTCTAATAAAATTTACAAGATTAGAAATTAAAACCAAGAAAGAATTTTTAAATATTTACTTATTTTTTAAAAAATCAAAACTCTATTATAAATTCACTTACGATTTTTTTATGAGCCATTAACCACCCTTTCTATTATAAAACAAAACAATGCAGCAGGAAGAGTGACATTGCTCTGCATTTTGTCATGCGGGCTGTTTAACGTCCTGCTTCACAGAGACAGCTGGAGCCTCATCTCTGTGTAATGTCACTGTCACACACCCAGGATGGAACCTTTGGAAAACTCCACTCTACACCATGTGAGGATGAGAGTATAAAAGACCAGTGACATCCTAGTATCATTACGAAAACAGTCTCACCTCGAGAGCCCTCTGAAAGGACCTCAGGGACATCACGCCACACTTTGAGAATGGCTACTCTACGCTATAATCAAGTTCAAGAAATAGCAGAGAAACATCAAATGACCAGTTTCACAGTAGAAAAGCACCACCAGGCCCAGCAACCTACCTTTGGGGAGATAAGAAATTCTGAATTTTCACCCCCATTTTGTAAACGAGGCAACAGAAAGTTGTAGCCCTGGCTTTTGAGGAAGCCAGAGGAGAGGAGAGAAGGTGGCAGGACAGGAGGAGGGGCTCAGAGCTATCCCAACGCATCCCATCTCTGTCTCCAGCTGTCTCAATCCACAGCCATGGGGACCTGGGGGTGGCCGGCCACACAGATAAAGTAGCAGTGACATGTGCCAAGCACAGCCCAAGCACCGGGTTCTATACTAAACACATTTCCATATTCAACTCATTCATCTCCACAGCTCCCTAGAGGGACTGTGCTAGGATCACTCCTTGAGAAACTGACGTCCAGAGGGACTACATGGCTAGGAAAATGATGATTCCCATGCAGACTCAGCTCTGACGCCAGAGCCAATGCCTCAACCACTCCACAAGAGTCCTCCTAATAGGGGAAGATTCCTGTTCCACTTCTCCTGGGCCAAAGGCTTGAGCACACATACAGAAAGTAAGGCCAACCAGACCTGAGATCCATCACACAGCAGGCTCTCTGACCCAGCAGGAAGCGCAGCTGATGCCTTCAGGCTTTTGTAACTCGGGGATGGGGAGGGCCAGGGAGGGCCACAGGGAGCCTCACAACCAATCTCAAGATGTGCTATACCCAGAAGTTCCCAGAGAAGAGCAAGAGTTGTAGAAAATCCTCTCAATCCCCATTCAACAAAAGTTTTTGTCTTAATTGCATCTAGAGGTGGACAGATATTCTGAAGATGATAGTCCTACCATCCAAATGGTCATCAGGACCCTTCAAATGGCCACCACTGGGGGCAGGAAAGGGCAGACTACAAAGGTGCAGAAGGGAATTTGTAGGATTCCCTAAAATTCCCTAAAAGAAGGAAGTGTTCTGCATCTTCAAAGGAACAGTGGTTACATGACTATTTGTCAAAACTTGAACTGTATACTTTAAAAATACATTTTGCTGTATGTAAATTATATCTCAATCAACATAACCTTAACAACAACAACAACAAAATTCTGAGACAGGGTCTTACTCTGTCACCCAGGCTGAGTGCAGTGGCATAATCATGGCTCACTGCAACCTCGACCTCCTGGGCTTAAGTAATCCTCCCACCTCAGCCTCCCAAGCAGCTGGGACTACAGGGGTGTGCGACCATGCCTCGCTAATTATTATTATTATTATTATTATTATTTACTTTTTGTAGCAACAGAGCCCCACTATGTTGTCCAGGCTGGTCTCGAACTCCTGGGCTCAAGCAATCCTCCTGCCTTGGCCTCTCAAAGTGCTAGGATAACAGGTGTGAGCAACCCTACCTAACCTAAAAAAAATTTAAGTTAAGAAAACCAAACTGTGATGCACTGAATGAAGCCATCATCCTAAGAGTGATGTTGACAGGTAAAGAGATGAGGACCAACCTCCTCTGCTCTCACTGTGGTTATTTACAGTAAACATTTTTTTAAAAACGGGCAAAACAAAAACTACCATCAAGCTGGGTTGCCAACAAAAGCCTCCGATGTGGTTCTAACCTTGTGCAGTTGTTCTTCTGGACTCTAACGCAAAGCTGTCAACTCTCCCGTGACCTCAGCCTTTCCTCTCCCAAGTCTGGCAGCCACTGGAGAAGGAGGCAGATTGTCCTTCTCCTTGTGGTATTCAGGATAAGATTTCAGAGGTAAGGGATTTCGTTTGGACTTAAACGGCCCAAAGCGGGAAGACTCCAGACCAGGAGTGGGCTCTGGATGGTGAACAAAGAGCAGCCACCACTGGGCTGGTGGCTTAACAAGGCAGCCCTGGCTTAACAAGGAAGCTGGAGAGAGGAAAGAAGGAAGCAGGACAGAAGGAAGGGGCTCAGAGCCGTCCCAACACAACCTATCTCAGTCTCCAGCCATGAGGACGTGAAGGCAGCCAGCCTCTCTCTCACTTGAGTGTGAGAAGGAAGGCAGAAGAATCCTGGGTCCCCATCACAGGAATCCTCAGCTCCTTGTGCCAGTTGCCCTGGCTGCTACGGTCACCGGCACCAAGGCTCAGCAAACAGCCTGGCAGCTGGGTGGACTTCTCAGCCACCACCCTTTGTCCTGGGCACCTCACTGCCATGCTCCTGCTGACCCTGGAGGCGCCTCCTCAGTCTTACAGCTAAGCAGTTCTCAGCTTTGCTTCTAAGCGCTGCAGCCCTGTGCTTCCAGGAGCCACAGAGATGTCTAGGTAAACGTCCTGGCCACCTCCAGGCTCTAGCTGCCAGGGAGAGGTGAAGCAGTGGCAGAGCACAGCCATTAGAGCACTAAGTCGTTCTCACCTACAACCCAGGACAGCCAGAGCGATCCAGGAAAGACCCAGTCCCCGCCTGGGGTGAACCAGTACTTCTTAAAGTGCCTAAGCTTCACTAGAGAACCTATTAGAAAGCAAAATTTCAGGTCCCACGTGGACCCACTGAATCAGAAATTCTGGGGGTAAGGCCTTGCAGCCCTCTGTGTTGTAAAAGCCCTCCAGGTGATTCTGATGCCTGGCAAAGTTTGAGAACCTCTGTTCCAGACCAAAGTTGCATTTGCTGGCCAGAGTGGACTTACTTCTCCCTTGTTTTACTGGCTATCTGGCAGCCACTGCCTTTAAAGGAATCCCCCATTGATGTCCTCAATGATGAAGGGAAGGACACCTCCCCTTAGTCAATGGGTACATGACTCCAGCTCAGCTCTTTCCCCAGCTTGGAGTGAAAGGAGGTTAGATTCCAATGCAGCAAGCCCAGGCCCCAGCTCTCCAGCCAGATCAAAGAAAGACCTGCTTTAGAACCCGTGACTCAGGGTCTGCTTTTCAGAAACCCAAACCAACATAAGCAGCAATGGCCAACTACTTCCCTTGTGTCTGAGTCCAAAGCACCTTTTCTGGGAGGCCTAATACAAGGGTCACTTCCTCCAGGAAGCTTTCTCTGATTCCCCTCATCAGAAGTAACTGTTCCTTCCCCTGTGTTACTTCTTTCTTCCTGCTCTACACAGGGCAGAATGGCCAGTTGTGCCAGACAGCGCCTGTCTCCCTGGCAGTGTGATAACATTAGGGGCCGTGCCTCACCGTGATCCCTATGAGCACTAAAAACCTGCCCCACCAGAAGGAGGCATTCCCACCTCTGAAAAACTGACTTTGCAAAGGGTTACCCCGGATTCAAAAGTCTGGGCCAGGAGGGAAGAATCAGAGGTCACGGGGCGTCAGTGGGCAGCCCCCTGCTTCCCTGATGGCTCATCCCACCTTGCCCTGTCAACTAGAAGGAGCACTTTCAAGGAATCTTCCCTGGGATATGAGGGAAGCCCTCCAGCTCTTTCTCCTGCCAGTGAGTCCTGGAGACCTCTCCTGCTATATTAATGTTCATGGAATATAAGGCTCACTTTACAAGTGCTGCCCAAGAATGTCTCTTCTCCTGCTTAAAACCTCTCCAGTTATCCAAGAAGAAAAATAAGAGGCTACTGAGAAATTAGGTCAGGATGAATGGAGAAGAAAAAATATCCATTGCCTGAAACGAGCGTGCAGTCCCCGGGCAGATCCATAGTGCAGGGTCAGGGGCAGGTCACAACAACAGGCCCAGGAGGCTGGGGAGGGCCTCGGGAAGCTGTGTGTGCTTAGCTGATGAAAACCCATGGAAACTGCCCGAGGAGGCCTTGGCACAAAGACCTGCAGCCTGTAAGGCTGTTGGCAAAGGTATGGCGAATTATGAGTAGGGCCAGGCTGGAGATCTGAGACTGGACAGCCCCCTAAGAGAAGGCTGTCTATACAACCAAGGCTTTAACCTCCAATTTCCTCTCATGCTGAAGACAACCTGCCATTGTTTCCCAGCCGTTTCCATTTAGGAAGATGTAAATGGGAAGGTGGAGGTGATGTTTTTATTATAAGGATCTCGCTCTTCCCTTTCTCCTCAGGTTCCTAAGGTCACCATGTGACCTTACCAGTGACCCCTCCTGCCAGGGTGCTGTGTGCTTGCAAAGACTTCTGCCTCTCGTCAGGTGTGGCTGAGCCAGCAGAACTCTTTGGCAGATGCTGGAGCGTTCCTGGGGCCAACCACACCAGGCATTCCACCCCGAGGGATCGGTGCAAGCCTAGCACAGACATTCCAGTCCCTTCCCAGGGATGAGGTTAGGCTGGTCCATCTCAAACTAGAGGGCTATTAAGCTCTAGGAACCCTCAGAGTTTCTGATGCAGCAGGTATGGAAGGAAGCTCGAACCCCTAGAACAGGGGCACTCATCAGAGATGAGTAGTCCGGGGACCAGGCTTTGTGAGCCACTGTTTTCAGCGCAAACAAGCTGCCAATTGTGGTCAATGAGAGGGGGCCATGCTGAGGGGACTCTGGAACAGGTTCCTTTGCTCATAAGGAGCCGGCCACTCACTGGAGATGGCTACAGAGCACTTGGAATGTGATGGATTTGGGTGAGAAACTAGAAATTTAAATTTCATTTTAATTCATTTAAATTTAAGCACCTGTGGCTAGTGGCGCCCATACTGGACACTGCAGCCCTAGGCACCCTCGGGTCTGGATGTGATGGCTGGAGCTGCTGCGACAGACACCCCACCATGAGCATGCAGGAAGACACCGCACCGAAGAGGGCGGAGCCGCTCCGCCATGTACTGGCTGACCTTAGCACAGCTTTGTGTGGGAGCTCATACGTTTCCCAATTGGTTAAGGCAGCGTGAGTGGGTGTTCCCTGCTGCCTGCACCCAAAGGACAATGGCAACCTCAAGCAGAAGAGCAAGAGAAGCAAAATCAGTTCTCTGTGAACTCAAGAGGCTTTGCCCAGAAGGGATGCAACCAGTTTTGTTTTGTTTTTTGTTTTTTGTTTTTTTTTGAAATGGAGTCTCACTGTCGCTCAAGCTGGAGTGCAGAATGGTGTGATCTCAGCTCACTGCAACCCCCACCTCCTGGGTTCAAGTAATTCTTCTGTCTCAGCCTCCCGAGTAGCTGGGACTACAGGCATGCACCACCAAGCCCAGCTAATTTTCGTATTTTTAGTAGAGACGGGGTTTCATCATGTTGGTCAGGATGGTCTTGATCTCTTGACCTCGTGATCTGCCTGCTTCAGCCTCCCAGAGTGCTGGAATTACAGGAGTGAGCTACTGCGCATTAAATATCCAGACACAGACAGTACAGACCCAGCCTGCTCCAAGAAACACCTCAGAGCACTGCCCCTCTGCCTGCCTGTGACTTCCAGGAAGAATATGGGGATATTGTTGGCAGCTCCATTGCAAGGACTGAGCCAGCTTCAGGTGCGTGCAGAACCAATTGGTGGGTCATGGCCATGACTCTTCTTCCAGAATATGCTGGGGTCCAGCTGCCCAAGAAGCATCCTCCTACTCAGGCTAGGAATTCCACCATCAGCAGTAATTGCTGTGGGTTAGGCAATACCCCTCTGGAATCCTCTTTCAGAATGCACATGTGTCTAGGAAAGGTAACCATTTAACCATTGAAATGCCGATGGGAATGAGTTTGCTGATTGCTATCTGGTGAAGGGTGAAAAACTAGACAGGTCAGAGGAGTATGCTCAGGGCTTACCCAGTCCACAACCTTACAAAAGCCTCACCTTCCCCATCTACTGATCCTGACTGCCCCACTCCATGCACTTCCTGAAGGGTGAGTCCCACATTCCAAATTCCAACAATCCCATCATTCCATTGATGTGTCTCGGGGCACCAAAAGCAGACAGAACAAAGTGACAGGATACCGTTAGGAGCTTTGAATTGCAGTCCCAGAAGAGCCCACCCTGAGCCCTAAACAGGATGAGGATTCTGGGAGGAACTGTGTTTTTATGGGTGGAATTGTGGGCCCCCAAAAGATGCTAAAGTCCCAATCCAGTGTGAACCTTATCCGGAAAGGTTAAAGTGTCACCTTTCCTAGGCACATCTTCATTCTAAAAGGGGATTCCCAAGAGGGGCGCTGCTCAGCCCACAGCAGTTATTATTGCTGACGGTGGAATAGTCTTTACAGATGAGGTCATGCTGGCATAAGGCAGGCTCCTAGGCCAATCTGACCAGTGTCCTTCCTTATTAAAGTGAAACTTGGAGACAGACACACGCAGAGGGAGAACATCACGTGAACACAAAGGCAGAGATCAATGTGATGTCTGCAAACCAAGGCGTGCCAAGGATTGCCAGCAAGCCACCAGAAGCGAGGAGAGAGGCCTAGGACAGATCCCTCCCTAGCGCCTTCAGTGCGTGTGGCTTCACTGACACTTTCATCTTGGGCTTCTGTCCTCCAGAACTGTGAGACAATGAATTTCTGTTGTGTAAGCCACCTGGTCTGCAGCACTTTGATATGGCAGTCCTAGCAAACTCAGACGGAACTCCCCCGCTGGTCACTGTCTTCCTTCTCATCACACTGCCCTCCCCTTCCTACAGCTACTTATTCAACTGTTCCCCACCAAAAGACCCTAACATCCAGAAGTGTGGCGCCCACGTCCGCCTGATTTGCCACTGTGGCCCTAGCCCACCTCTGGCATACTGAAGGTGTTCAGGATGTGAACTGACATATGAAAGAGCTGTCCTGACTAGTTCGAGAATCTCAGGCATGTGACTTCCCCTCCCAGAATGTCAATTTCCCCATCTCTCTACAGGAGGAAAAGAAAAAAATTGGAGTAGACAACCTCTGTGGGTCCTTCGGGCTCAAAAGATGCCGGGACTCAACCACTGAAGGTTTCTGCATCCATCATGGTCAGATCAGGCCATGAAAAACCCCACTAGAGGTGTTAAACAGAGGGCACATCATGCAGGAAATGAGCCACGGAGGTGTGGGAAGGCTGAGAGACTACTGTGGCCTTCCTGTTGGATTTCAGAGAACTCGGAGAAGGGCTGGCCTCATTGTATGGGCTTTCTGGAACCCATGTTCAGAGAAACATATAAAATTCAGCATAGACTGGCAATGCCTATTCCCAAGGCAACTCCAAAAGGGGTGAAGTCTCCTGGGTAGCGGTCACTGAGTTACTATGAGGCCTTTGGGGTGGGGGTGGGGGTGATGGGACTACAGGCTCCTCTAGAAGCCCTGTACCCTGACAAAGTAAACAATGCCAAAACATGTACCTCCCAGCACTCACCTCCCCACCTCCCTTCTAACATCAGAACTGGGTTTTTGCTGACGGGAGAAAGTGTAAATGAAATCAACAGAAGATGATCCTGTGAGTACTCTGACAAGGGAGGGCCACCTTCCTCTCCCATGAACTCCAGCTGCCCTGGCTCCCACTCAAACCCCTGGCCCCCCAGAAGGCGGTACTCACCCACACTGCTGAGGGAGCTGCTGCTTTCTGAGTCTGAGGGCATGGTGGACAGGACGCTATAGGTAGAACCTGGGGAAAGAGGGGAGACCATGTTACTAACCCCAAGGGGTCACTCATCTTCACCCAAAGCCACTGTCAGGCCAGCTGATCATCAGTCAATGCCAGGCCATGAGAGCCACATGTACCAGGCACTAGAAATCCACATCTGGGGCCCAGCAGAGGAGGTGCGCTCAGCAGATCTGGACTTTGGTGTTTCTGCCCAGCCTCTCGCCTCACTTTATTGGCCCCTCCTGCTCTGGGTGGGTGGGCAGCGGGGAACTTGGAGCCAGTCAGCTGACTTCTTGTTGGAACATCTGGAGAAAGGCTTAGCAAGGGAGTGACGTGCCCCGGGTAAAGATGGGGTTTGGGGGTTTCCTACAGATCTCTATCAGTATGATTCTGGCTTCCATGAGGAGGGTAACAGAGCAGAAATTAAACTGAACTATCTTTTCTTTTTCTGTTTTGCTCTTAGGTTCTAACTGTATTAAGCTCACTTCTCAATAATTTAGTTAGTAACTGCCCCCTTATTAAAAGTTACTCCTAAAATGATGAGCAATTATACCATTACCAAAGCCAGAATGTAGCACGTTTTTTTTGTCCACACTTAATATTAATTCCTAGTTGTGGACACACAACCACTGTGGTTTGGTTTGAATTCAAATATTTTCAAAACCAGATGTTACCCGCCTAGCACTGTGAAGACCAGTTTCTGAACCTAGCTCTACGTAGGTGCCCATAGTTGGGTCGTGCTGAGCAAGTCACTTTTGATTTCTGGAACTCTATTTCCTGGTTTGTAAAACGAAGGAGTTCAACCAGACAGCTTATAAGGTCCCTCCCCCATCCCATTTCAGCAATTACATTTCCATGGTTAACAGAAACAGAAGGTACGTTTTGCTCATCAAGACCATGGATGACACAAAATTAAAAGGGAGCGCGAACTGACTCAGAGACTAAATTGGGAGGGGACAAAGCATAACACGCAGAGATGGTAGGTCAAAGAAAACAAGGACGAATACAGTGTTTTGTTCCTGGAGCCAAAAGAACTATACAATGAAGAGCGGTATGTACCAGGCCAAGTGGGTGAGCTGGAGATGGAATTTTTGCAATAAGGGCTTTGAACAAGCCTTAGGGCTCTGGCATCAGAAAGCTGCCAAGAACTAATGAGATCCTGGACTCCAGAACCAGACATGTAGGGACCAAATTTAAGGAGCTCCCAGCTGGACACGGTGGCTCACGCCTATAATCACAGTGCTTTGGGAGGCCGAGGTGGGCAGATTGCCTCAGCTCAGGAGTCCGAGACCAGCCTGAGGAACATGGTGAAACTCATCTCTACAAAAAATACAGAAACTTACCTGGGAATGGTGACACGCACCTGTAGTCCCAGCTACCTGGGAGTCTGAGGAGGGAGAACCACCTGAGCCCGGGGAAGTCAAAGCTGCAATGAGTCATGATGATGCCACTGCATTTCAGCCTGGGCAACAGAGTAAGATCCCGTCTCCAAGAAAAAAAAAACATCTTCCACTGCAACTCTTGACTAGCACCCCACGCATATCTTTGGAAGGGAAAGAGGAGAAATTAAGAAATTGGGGTAAGGCAGGGGAAAGGAAGATGCATGTAGGTGGGAGGCTTCTGGGGGAGAGGAGAGACCTTGAGGGGAAAGCGAGGAGACTTTGCTGGGGAGGTGAGGATCATGCAGGAGGGCAGAGAGACAGACTGCAGACTGGTGAGCTAGCAGGTGTGTCCATCACAAAAATAGATGAAAGGGGAGAGAAAAAAAGAAAAAGCAAGCAAAAAGCAACTTTGGTAATGGCAAGAACTGGGACAGGAAAGACTCGCAATGACCGGTAGCCTCATTATCACATTTTCAGAGACTTCTGAAGGATCTGAAGGTGTTGAGCATGGACTGAAGAAGAGGACTGGGGAGTGGGTAGGTGTCTTGTCCCTCAGCAGGACCACCGGAAGGGATTAGATTTGCTCTTGATGGCCTCCAGCAGCCAAACCAGGAGCAGTGGGTAGATGCTGGAGAAAGCTGCATCTCTAAACAGGTCAGGATGACCACAGTCAGCACTGCCAGGTATGAAAAGCCTGGGGGTGAGAGAGTGAGGGAGGCCCAGCACTCAGTGGCATGGATGCCATGGGGAAGTCAGTGCATTTAAAGAAAGATGAAACCAGAAAACCGGGTTCAGCCTTGAAATTCTGTGATTCTGCTAAAAAAAATGAATAACCCATGTTCCACCTCCCATATCTGAAGTCCGACCCACACTATGAGTTTTGCTCTGCAGTATCTCTGCATTTTTGTCTCAACAAAACAATGAGCATCACACATTTTTAACCCCTCTCTCTTTCTACATCATACACATTACATGTGGCTTCAATATCTGTGAAATAAAGTCAATTGCAATTTGGGCAATCCGTTGATATCTCCAAAGAACAAGAACCCAACACAATGTCTATTTTCTAAACTCAACTGTCATTTTTTAAATAGCATTTCTTCTTTATGGGGGCAAGGAAGGCTAGCCGACTGATACATGAGCAGACTGTTTTTGGAAGACGCCTACTCTGAAAAGCAGGCACAAATAAATTGTCACCTCCAGAAATCTCTACGCTCAACCCATCCCGGCTGACGACACTGGCAGCCTGTGGTCCGGATGCCGCTGCTGGAATGCTCCCCTCTTTCTTACTGTTGGCATCAGCGGCGCCCCATCTTCCAGTAAACTGCTTCTCCTCTTCAAATTGTCTCTCTCCTCCCCCGTGGCGAGTTTCCACTGTTAATTAAGCTTGGCAGACACCCTGCCCTCTCTCCAACCACCTCCCTCCCTGGCTGGGGGAGTCCACGGGCCAACCGACACGTTCTGTTCCTCTTCTCTGTCCCTGCAGTCCTGACTGGGCTCTGGGGCCTGACCAGGGCAGCGTGACATCTCTATGTGCATCTCTGGGTATCACCCCCAGCCCCTCCCCAGGAAGCTGGCAGGGATCCTAGGAGCTGGTGGGGGGAGTGGTTGGATGAGAAAAATTGGATGAGACCCAGTTTTTACAATGTTCCCAGAGCCTTGGACGTCATTAAAGGGGAGAAAAAAGGCCCAAAGACGACATTGTCTTGGTCATGTTTTGTCTTGGTCACGCTTTGTCTCTGCCGTTATTGTTGTCCTAAAGGCCTGTGTGGTCAGGACTGTCAGAAAAAGGCAAAAGAAGCCACTGTTCTCCCCAATGTCACACGGTGTCCTTTCAAGACCAGTGGCTTCCATGAGGCTGAAGGACAGGTGTCAGCATCCTCTGCCACACCCCAATCCAGGAGAAGGAGACAATTTCCCCCAAGTTCTCCTGAAGGCACCTCCACCCCACCTGCCCCTGAAACCTAGGATGGGCTGCTGTGGAAGGAGAAATGGTGTGGAGGGACATTCTCCACCTCAGAGTGGCCAGGGCTAACGGGGACTATAGGATCAGCCTCCTTATGTGTACACACACACACACACACACACACACACACACGGGAACAGGGCACCGACCACAAACTCATGCAAACTACCAAGTATTGTGCAGAGGTCCTGATGAGACCCAGAGAGAGTGGATGATGTGGGAACATTTCCAGAAGAGGCCAAGTTTGGACGTGAACATGTGGGCCAGAGCGTGATACCAGGAGATTCTTTACTATGAAAGGAACTACTTGGGCAATGCAAGCTCTTATTCAGCAGGTGAGGGTGGGGTTTCAGAATGCATTTCTCACAAGCCCCCAGGGCAAGCGCTCCACACACTGGCCCAGAGCTGGAGTGCGCAGGTGCGATGCACACGGAGGCTACAGCTGAAACCCTGGGAGGGGCAGAAGGAAACCTCTGGGAGGAAACCAGCCCGGTGACCCTCTGGGATTGGCCCCAGCTACAGGCACTGTCTGTGTCCTTTCCAAGAGCCCGGCCCCTGCTAATTCTATTTACTCTGTGACTCAGCACCATTGGATCACGAAGACCACTTCAAAAGAACTTCCAGTAAAAATCACCCAAACAATAATGAAATGCCCCAGCCCTCCCAGATTCCCTCCCACAGCCCATGGGGCCCAAGAGAGATGGAAGTGCACCCCCAACACACCCCTTCCATTCACCTGGAGCTTGTAAAGGCTCTGGTGACTCACACTTCCTCTTTGTGAAACCCGCAATGGCTGAAGGAACTTGTTCTAGCCTTGAATCAGCACACAGAGTTCTCCCTGTCCTCCAGAAGAGACCAGGCAGAAAGGCAGAGTGCTGACAGCTCAGGGTCACGGGAGGCCAGCACCCCCTACCTCAGTCCCTGGGGAAAGGGGAGGGAGAAAGCAAGCTGCTACTCCCTGGGGCTCTGGGGTCCCTGGAGACAAAGCAGGAAGTACTGCCTGGGCCCCAGGACAACAGTCACTTCCAGGGCACCTGCCTCACCTTGCCACCCTCCTCTAGCTCACACTGGGGAACCACAGCCTACAGCAGAATGACCGAAGGTGCCCAGTCACTCCCAAACCCGCATGTGTCAGCCAAGTTCCCAACACGTACCCTGCACCCAGCATGGCACTGGGCCAGGTTCAGGAGAAAGAATGGCAAGCCAGGGGCTCAGGAACCTCGAGGTTACTCACCTGCTATGAGTAGCCTTCAGAAGAAGGCCCTTCTCTCTGAGCCAAACAGTAATGATTACAGCACAGCTGGAGCCAACCTGCCTAGAGTCAGCTCCCAGCCCAGCCCCTTATCAGCTGTGTGTCCTTAGGGAAGTCACTCTGCCTCTCTGTGCTTCCACATGCTTATCAGTAAAATGGGATGATAGGAGTACTTATCTCTTAGAGCTGTTTGTGGATAAACTGATTTAAAGCAGGTTAAGTATCCCTAATCCAAAAATCTCCAAAATCTCCAAAAACATTTTGAGCACTGACATGACACCACAAGCAGAAAATTCCACACCTGACCTCATGTGATGGGTCAGTCCAAATGCAGGCACAGGGTACATTCTGCTTCCTTGAGGAAAAACAAAATTTATCTTCAGGCTCTGTGCATATAAGGAGCATATGAAACACAAATACATTTCACATTTAGACTTAGGTCCCATCCCCAAGATATTTCATTATGTACAGCAAATATTCCAAAATCTGGAGAAATCCGAAATGCAAAAACACTTCTGGTTCCAAGGATTTCAGATAAGGGATATTCTGCCTGTATGTGAAAAGTGATTAAAATAGCACCTTGCACAGCCAGTACTCTAAGTGTTACCTGCTGTTATCATGGTCAGACCAGACCTGCAGAGGGCCCTTGCAACTCTGCTGTCCAATTCCTCAACTACCTACATGGAAAGCTGTACTAGAGTGACAGGTCACACAGTCCACAAGCAAACTGCTGCACTGTATGGCACTAAGAAAAATAATAGCGGCTAATAGGTACTAAGCACTGTTAAGTGCTAGGACTGTGCTAAGCACTTTGCATGTAGTGCCTCCATTAATTTCCATGACAACGCAGAGGTTGTCATTAGGCCCATTTCACAGAGGAAGAAACTAAGAGTTGGAAAAATCAATCTGCTTAAGGTCGTGCTAGAGCTACTAAGAACGCAAACAGGATACAAACCCAGGCAGTCTAGCCCAGCACCCAGGCTCTCAATCCTACACACAATACTGCTGCCTGGCTCCACGGGGAAGAGCAGTCAGAGAAGACTTCATGGAGGAAGGGGCCTGGAGCTGGCCCTGGAAGGTGGTGGCCTTGGATAACAGGAGAAGCCAGATCAGCTTGCAGGAGACAACAGGCAGAACTATTTCTCTGGGAGGGTGAGAACTCTCAGAGCAGGGCCAGCTCTATTCCCTGGGAGTGGGCTCATCCCCTCCCTGCCCAGCTCTCCACACCGAGACAACACTCAACAGGCATTCTGAGCTGACCCACTTGTATCCAAGTGGGAAGAAAGAGGAGGAGGAGCTGTGGCTTCATGGTCCCCATTCCATACCCATGCCTGTGATGGCTGCAGAGGGAAGTCGCAAGGGTGTGGGCAAGCCCTCACTTGAGAGCCACTCAATTCTGGGAACTGCAGAGAAAAGGAAGGAGGTGACAGAGTGAGAGTTGTGGAGTGCTATCACCTTTTACAGGCTCGCCTTCCCCGATCTAAAGCCCTCCTGGGATGCTGGGGGAACAGAGGGCTCAGATCCTACTAGTGGGCTACTAGGAAGCCGGCTTGCAGAACCATTCTCAGTAATCAGGTGAGAAGTAAGGTGACAGGGGAAAAAAAAAAAAAAAAAAAAAAAGAACTGCATTCAGGGTAGCCCTAGCCCCTCCCTAGGGACTCAGCCTCCTACCCCTTAAAAGCATGACCCAAGGCTGCAGGCACTGAAACCCAAACTTGGAAGCTGACATGCCCCAATATTTCAGGGAAGGTATAGCGTGACCATGGCCCCAGAATGGAGCAACCACAGACACTGGCATGTCATCAAGGAAGTCCTGCTCACACATGCCTTATATGCCACCTCAGGGTGGGAAAATCCCGTTCTCCTGACATGCAGAGGGTGGTTGGTAACTCAGGCAACACCCGCTGTTACCTTTGAGTTAAGCAAGATTCACCCTTCATGTGCACAGCCCGCCCCAAAGTACCAGGTTTGTAAGTTAAGATTTAATATTCATTTTCCCCAGCTGAGATATTGCTATAGTATCCTCCACCAACTTTTAGAACAAGCAACATCACTATGGTTAAATATATATATAGTAATGATGCTGGTTCCCCCCATTTCTGATCATTATAAGAACTGTTCATCCATCTCTAAAATGTAAAGGTGGCCAGGTGAGGTGGCTCATGCCTTTAATCCCAGCACTCTGGGAAGCTAAACTGGGAGGATCCCTTAAGGTCAGGAGTTCAAGATTAGCCTGGGCAACAGAGCAAGACCCCCATCTCTCTTTTTTTTTTTTTTTTT
>NW_016107326.1:8598586-8622377 GCF_001604975.1 Cebus imitator
AAAAAAAAAAAAAAAAAAAAAAAAAAAAAACTGGCACATCAAGAAGGAAAGATGGAAGTTCGCTGAATTTCAAGGGATGAAAAAAGTCCACAGTCAGGCAGCCTGCTTGTCCTCATCAGCAAAGCAAAGGCTCCTGGAGGCTTTGGGATGACCACAAAGGCTGTGTCTGATGAAAGCCACTCTCTTTGTTCTGTCTCCCTTCAGAGTTTCTGGGCTGCAGGTTGGGGATGGGAGCAGGGAGGGAGGGAGAGCAGTGGGGGGACCTGGGACCACCAACCTGACACCAGGTGGGAACACCTCTCAGTTCTGGCTTTCCATCACCAAAACCAAGCCCTGCTCCCTGCTGTCACTCCTGGCCGGGCTGAGACAGTTCTGTACCTAAAAGACACAGGAGGAGGCCCAAAGAGGGTCTGATGAACTCAGCAGGAAGAGGACAGGACCATCATGCTATGCCCTGGAAGGTGAGAGTGGAGGGGGGGACAAGGAACACAGCCAAGCCTGACAGTACCTGCAAAGCGAGGAGCACAGCTAAAGGAGTGGAGCAGGGCAGGCCGCAGTGCCTCTGCCCAGCCACCCTGACAGCACATGCCACACCAAGCCCAGACAGGAAATCCGAGCAGCACGGGCACCCAAGGGGCAGCCAAGCCTCCATTATGTTCCAGCCGGACATCCCCCAGGGGGCATGTCTGCCCTGGAATAAACTTCTGATAAGCCCCAGAAGTCACGACAGGCAGGAAGCAGCTCTCTGAAAGGCACCGGGCACTCAGGCTCCCTCCTGCTCTGGCCCAGTGCTCAATTTCTACTACTCAGTAAATGGAGAAGAGGCTGCCTCCCTCCCACACTGGATGGCACGAATACCTTGCAGAGTACACTGCCCTCCACCCTCCCAGGGCACCCATACCAACGCAGGCTCTGCATCAGACTGGCTGGCTCAGGCCTGCCACTCACCGGCTGTGTGACCTCAAAAAAGTTGCTTCTACTTTCTGTGCATTTCCTCATTTATAAAATAGGAAGAATAATGGCTGAGGAGAACAGAATGAGCGAAGAGAGGGAAAGCCCTTGGAACAGAGCCACGTGCACAGCAAGTGATCTACAAACACCAGCTCTCATTACTGTTACCTCTTGCAGGCTCCTAAGGAAGGCAGGACATGGAGTGGCCTCTGCAGTGTACACAGATGTCAGGTGCTATGGACGGGACCTGGAGGACAGTCACCTGGCCTTCCCTTGACTTGTAGAATGTTTTGCTGGTAGAGGCTCTGTACCGAATACTCTGTGTGCCTCCCATTACCATCTCCCTCAAGAGCTAATGCCTCCCCCTCACCCCAACTATCAGTGTTGCCCCTCAATATCTGAATACAGCCCTATCTATGCCTGTGTATTATCCTCCGTTAGGACAAGGAGGCCTCCTCTCCCCTCCCACCATTCCACGTGACCATGGCAATTCCAAGCCATTCCCAGTATCCCTTGTGATTTCCGGTTCTCTGATTCACAAAGAACAAACCAGAGTGCTCACTGTGTGCCTAGAATCACACCAGGCTTGCCCCTCCACTCACCAAGTTCTGGTCCCACCACCTACACACAGACATCAGTCAGTGCCCTGTAAAAGATGCCATTTGTTGGTGGGTGTGTCTGTCCCCAGAAACACAAGGCCCATTCATTTACCAAATGCCGGGTGAAGTACTGGGATGCAGCAGGGAGCAAGATGGACAAATCCCTGCCCTCATGCAGCTCACGTGAACAGGGCAACAGGGTGGGGGGAGAAATAAACAAACATAAACTGTATTGGGTAGTAAGTGCTATGAAGAAAAATGCGGCAGAGTTAAATGGTAGGTGGTGGGGGTGGAAAGGAGATGTGGCTATCGTGGTACAGTGGTGGCAGGGGTCTCTCTGGGCAGGTCATCTTTCTGCAGAGACCTGGAGGAAGTGTGGAGTGCTAGAGAAAGACTGCTCTAGGCAGAGGAATAGCAAGTGCAAAGGCCCTGGGGCCTGCCCATGCAGGAGGCCTGTGTGCTGTGGGTGGCGTGACCTGCAGGAAGATGCAGATGAGGTCAGTGGGGCAACATGACAGCTCCAGGCAGGACCATAGGGGCCACAGAGAGGATTCGGGGCTTTATCAGAGTGAGATGGGAAACCTCTGGAAGCTCTGAATAGAGGAAACGCATGATCTTATACCTACCTAGGCTCATTAGATGCTTTGTTGAAAGGCGTCCATAAGCAGGGAAGCATGGAAACAAATCAGACAGCAAACTCTCAAGTCCAGGGGAGCAATGGTGAGGGCTTGGACCAGGGTGGCAAGAATGGTGCCGGTGAGAAGTGGCTGGATTTGAGGGATATTTTGGAGCTTTTCTTTCTTTCCTATTCCACATTTGGCTTGGAGCAGAGCTGAAAGGATTTGCTCACAGGCCAAATGTGGAATAGGAAAGAAAGAAAAGTCAAGGATGACTCCAGGGTTCTTGACCTGGAAAGCGGAAGGATGAAGTCGGTCCCTGCTGAAAGGGAGAAAACTGCAGGAGGAACAGATGGGGGAGGGAGGGAGGGAATCACGAGTTCCCATTGGGCGTGGTCACGAGTGAGGTGCCTACAGACACATAAGGGAGGTGTCAGGCAGGCAGATGATACACAGACCTCAAGTTCAGAGACAAGGTCATGGCTAGAGATATAATCTGACGACTGTCAGCATATGCTTAGTATTTATTTTGATTTATTTATTTTTCGTTTGCTACAAAGACGTGTCCAAAATATGCTTAGTATTTAAAGTGATGAGCCTTGACAGGATCACCCAAGGAAGGAGTATGGATAGGAAGGGCAGTGGAGAGGTCCAAGGAAAGAACCTGGGCATCCAGGGGCTGAGGGGGAAGATAAGAAATCAACCAAGAAGACAGAGGATAAGTGGGGAGTGAGGTAGGAGAGTCGACCCCTGAGTAAAGAAACTGAACACGGCCAGGCGTGGTGGCTCACACCTGTAATCCTAGCACTCTGGGATGCCAAGGCAGGCAGATCACCTGAGGTCAGGGGTTCAGGATCAGCCTGGCCAACATGGAGAAACCCCATCTCTACTAAAAGTACAAAAATTCTCCAGTAACAGTTTGAATGTAAAATTAAAATATATATATACAAAAATTAGACAGGCATGATGGTGCACGCCTATAATCCCAGCTACTCAGGAGGCTGAAGGAGGAGAAGCACTTGAACCCAGGAGGTAGAGGTTGCAGTGAGCCATGATCGCACCACTGCACTCCAACCTGGGTGACAGAGTAAGACTCCATCTCAAAACTTATAAATAAATAAGAAACGGAACACAACTGCATGTGGCCAGGGATTAGGGAGGTGCACAGATATGCCCACGTTGCTTAATGGTGAAAGTAAGACAGACACACAATAGTCTTGACTCCTGATCAAGCTGAATCTGCACTCCACCTACACCCTGAACTTCCCCAGTTTTCAAGGAGGCTGATGGAAATGAGGCAGAGCTTACGGACAGCCTTCAACATATACTAGGCATCCTACATGTCACAGCTTATGTTTTTGTTGAGTGCCACTACACTAACATCAGGTAACATTTATTGAGTACTCGTTGCAGGAAAGGCATTATTAATACAGATTATTTCATTTAATTCTCCTAACAACCCTTCAAGATGGGCCACTATCAACTCATCTTCTAGATGAAGAAATGTAGGCTCAGAGAAGCCAAGCAACTTGCCCCAGGCCACAAAGCTAGTAAGCAGAGGGTCCCAACTCAAGCAGGACTCTCATCCACTAACCCTAGAGTTCCTCTGGTGGTTTTTTGTTGTTGTTGTTGTTTGGGTTTTTCTGAGACAAAGTATAGCTCTTTCACCCAGGTTGGAGTGCAGTGGTGTGATCTCAGCTCACTGCAACCTTCATCTTCTGGGTTCAAGTGATTCTCCTCCTGCCTCAGCCTCCCAAGTAGCTGGCAATATAGGCATGTGTCACTGCTCCCCGCTAATTTTTGTATTTTTAGTAGAGACAGGATTTTACCACGTTGGCCAGACTGGTCTTCAACTCCTGATCAGACCTCCTCCCTTCTGACAAACTCAGAAAAAGTGGCACTCACTAGCAGTTCCTTGTCCCACTGGATAGAAAAGGATGCAAGCAGTCATCCCTCACCCAGTGTCAACCCTCAGGGAACAGGAGGTACCGTACCCAGTAATCACTACTAGCAGGTCATAGCTCTTCTCCAAGCAGGCGTGCCATCTCATGGCCAGCATTCAGCACTATGGCCAAGGCCATCTTTCCAACAGAAGGAAGAAAGGAAAGCATGAGAAAGAAGAGTTCCAGTCACCTCTGTCACAGCTCAGCTGCCAGCCTTCTCCTCTGGTCCTAGCTTCAAACTCTGCCCTTCTCACTCCTCTGGCCCCTCAGAAGAGACCAGTACAGTCTCTAGAATAAGCTAGAGAAATATGTCCATCCTGGATCTTTAGAAGGCAGCAGGAAATGGAGTGGACCAATGGAATTTCAGAAACCTGTTCATGATTCTGATGCTTAGACCGAATGAAAATGAACTGTAAAGGTGTCCCTTCCTTGCTGCCCCATAGTGCTATGCCATCCCACGGTGGCGTGTTCCATTAATCTCAGTTCAAGGTAAGCTGAGTCATCAGCCAGAGAAAATGATGGCTCTGAGAATTGCCCATGTCTCATGGCATAAGCTGGGCATCAGGCAAGGACACGGTATATCTCAGGCTTGACAGGTTGGGGACATTCTGTCCACAAAGGCCAAAGAGGGCAAATACAAAGGAAAGGTCTTAACTAAGATATCAGCAAGTGGGTGCTGTTTCTGCCTCCTCTTCCTTCAATGTCATCCACACTGCCGTCCTCATCTACTTTGTGGGATGCCTTGAGAATCACTGACCACCAAGGCATTTCAGCCTGGGTCTCCCGGAGCAGCAAACTAGGGCTCTCAGGTCATGGAGAACCCCTCACCCACCACAATATTCCTGCTGAGTTTGAACTTGTCAAGACCCGTGACATACGGCAGGAGGCACAAAGTGACCCCAAACTGTGGAAAGGGCAAAGGATCAGGAGCTGGATGGACACAGGCTCCCTCTGCTTTGGCCACCTCTTAATCAGTGACCAGAAGCAATACTTTTTCTGAGCCTCGTTGTCATTTGTACACTGAGGCTAAAAGTCTTTATGCGGTATTTCACAGGCTGTTGTGCAGAGCAAATGAAACAGTAGATGTTGAAAGCGCTTTGTAACTATAAAGGAACTGCTAATAAATGATCCATTTCTCGCCTCCTCAGGAAGCCCAGGTCTATCGCTGTCCCTGACTCCACAAGTATTTCCCAGTCTTTCTTCATGCCTCTCTCTCTACTCTCTACCATCAGCCTCTTCTCCTCCAAAACTCCTTCTTCCTTCTACTCTTATTCAAAACAAAAACAACAAACATACATACAAAAAGAAAAGGAATTAAAAAACAAGAAGGCTGGGCGCAGTGGCTCGCACCTGTAATCCTAGCATTCTGGGAGGCTGAGGCAGGTGGATCACTTGAGGCCAGGAGCTGGAGACCAGCCTGGCCAATATGGTGAAAAAAAAAAAAAAAAAAAAAAAAAAAAAAAAACTGCCAGGTGTAGTGGCACACAAATGTAATCCCAGCTACTCGGGAGGCTGAGACACGAGAACCCGGGAAGCAGAGGTTGCAGTGAGCCAAGATCATGCCACTGCACTGCAGGCTGGGTGCACTCCAGTGAGACAATGTCTTTAAAACAAAACAAAACAAAACAAAACCAAGTGCTTCACCTCCATTTTTCTCCATTAGAGATGTTCAAAATCTCTGGGCCCTCGGGGGAGTGGACCATACCTCACCTAGTTTCACACAATTCTACACTGACTTATGTTCCTATGAGTGAAAGCTCCAGCTTCTGGGCTTTGGAGCTCAAGAATGCCCAGGGTTTTTGAACACAGGAATAAGCAAGCAGAGATGAGCTTCAAGAAACATCTGATCTGGTCATTTGGAGGTCATTTGGAGGAACTGTGACCTGGAAGGATGGAAGCAGGGAGAACGGTGAGGATGTTCTGCATGAGCTGCCCTGAACTCTCAAGCTGGTCATGGGGTATGGTAGGGAGAGGGCCCAGACCACGGGTAGGGAGAATGGAGGATGGTGCTGAGGTTTGTGGTTGGGGCATCCCAGAAAGTGACACAGTTAACAGGGGCAGGGGACTGAAGGAGGAGGAGTGAGGTAGGAGAAATTCATCAGGTGGAATGCACCAAAGAAAACCCTTGTGAAGACAGCCTGCTGATACTCAGAAACGGCAATGTGGCGCCACAGAGAAAGTTTCAGGCTAACACAGTCCACTCCAGAGTTATGCCATGGAGCCTGCAGGATGTGAGTGACAGGCCCAGTGTCACTAACTGGTAATGTGAAGCCCTTAAGTTAGAAAAAAACGTAAGACTCAATTTGAACAACGTCATTGGGAAAACAAAGAAAAAACAGAGCAGAGGGCTGGATCTATGGACCTCCCAAACAGGCTGGGGTGCGGTGGAGCAATCTCAGCTCACTGCAACCCACACCTCTGGGTTCAAGCGATTCTCCCACCTCAGCCTTCCCAGTAGCTGGGATTACAGGTACCTGCCACAACAGGCAGCTAATTTTTTATATTTTGAGTAGAGACAGGGTTCGCTATGTAGGCCAGGCTGGTCTTGAATTCCTGACCTCAAGTGATCTACCCACCTTGGCCTCCCAAAGTGCTGGAATTACAGGTGTAAGCCACCATGCCTGGCCTAAAGTAACATTGTTCTAAGCATATACAGGACAGAATCCAGGGAAATACCTCCTGTGAAGACAAGAGAAACAAATGAGAGTTTCTGGAATAGGCACAGGAAGATCATTCAGAGCAGGAGTGGGAGGAGCAAGGCACTGATGCATCCTAGAAGGCAACAGGATGGAAGGAGGCTGGAGGGGCTGTTCTGCCACGCCAAATGCTAGGGAGGACTCGGAAGGAAAGAAACATCTGATCTGGTCATTTGGAGTCGATCAAGTAGGCAATTGATTGGCCCTGTTTCTCCATCTGAGAACTGAAGGGCTTGGATAACACTAGAAAAGGCATGAGGTGCATCTTGAAGGAGCAGCCACGCCTCGAGCCGCCCGCCTGAGTACTGTGCCTAAAGTCATACCTGAGCTCATTGGGATAGGAGCCCACAGTGGATCAGCAACGTCTGCCTTGGTCAAGGCGGGCAAGTATACCTCATCCTGGAGCGCATGGTTTCTACAGGCCGGTCCACCTCCAGAGACATGGCTCACAGTGGTCGGCGCTTAGCAGGCTTCCCGTAATTAATTACTGATTAGAATTAAACTCTGCAATCTAATCTGTGTCTCTGACATCCTTTAAATGACTGGGATTGAAATAGCGCTCAGGGAAAAATAAAAGGACAATTCTCTCTTTCCTATTGACATCTTTTAAGGCCCCAAGAAACAGAAAGTCTGAGAGCTTGACTATCAGAGGTGCTCTGGGATGCCCTGCCCAAAGCAGATGATCCTCCAGTCGGAGACAGGCCCTCAGATGTTCCAAACATGCTTCCTCTCTGATACGGTAACACCATGCAGGAGGGTTCGCCCTCATTTCCACAGTACTTGGTGTGGATTTTGGAAACCATGGCCTTCAGAAGTCGATTCCTGAAACTGCTGGGACCCCTTACGATGTTTTATAAAAAGGACGCTGCACACACTCACCTGCAGATATCCACTGAGGTATCATACCAACATTCACCTTTGTCACACCCAGAGCAGAAATGAGGACCTTTTAAATGAGACTTTGGGCACTAACACACTCAGGCTGTCACCTATCCCCCCTGCAAATAAAGATAAAACAACACAAGCATTCTTTGCCCTAAACATCACATCGAAGCTTCCATCATGGCCCGTTCCACACCTGTCATCTCAGTACATTCAAGTGCTCACATAGACACCTACGCTCAGAAAACAGGTCCATGTTTCGCTTAAATGCAGAAAGAAGAGCTCCCCCTAAAACACTCCAAGCAAAATCTGGACACACAATGCCTTCAAATTGCCCCAACCTGACCACAGAAAATGGAAGAGGAGATCAGAGAAGCATTTCAAATGCATTGAAGGACATAGATTATCTTTCACACATGGACAACCCTCAGAAAAGTTGATCTTGAGTAACAAAGAAAATATTTCATTTACTATCTGTGCCAAGAGAAGAAACCAAAATCCACATCCACGGCCCCAGAGTACAGCAAATGGAGTCAAAGTGTGCCAGCCCCCAAAGATTCCAGCCTTCTGCAGCTCCTGACCCTCTGGCCATTTGCAGGGAGCTCTGCGGGCAGTCTCATCTCAATGGACTGGGACCCTCCAGCCTGCACCACTGTGCCTGCTCTGCTCTCCCTGCCCCCTCAGCAGGGCAAATGCTCAGTGAAAGTGTGAAGAGTAAGAGTTGAATCTGCATTTTCTAGTCAGATGTCAGCCCTCCCATAGTTTAAGGGGCGTCCCCTCTACTGTCCAGCCCTGACATCCTACAGGTATTCAGAGGCAGCCTGACTGAGCCAGGTCACACAGCAAGCTAGTGCCAGTGCCAGGAGTGAAACAAGCCAACTGACAACTCTGATGAGCAGTATGTGAGGAGGAAGGGGATGAAGGAAGCAGCCTCCAGGGAAGGCAGGAGCGCTGGAACCCCCAGGTAAAGAAAAGTCCCCTCAAGTGAGCACCTGGACGCCCTGTGCAGGCTGAGAGCCAGAGGGAGGGACAGTCGATCAACGGAGCTTCTGGCCAACAGCTCCCAACCTGGCTGTTCATCAGAATCATCCAAACTGCCCTTTAAAAATGCTGGGAAAAAAAAAAAAAAACTAAAAATGCCAAGTCTCAGGAATCCTTCCTACCCCCCAAGCATCAGCACCTCCAGCATTCCTGGCTTTTAAGACGCTGTTCAGCGACTCTGATGAGTGACTCAGTCAGGGAATGCCACCAGGGTCTGTACATGTACCCCGACCTTCCTGAACCCTGCCACTGACCCTCAGCCAGAAATGACTGTACCTCCCAGGGTACCATCATCACTAGAGAACTGTGTAAGAATAGTAATGTTGCTTTTTTTTTTTTTTTTTTTTTACAGAGTCTTGCCCTGTCACCCAGGCTGGAGTGCAATGGCGTGACCTCGGCTCACTGCACCCTCTACCTCTCAGGCTCAAGAGATTCTCCAGCCTCAGCCCCCTGAATAGCTGGGATTACCGGTGTGTATCACCAGGCCCGGCTAATTTTTTGTATTTTTAGTAGAGACGGGGTTTCACCATGTTGGTCAGTCTGGTCTTGAACTCCTGACCTCAAGTGATCTGCCCGCTTCAGCCTCCCAAAGTGCTGGGATTATAGGCATGAGCCACCGTGTCCCACCAGTAATGTTGCTCTTATGGGCTGAAGTGTATTCCCCTAAAATCCATATGTTGAAGCCCTAACCCCTTCTGCAGTTCCTCCAAATATGACTGTATTAGAACATAAGGTCTTTAAAGATGTGATGAAGTTAAGATGAGGTCATGAGGGTGGGCCCTAATCCAATATGACTGGCATGCTTATAACAAGAGATCAGAACACAGACATGCACAGAAGGAAAACCGCCTGAAGAAACATGGAGAACATGGCCATCTACAAGCTAAGAAAAGAAGCTTCAGAAGAAACCTGCCCATCTGACACCTTGACCTTGGACTTCCAGCCTCTAGAACTGTGAGCTAATCCATGTCTATTGTTTAAGCCTCCTGGTCTGTGATACTCTGTTTGGCAGCCTTAGCAAACTAATACAGTGTGACCATATATCCATGCTCTGTGCAGCCCCTTCCAATACAGACATCACCTGCATACATTACCTCGCAGAAAACCTGAAGCAGGCCAGGCGCAGTAGCTCATGCCTGTAATCCCAGCACTTTGGCAGGCTGAGGCAGGCGGATCACCTGAGGTCAGGAGTTTGAGACCAGCCTGACCAACATGGAGAAACTCCGTCTCTAATAAAAATACAAAATTAGCCAGGCGTGGTGGCGCATGCCTATACTCCCAGCTACTCGGGAAGCTGAGGCAGGAGAAACGCTTGAACCCGGGAGGTGGAGGATGCAGTGAGCCAAGATCGCACCGTTGCAGTCTAGCCTGGGCAGCAAGAGTGAAACTCCATCGCAAAAAATAAAATAAATAAATAAATAAAACTTGAAGCGCCCAGGGACAAACGTATTGCTGTTAGCCCCATTTTACAGACAAGAACCCTGAGGCTCTCCAAGATCAAGAAGCTAGCCCAAGATCATTCAGCTAGAAAGTGAATGACCAGAGGCACCCACCTCCCAGCCCTGTGCCTGTAACTGCTCCTGAGCTGCCTAAGTCCTCAGTCCTCTCCGCCATCCGTCCTGGGCCCACTCAGCAGCCGCAGTCCTACCCTGCCCGGATGAACAATGTCTGAGCCCGCTGTGCCTTCTTTCCCAGCCTCAGCCCCCAAGCAGACCCTTCAGGGGAACACTGGCTTGCTACAGTCTGTAGTTTTTGAGACTTTTTCTTTCTTTTATTTTTTTAAATAAGTACTATTGCTTTGGTAGTCAGAAAAAAAAATTAATACTAAAGAGAAAAAAAGCTTACACAGTTAAGAGTTTCTATTGAATCTGCAGCCTGTGTGGAAAGAAAGAAGTGATCAAAAGGAATATATTTGGAAAGACTACTAAGAATAAAAAGGGAAAAAAATATATATACAAGCTGCCCTTGCCAATGTCCCATCAGCCGAGATGAGATAAGAGACTCATGGGGCAAAAGTAAGGCTGCTGAGGCCAGATATCCCAGCCAGGCCATCTCCAGAAAATATCTATTTTTAAAGTCATGTTCCATTTCATCACATTTCAGAAAAACAAAGAGGAGACCTTGAGGGACAGACAAACAGGCTCCAGAGTGGCACGCTATGTGTGTGCTCACAGCAGCAACAGCCGTGCCTACGGCAAGCCAGCGATTTTCATCTGAAAAACTCAGATCTCTCATGGCAGACAGAGTTCCACCCCAAGCCACCATCAGCATGCAGCCCCACAAAGCAGCAATTTTCATATTTCCTAGGGCCTGCTAAGCTCCCAACTTCTTAGTTTAAATGGAAACTGTCAGACAGGATTTTGTGCAAACATGCGTTTTCCTCGGGGGCAAACATTCTGAGTCTACAACTTGTTCGTTCATTTTGAGAGCTTTTTGTCCATGGTGACTACATCAAAGATGAGAAAGACGGGTAGGGAGGGCTGTTGGGGAGCACCGGAGAACAGAGCAAATGCAGAGTGCAGGGAGAGCAGAATGAATTACTAGTAGGCGAAGTGCAGCAGGAACCTATGTGCCTCACCTCCTCCTTGGCAGCAACCTCAGAGAAATGACCTTGGCTGGCTCTGCTGCCCGCTTCTCCTGTAGCCCCTGTGTGGACAGCCCAGGCCGTGCCAGCACCTCTTCCCTCAGCTGACCTGCAAGGTCTTGGAGAGGAAAATGGTAGCAAAGAATGTGCAAAAAAACCATGATGACAGAGGACAGCAGAATCCCCATATGAATCGGATTAGGTAAAGAAGGGGTTAAATGTATTAATATTCATTAAGCAGACCTTTTCGACATAGTTTTAGGTAATGGTACTGACTCTTCTGGAATCATTTTAAAGGGCCACTCGTTCTTTCATTCTAAGTCCATTCACTGGAGCCTCTTAAAACAGTCTCAAAAGACAGATAGGAATGCGTCCAAATTCAACAGCGCACCATCACCACATGCCAAGCAAACGGAATTCTCACGCAAGGACATCTGTAAGGACCATCCCAGTCCTTGTTAATGAGTACATGTTCCTCTCAAGCTTTATGCATTAAACCTCATTAAACCAAGTCAACTAATATTTTCCAAGCTCTTTTAAGATGTGTGGTCTGGGCCAGGTGCAGTGGCTCATGCCTGCAGTCCCAGCACTTTGGGAGGCTGGGGCGGGCAGATCACCTGAGGTCGGGAGTTCAAGACCAGCCTGTCCAACTTGACAAAACCCTGTCTCTACTAAAAATACAAAATTAGCCGGGCACGGTGGTGCATGCCTGTAATCCCAGCTACTCAGGAGACTGAGGCAGGAGAATTGCTTGAACCTGGGAGGCAGAGGTTGAGGTGAGCCGAGATTGCACCATTGCACTCTAGCCTGGGCAACAAGAGCAAAACTGCCTCCAAAAAAAAAAAAGAGAAAGAAAAGAAAAGAAAAAAGATGTGTGGTCTTTTACATCTGGGTAGGTGGGTGAGTATGTGTTGGAGGGGGAGTGACAAAGACACCCCATCAAGATAACTGAGGAAGAACTGCCCAAACTGAAACACTCAAATCTCCAGATGTCTCCATTCCCCCTAGGTGTTTGCATTTCAGTGGATAAGATGAACACCTGGCCATGAAAAAGGCTCACAAGCCCACAGGTAACCTCCCAGGCCTCAGCTAAGCAGAAGTACCAATGGAGTCTCTTGACACAAGTCGCTAGAAGAAAAAGTCTCTGCAACTCTGTGCTCCCCATTACCAAAGAAAATGATGTCTGGTCTGCGCCTCCCAGCTCTGAGCTGGCTGCCCTGGATGCAGCCTACCGCGGAAACTCTGGGTGTCCAGCCCTTAGCCATGCTGACAGCGCACTCTGTCCACCAACTCACCACAAAGGCCACTTGTTTCCCATGAGTGCCCAGAACAGTGGCTGAACCAGTTGGCCCAGTTGGGGACTGTGGTCCTGCTGGATGGGTGGTGATCAGCGCTGTGACCTCAGCAGACAATTAGCAAGGCGGTGTCAAGTTACTGAGCTCCAGCAGGTCATCTGCTAGGCTGGGAGACTGGACAGAATGAGGGTTCTAGACCCAAGACGGGGTTAGGCAGGGTCACAAGCTACTTCATCTGCCTCTGTATCTCTACACCAAGCACTGCATCCCCTGATACTGGAGGACAAGAAAAGATGTTACAAGAAGGAGGCTAGAACCTGTCCCAGGACTAACCTGAGCATTGAGCCAGTGGTTGACTACCATCCTAGGGAGTCTTCGGAAATGTGTGGAGACATGGTGCAGTGGACACAATGACAGGGAGGGGCACTATACATCCCAAAAGTACAGAAGATCCCAAAGCCAAGAGCATCCACCGAGACATACTGAAGTCAGTTCCATCTATCCCAGCTATTCTGATCATAACTGAACTACTGTACTCAGCATAAAGCCACAACAAATGTGGAAGGCAGGAAAGAACCAAGGATTGCAAGAAGGAAAAAAACATGACATGCCCAAGGGGTGGTGGTGAGGAAAAGGGAAAACTTAGAGGCAGACTGAGGCCAAAAACCTGTAGATAACAGCTGGCAGGACTTACCAATGAAAGCAGGTTCTCAAAGAGGGATGCCCCTGCCAGCACTGATGTCTTCAGCTGGAGGGAGCTCTTGAGCCCATAAGCAGCCAAGGTCTACCGTCCTACCTCCAAGCCTCTTGAGTGCATCACGTCCTCTCCACTGCCACAATGTGGCCATGCCTCTCACAGCTCAACTATCTCATCCACCCCACCATTCACCTTGGGTCTCTAGGGTCCCAGCTTTGCCACTTACCACCATGGGCAAGGTACATAATACCTCTCTGCACCTCTGCTTCCTCCTCTACAATGGTACACAGAGGATGAGGTCAATAATTACACTTTACACTTGGGTGTCGCAAGGTAGCTCTGGAGTAGTTATTCTGAGCTACTGGAGTTATCAGTGAGTACCATCTCCAGAGGGAGCTTCCCAGAGCCCAGGCTTGCACCATCTCTGAGCTTCCAGGAGTCCCCAGCTCTTCTTTCCAGCCTCAGAATAAACCCTGCTCAGAAGCTGGCACTGAAGGGTCTCCATGGGCCCAGCTCAACCTGTCCTCACCTTCCCAGGACTCCCCCTTCTACCACCCATGCCTCTGGCCAGGCTATAGTGCCACTTGCTCATCACACTCAGCCCATTCCCAGGTGTTCCCATTCAGTTTTCTGATTCCACCATTACTACTGCCTCTACCAACATGCCAGCTGACCCTTCAGGCCCAGCTCAAATGAGAGCTCTCCGAGGAGTTTCCCAGATCCCCCTACCTGAGAATGACCTGCTCCCCTATCTCCCTACGCGTGCCTCCCTATGGTTCTAGCTGATGTCTACTAGGCCTGGCTTCACCTGTGAGACTAGGACCAGGGTGGTTTCATAGATGTGTGACCTTGTGCAGTCTCACAAGGCCCACAATTAGCCTCACACTGCTGTTGCCAACGTGAAATCTTCAATGATTTATATGGTGCAAAGAGCTCCTGATTTTCATTTTGCACTGGGCCTACAAACTGCAGATGGGGTCCTGCTGAGGACTTCTCAAGGATGAGGCTTTAGTTTATCTCTGCATCTCACAGCCTGCAGCAGTGACTGGGACACAGTAAGGACTTAATGAAGGAGGCAAAGTGGTGAGTCACCATGTCTCTCTGCTTTGTGAGCAGCTGTCACCTCACACAGCTCATTATTCATATGCTGATGAGCTCACCTCTGTCCCCCAACACACACACACACACACACACACACACACACTCTCTCTCTCTCTCTCTCTCTCCCCCTCTCTTTCTGTGGAGAGCAACAATTCAGCTCAGCTCATTCCCAAAAGCCACATTTCCTCCTACCCCGTTACACATCATTCCCACAGGACATCACAAAAAGGTCCCTGGATCCTACTGAAAATACAGTCCCTCAGCACTTCATCTCAGTTTCTCCCAGGGCAGATGGCTGAGGGCTGGTGTGCTAAAAAGCTCATGTTCTGCACACAGGAACAGACTCTGGAGCCATTCGGCTCTGCTGCTTGCTGGCTGTATAACCTTGACCGAGCCCCCTAGCACAAGGCCCGAAAGAGATAACCCTCAGGGGATCTGGCTGTCCCCAACCCTGTCCCTCTCTCAGACTCGACCCTGCCTCTTTCTGCAGGTTGGCTTAGAGATGCAGGCCCCAGGGACCACAGCACCCTGCCCGCATCGTCTGCATTTATGGCCCACAAGTCCCAGACTCAGGGGGACGGACACATTCACAGGCCAAACAAGGCATTAGGAACCAGGGATGGCACAGCTTCCTGCGATGCCCCCAGCTCCCCGGGATGCCCAAGGTAATGGGATCACACCCAGTCCTGGCTCTGATCACAGTAAGACATCTGACACATGCCCTCAATCCCTCCCTACCTCGTGACCCCGAAGCAGCCCGCTGGCACGGGCACACAGCCATTAAGCCAAGCAACCTGTGAGAAAAACACTGCCTGGCCATGCAAAACAAATGCAGGTGGCCCATCAGAAAGTGAGGCCTTTTTTGTGAAAAGGTAAATGTGTGGAATGCAGCAGGCTCCTCCCTCTGCATCTGACTTGGGAGCATTTTCTTCACAAAATTTTAGTTGACACTACATGTGTTCTTACTTGTAAGAGAGCACTGTTATCAGGAAAAGTCACAGAATGTGAATGACAGAAGGGACCCCAAAGACAAAGTAGTCCAGTGCCCCATTTGAGAGATGGAGAAAGTGAGGCCTCTGTGTTCCAGCCTGCTCCCCTTGGACACTGCACCTGTGCACTGTATTGCCACTGACCGTTTACAAACCGCCTCACACACTGGACACTGAGTTCCTGGTGGCCAGGGCGGTACCTTCATCTCTGCAGCCCTAGCCTCTCTCACAGGGCCAGGCAGCCAGGAGGCACCCAAGAAAGGATTGCTGAATTTCAAAATGATATGTTGTACAGGACAAATATATACAGTATTTGTCCGTTTTAAAGGTTAATCAAGTTTTTTAAATGAAAATAAAGGATTGCTGAATAAATGAACAACCCAGAGAGGCAGCCACGCAGCCAAGGGCAAACAAAGCTGAATCTGGAACACTGGCTTCCTGCTGTCCTCTCAGACTAAACGCAGTAGGTACTGGGTCACTGGAGAATGGCAAGGGCCAGTATGCTGTGTGTACAGGGACAGGACACCCCCAGGCTAGGGGCCAAGCCTGGTCCCAGCCCTTCCTCTGGCACTGGCGTGTTGGCCATGTGACCACCAGAGCAGCCCCTCTCTGAAGTCTCTGAAGCTCGGTTTTTTTTGTTGTTGTTGTTGTTTTTTGAGACAAAGTCTTGCTCTGTCGCCAAGCTGGAGTGCAGTGGCACAATCTCGGCTCACTGCAATCTTCACCTCCCAGGTTCAAGCGACTCTCCTGCCTCAGCCTCCTGAGTAGCTGGGACTACAGGCATGCACCACCACGCCCAGCTAAATTTTTTTGTATTTTTAGTAGAGATGGGGTTTCACCATGTTGGCCAAGATGGTCTCGATCTTTTGACCTTGTGATCCGCCCACCTCAACTTCCCAAAGTGCTGCGTGAGCCACCAAGCCTGGCCTCCATTCTTGGTTGGAAGATAAATAAATCTTACCTTGCCTACCTGCCAGTGTCTCAGCAAGGAGACAGAGAAGGAAGGTGAACGTGCACTGAAGACCTAATACACAATGCGTACTTCAGTGAGACTGTCAGGGGACAAAGGTATTCACTGGGGACCCCCTGGTAATGCCACCACATTTTCCTTATCCACCAGCCCATTTATTCCTCCATAACCCTGTTAGGTAATGAGAATAGACATCTCAGCCCCACTTTACTGAAAACAAGGTCAGCAGAGGCCATCGGCAGTGTCTGTCCTCCAGTGGCTCTGCCAGGCCAAGGGGGTGGGGGGCGGCAAAGGTCTCCAAGAGTCCCTGCCCCCCAGACAGCAACACGCACCAATCTTGTGTCTCAAGGGGCAGCAGTGCTGGGCTGTGACTTGCCAAGTCCACAGTCAGCCCCTGAATGCCATAGGGAGGCATCTGCTGTGGACTGTTCCACGCTTGGGGCAGAGTAACAGAAATCCAAAGTAGTTCAGATGGACCAGCAAAAAGTAACAAAAACAGCCACAGCCTGTCGACCAGAAGTGCAGACATCATTACCCGGTTTTCTAATTCTGCCTGGAAGAAACTGGAGCAATGGGGGATGGGGGAAGGGACAGCAGTTTCTGATCCCCTAATCCCTGGGCCTGACCCTTCCCAGAGCTGAGTCCTCTTCTCCACTCCCTACTGTCTCCCCACCCCGTGACGTGGCCCCCGAGAGGCCTTCCCACAGATGGGCTGATCTTTCTGTCCCTCAGGCAACCAGAGCCAGTGGACAAAACCTCTGTTCCCAAACCCCAGGCCACCAATGAAAGGCCTCATGTAGGAGGCTGTGGGTGGAGGATGGTGCGTGTCTACTGCCTGGTGGTTTCAGACCTCTATCGCCTACTCAAAATCTCAATCCTAGCCTGTGTGTGTGAGAGGCTGTGTGTGCACACACAAAAACAGCAAGGTATCTACAAGTTGCGGGGGGCGGTTCAGGATTACAGAGGGGCTACCTGTGTGAGCTCTGGAGCCCAACTGCCTGGCTGGGAATCGCAGCTCACCCACTGACTAGCTGTGTGACTCAATGCAAGTTCCTTAACCACTCTGTGCCTCTGTCTGCACCTCACTCTCCTTGCCCTTAAAACAGGGGTAAACAAAGTACCCACCTCTCAGGGTTTTTGTGAGGCTATAATGAGATAACACCTAGCACACTTGCCAGACAAGAAAAGCTCTATTTTTCCCCAGCACAATGTTAATAGGGTTGCCTCTGGGATTTTGTGTGCTATTCTCTTTCTTCTTCATTAATTAAATTTTCTACATGAATGTGCACGTTTTATTGTCAGCAAAGAATAAAGCTTTTTTTTTTTTTTTTTTTGACGGTGTAGGAAGAACAGCTCAGAATCCCCCAAGTAACCCTTTCCTTAAACACAGAGGACGGAAGCAGCCCTCTCTCTTTCTGCTGGTCTGTTTCAGGATCTTCCAGAAGGGCAGGGAGTTCTACTTCCCAAAGCAGCCCAATCTTTTCTGTTCCCTGATTCCCAACGTAACCCTTCTCCACCTCTGCCCATCCAGAAAAACTCGAATCTCACCTCCTCCAAGAAGCCCTCGCTGCCAGCTCAGCACCTCTCTTCCTCCTGGGAAACAAGGCCTTCCCTCACCCTGCCCTCCCTGAGTTGGCACTATCCACTCCAGAGGTCGTGCACCAGTCTCTGACTGTTCCAGGGGCAAGGGGTTTGTCAAGACTCCGGCACAGTGGTCTTGAAGGCAGGGCCACCTTCCTTCCTGTGCCCTTTCAAAGCATTCGCTCCACTTTTCTTCTTGGAACTTCGATACAAGCTTATGAGAGGCAGACACGGGTTCAGGGAAGAAAAGTGATGAGCAGGTCATACCGCTGAACTTACCCCAGTCTGACCAAGTCCATCAGGACTCACTCTGCGGCCTCCGGCTGCCTCCTACGGGAGGCCCACAGCAGGCACTCGGCTAACAGACCCTCACCCACTGGCCAGCACTGCCCTGACCCATCATGCATTTCTTCCTCCACCCGGTCGGTCCCCTCCAGCGCTGTTTCACTACTCACGCCCCTTCTCCTTCCTCCCCAGGACTTCCCTTCTCCCCTAGCTGTGCTTTCGTCTGCAGTGGCCCTGGCCGATGTTCTGAAGATGTCCAGAGCTAAGGAGGCCAGTGACCCCATGCTAAAAGGGGAAAGGAGAGAAAAGGTTTCTGAGCTTTGTGGAAGATGCTACTGGCTTTTCTCTGTTTTTTGTCAAATAACCTGTAACATTCCTGGCAATGGTACATTTGAGCCCTGGGTATAGAAAAGAATTTAGCAGGACAGTTTAAAATGTCCAGACTTGAATGTGTCAGATTTCATAAGTGAAGTTCAGAACACAGAAGCAAACCTCAATTCAGGGACACTGGAAAAGTCTCTCAGCTGTTCAGACCATGGACACTGTAAAAGGAGGATAGCAGATCTCCAAAGATCTCCCAGTCCCCTCCCAAGTTGCAAGAATTCTAAGGCTATCCCAGGGATATCTGTAGTCAGTATAGGCTGGGCGCAGTAGTTCACACCTGTAGTCCCAGCATTTTGGGAGGCTGAGGCAGGCAGATCACTTGAGGTCAAGAGTTTGAGACTAGCCTGCCCAATGTAGTGAAACCCCATCTCTACTAAAAATACAAAAATTAGCCAGGTGTGGTGGTGCACACCTGTAATCCCAGCTACTCAGGAGGCTGAGGCATGAGAATCACTTGAACTCAGGAGGCAAAGGTTGCAGTGAGCCAAGATCCCGCCATAGCACTCCAGCCTGGGCAACAGTGAGAATCCGTCTCAAAAATGAGAAAACTGTATGTAAAATGCTTCAACATAGTACTATGCCTTTCATTTGTGGTCAACATATACTAGTTATTAAAAAAAAAAAAAAAAAAAAAGTAGAAGTGTGAGTGTCTATATCATAACAATGTGTTCTAACAAAGATCTGTCAACCATGGATAATCCAGATTATATTTGGCTAGTATGACTTTAATATAACAAGCAGTTGCAACATGTTTTTTTAGAGCCTAGATTTTTTAAAAATCTATAAAAGGCATATATAGGACAATTAGAGAGATTTGAAAGGAACTATAGAGGATATGATTGCATCAGTGCTGAGTTTCTTGGGTCTAATAATGGTAGTGTGTCATACAGGAATATGTCCTGGTTTGTGCATGCTTCGAGGTTTAGGGGTTAACTCTCCCGATATCCACAACTTTTTTCCAAATGGATAAGGAAAACGAGTTTTATGTGGACACCTCTGCAGAGTGAGAAAGTAAAAAGGCAAATTTGGGCTGGGCACAGTGGCTCACGTCTGTAATCCTAGCACTTTGGGAGGCTAACAAGGGCGGATCACCTGAAGTCAGAAGTTGAAGACCAGCCTGACTAACATGGTAAAATACCATTTCTACTAAATACAGAAAAAATTAGCTGGGCGTGGTGGTGCATGCCTGTAGTCCCAGCTACTTGGGAGGCTGAGGCATAAGAATTGCTTGAACCTGGGAGGCAGAGGTTGCAGGGAGCCAAGACTGCGCCACTGCACTCCAGCTTGGGCAACAAGAGTGAAACTGCATCTTAAAAAAAAAAAAAAGCAAATATGGTAAGCCGTTAACCACTACTGAGTCGAGGCGAAGACTAAGCAAGTGTTTATTGTATTTTCCCTTCCATTCTTTGGTGGATCTGAACATTTTCAAAACAAAATGTCAGAGAAGAAAGAGAGTATCATTAAAATATTTAAAACAGAAAATTTGAAGAATAATCCCACTGCCCATATAATTCTATAAAATATATGTTGCTTGCTGCAGGAAAAAAAAATAGGCATCAAAAAATTAAAAAGCCAGGTGTGGTGGTGGCTCACACCTATAATCCCAGCACTTTGAGAGGCCAAGGCAGGCAGATCACCTGAGGTCAGGAGTTCAAGCCCAGCCTGGCCAACACGGTGTAACCCCATCTCTACTGAAAATACAAAAATTAGCTGGACGTGGTGATGCATGCCTGTAATCCCAGCTACTCAGGAGTCTGAGGCAAGAGAATGGCTCAAACCTGGCAGGCAGAGGTCGTGGTGAGCAGGGACCGCGCCATTGCATCCAGCCTGGGTAACGGAGAGAGACCCCACCTCCAAAAAAAAAAAAAAAAAATTAAAACATTTTTGCTATCTAACAATTGATTTTAAAACAGGTGAGTAATGTTGTGCTACTGCTGCCATGTTTTATGTACCTCAAAAGGGAAAACATCTTAAGAGAATCTTTTCTCTTAATAAATTAATGTTTAGGCAAACAGACAAAAACACTTAAAGAAAAAATCTGGTTGGCTCATGCCTGTAATCCCAGCACTTTGGGAGCTTGAGGTGGGTCGATCACTTTTAAGTCCAGGAGTTCGAGACCAGCCTGGGAAACACAGCGAGACCCTGTTTCTACAAAGAGAGAAAGAGAGACGGGGGAGAAGGGAAAAGGGGGAGAAGGGGAGAATGGGGAGAGAGAAAAGAGACAAAAGAAAGAGAGAGAGAAAAAAAGAAAAAACTATCATACCATTTCATTTTTTTTGGGACGAAGTCTCTCTCTGTCGCCCAGGCTGGAGTACAGTGGTGTGATCTCGGCTTACTGCAACCTCCACCTACTGGGTTTAAGCAATTCTCCTTCCTCAGCCTCCCGAGTAGCTGGGAACACAGGTGCGCGCCACCACGCCCAGCTAACTTTTGTATAGAGATAGTGTTTCACCATGTTGGCCAGGATGGTCTCAATCTCTTGACCTCGTGTTCTGCCTGCCTCAACCTCCCAAAGTGCTGGGGTTACAGATGTGAGCCACCGTGCCCGGCCACTATCGTACCATTTCTCAGTGGTAGAATTGAAAGAAAATTTTAAAAAGGATGTGATTCCCAAAATGAGGGCCTATACAAACACAGGAGACATGGTGAAGAAGTTTTAAAATATTCTATCCAAATATTCTGGTCCTCTTGCCTCTGTGTCGCTGTGTTACTGGAGGCCAGATACAGGAGGCCACAAGGCTGGGTCCTCAGCACAGCCTCCACCTCCTCGCCAGCGCATCTCCTGCAACCCCTCCCTGACCCAGCCACTGCCCAGTCATCACGGCGCCCATGGTCACCTGGCACACCTGGCTGTGCCCTACATTACTGCACATTCCAGGCAGGGTCTATGTCCTTGTCCACAGACAGCACAGCCCCTGAGGCTCCCTAGAGACCCTCCAAAATCCTGTGATTGCCCATTCAGGAGGGTGGGACCACACAAGACTACTCAAGACCAGCATGGCTTCAAGGAAGCTTTGGTCTCAGGGTAGCTCCTGCTACCACAAGCACCTTCCTCCCAGGAGCCCGAACGGCCTTCTCCATCAGTGCTGGTGACCAAGTGGCACATGGCTCACCCAGCCACCAAGCTTAGGCCAAAGCAGTCCTGCCTGTCCCCCATCAACCTGGCCTCCCCAAATATCTGGATTCTGTTTCCACATCTCCACCCTCTACCACACGTGGACTCTGTGGTTCCCTGGGATTTTGCTTTTCTTGGAGAAGGAGAGAGAAAAAGGGAAGCAAATCCTGAATTGCTCATTAGGATTTAAAAACCTCTCCACAGAAGGGAGCTGGGGACAAACTAGGGGAGACAGTGGTGGCAGCACAATTTGAGGACGGGTCCCCTGCCAGCCTCCCGGGCACGCAGGGAGCCAAAGTAGAGGCAGAGGCACCTGGGAGCAGTGGCTGAGAGATGCTGCATGGCACAGGCTGTGGGCCTGGCTATTAAAGCCAGAAAAGGCCTGCCTCCTCCTGCCAAGAGAGTTATCTTTTAATCCGAACCCCGGATGACACCACCTGGCACCAGCGCAGGAGCAGCTCCTGAGGGCACACGAGTCACGCGGCTGGGCCCCGCGTCTATCCTTTCAGGTCAGGGCTTGCCCTGAGTGCTCCTGAGGAAGTGGGCCCCTGCCCCCTCCACAGCCTGGCTCCTGACAGGCCTGTGCATGTCTGAGAGGGCCAGACGGGCGGTGAGGAAGTGGAGGAAGCTCCGTTCTGTGCAAGGTCACCAAATGCCAGATGCAAAGACCCAAAAAGGGAGGGCACTCACCTAAAGTCACCCACGCCAGGACGGTGCAGCAATTCCAGGATTTTCCTGCTACCCAGATGCGGCAAAGAGGTTTGCAGTCCAGGACAGCTATTATCAACTAGCCAGGCTGGAAAAGAGCAGGTGGCACACTGGACCTGCCACTCTCCACGTACTCGGACAACTCATAGCCCAACCTGGAGATAGCTTTCCTCTGAATTCTCCCAGATCTGTGCCCTCCTGCAGGGCTTGGTTTCTGAGGTCCCGTCAGCCTCAAGGCTGACAAGAGCCAGGGCAGCATGTAACCTGTCTCCCCAGCAAGGAAGGCATGACTCTGCTCTTGCAGCATCCAGGCCAGGCAGCCATCCAGGCCCTCCCAGACTCGGGGAGCTCAGCACCTCCAGAGGCAGCCACCCCACCGCGGACCAGCGCTCCCTGCTGCAGCGTTCTTCCTTGTGGGCAATGGAAATCTGCCAGCAGGAACTAATTGCAGAAAACTCTCCAAAGCCTGCTCCAATTCCCCACCCCAGCACAGTGGGCGTGCCCTCAGGATTCCAACAGCTAAAGGCAAAATCACGACTGGCTTGGGACTCTGGGCAAGTGCCTCAGTTCCCTCATCTGTAAAATGGGGAGAGTAGTGGCCGTCATCTTAGGGTTGCTGGGATGAGGATGGGATGAGATGATCCTTGCAAACTCCCTGGCACACATGAATGGTCAACAAACGCTTTCTATGGCTACACCACAACACGTGGTTCCACGGGTCCAGGCTCAGCTTTCTGCCCCTCTCCTAACACTCATCCCACTTCCTCACGACCGCACTTGTGCTCAGCAAGTGTCCAATCCCACAGGTTTGCTCAGGGACACATTTTAAACCTGGCCTCTTCCTCCAAAACTTCAGCTCAGAGCCCTGGCAAGGCATCCCTGCAGCCTACTGGAGATGGCTGATGAGAAATCCAGCAAGAGACTACGAAAGAGGAAGGCTCTTCTGACTCCTCACTCATCCTAGTCTTGGCCCAGTATCCTCCACACAACACCAACACCCAAGCTTAACAGCAAATGGATATAATCTTATCAATTTCATGCTCCACAGCCTTCTATGGCTCCCTGTGGCCTAAAGTCAAAAAGTCTTCCCCCAGCCTTAAAAGGGATAAGATAAACACTTATTGAGCATCTGTGCTCAGCAAGTCATCTTCTCTATGGTATATATGTATTATATCATTTAATAATTCCCTCTAGCAGGGCGCGGTGGCTCAAGCCTGTAATCCCAGCACTTTGGGAGGCCGAGGCAGGTGGATCACAAGGTCAAGAGATCGAGACCATCCTGGTCAACATGGTGAAACCCCGTCTCTACTGAAAATACAAAACATTAGCTGGGCATGGTGGTGCGTGCCTGTA
>NW_016107326.1:8623302-8635821 GCF_001604975.1 Cebus imitator
AAAAAAAAAAAAAAAAGAAAAGAAAGAAAGAAAAACAATCCCCTTCCTTGGATGTGTTTCCCAAGAGTCCATGGCAGGGTGCAACTTACCAGTCCCCAAGTCAGCTGCGCTGCCATCTGCTCCCTAATGTGGATCATCCATCCTGACTCCACCACAGCACAGTATGTTTACTTGAAGAAGTGAATGAATGATGTTCCTTTTGACTTACAGACCAAGAAACAGGGCTGTCAGAGCAGGCTTGACCTTTACAGGGACAACTGGTAAACAGCCCATCTACAGTAGCATCCTGGAGATTATACCTGGCAAAGAGTTACCCCTTGACTGGGTGCACCTGAGCAAACCCATCTGGACTAACTCCGGTGTCAGGAGGTAGCGCATCCACACAGTGCAGCTACGGCCTCCCGGGAAAGACTGCAGCATCGCATCAGAAAGGCAGCATGCGTGACTTCTGGGGCCCACGCTGACGGGCGGGGAGGCACGTTGGGGCCTCCTCCCGCGCTGCAGACATTGGCTGGGACGCCCACACCCCAGCCTCCTAGCACTCTCACTTCTAAGCACAGATACAGCAACCAAGGGCAGAAGCACCTCCTCTTTGCTGACCTGGACAGAAGAATGCCAGGGCCCACAGTGGGCCTGAGCCAACAGCACCCCGCTCCAACAGCGGAGCAGCCTGAGGTCCCCCTGGGGAAGGGCTGGAAAGACGAGCTCCGTCGTGACCCACTTCTTCCTGCACACTCTTTCCAGATCTGGCCTGGCCCAGCCGGAAAGCCAACCATGAGATCCTTCTCATCTTATGACATTAGTAAGAGAAATACTCACTCTCGTGCTGGTATTAGCACATTAGACTCCCCAAGGCCACTCCCACTTTACAGAGGAGGAAAGTGGCAACAGAGCCAAGTCCCTAAATGGAGCTCCTCTCACATGCTGCCGCCGAGCTGCACTCACACCACAGCTCTCCCTTAGAGGAAACAGACAGGTGTGGTCTCTGTCTCCCTTCCAGGGCAGGCTTGGATACTGAGGAGACACCATGCACCATTTCCCAAACACCACTGAGTAAAGGGACCCCCTGGGGACCAGCCCACAGCCAGGTTCTGATTCATTGACCTAGGGTGAGGCCCAGAGGTTTCATCTTTCAGAATCTTCCCCGGTGACTCTGAAAAAGCCAGTCCAAAGACTGCACCTGGGGAACCCCAAGCATGAACCCAGGATCACTGCTGTTTCAGCTTAGCAATTTGTATGAACAGCCTTTAAAAGTCCACACCCTTCAACCCAACAGCACCACTTCCAGGAATTCATCCTGAGAAACTAAAGACGTGCAGAAAGATCTGTGCATGAGGAGATGCACCACAGCATTGTGAGTATAGAAAAAATGGGAAATCTCTACATCTCCAGTCAAAGGGAACTGGTGACATAAATCTACAGAGCAAGGCTGTGCTCCCATTTAAAATGAGCCACTGAGTATCCCTCATTCAAAGCTCCAAAATCCTCCAGAATCCATAACTTTTAGTGCAGCAACATGGAATAGTAATACCTTTGCATTCTGATGGTTCAATGTTCATACACTTTGTTTCATGCACACAATTATTTAAAATATTATGTAAAATCACCTTGAAGGTGCCGGACGCAGCAGCTCACACCTGTAATCCCAGCACTTTGGGAGGCTGAGGCAGGTGGATCACCTGAAGTCAAGAGGTCGAGGCCAGCCTGGTCAACATACAGAAACCCCGTCTCTACCAAAAATACAAAAATTAGCCAGACCTGGTGGTAGTCGCCTGTAATCCCAGCTACTCAGGAGGCTCAGGCAGGAGAATTCCTTGAACCCAGGAGGCAGGGGTTGCAGTGAGCCAAGATCGTGCCATTGCACTCCAGCTGGGCGACAAGAGCAAAACTCCATCTCAAAAAAAAAAAAAAAAAGTTGCTCTAAGTCGAGTGTGGTGGTGTGCACCTGTATCCCAGCTATTCAGGAGGCTGAAGTGGGAGCATCACTTGAGTCCAGGAGCTTAAGGCTATAGTACAAAATGATCACATCTATGAATGGCCACTGCACTTCAGCCTGGGCAACATGGCAAGACCCCCATCTCAACAAAAAGAAAAAGAAAATGTTGCTCCTGATCCTGAGCAGACTTTTACTTTCCTGAAGGTTAAATCTCCCGTCTCACTGTCATTTTTTAAAATATTTTCATAGAGATGAGTTATTACTGTCTGGCCCAGGCTGGTCTCAAATTCCTGGGCTCAAGCGTCCTCCCACCTCGGCCTCCCAAAGTGCTGGGATTACACGCATGAGCCACCTCACCCAGCCCATCTTCCTGTCTTGTATGGTATCATAAGCTCAATAAACACAAGGAACGGAGTGGTTGTTTTTCTAGACCACTCATACTTTTTCCACCATAGCCAAGATGTGAACATGGGTTTTTGCAAGCACTGCTGATGCATATTTACAATGCCATGTTTAAATCAAGTGTCGGCACACCTCTTCCCTCCACGATCACCTAGGTAACCATCCTTGTTCCTATGTTAAAAACACCCTTGTCCCTACTGTGTCAAGTGTCACATGACTCAAAGTTGTCCCTCCCCACCTGGTGACTTTAACAGCCCCATAACCACATGGGTAACTCTTTACCAAGGCCATTTCTGGGTGAACGACTTGCCTGAGGTTGCCAGCTCAGCCAAGGCACCAGGTGCGACAGAGCTGAGTGATGGAGCACAGCCAAGGGCCTTCCCTCAATGACAGCACTAGGACAGGAAAAAGACGTATTTCTTTCCTCTTCCCTCCCCATCTTACTTATTTCCTTTTTTTCCTGTTTCTTTTCCCTCACCCACAGCCAACCATTTTCTTGTGTTTATCTTTTCGTGTTCTTGCAAAATGGGTATTGTTTTATATCAGCAATCTACATAATGGCACTGCACCATCCATGCTCTATTTCTTGCGTTTTCACTGAGCACTATGCATTTAAATGCATCACGCTGCCTGCCACGTGTGCTTCCCGCCAGTCACTTGGAACTGCTGTGAGGGACTATGGGCTCGCACCCGCCCATTATACCCATTTGCTCTGCAGGAATGGACGTCCAGCTCTACCTCATCACCAAATACAACATTGCAGTGAACGCCCTGGACCTTCTCCTTAGGACCTGCAAGAGAACCTGGGGAATTCACACCCACAAGAGGGGCTTCTGGGTCAGAGCTTTGCTGGTACCCTGGCAGCTTTGCTGCCAGAGGCTCCAGGAGAGCTGCACCAGCAAGGACAAGAGGTCCTGCATCCCCACACCCACTGCTGATAGACATCATCCAGCTTTCTAGTTCCCACCAGTTCAAGAGGTGAAACAGGATCGAGCTCAAGGTTGTGTTCCAATATGGATTCTTACCAAACCTGCCTGAACGGTGCTTGCTAGAGGAATGGCAAGAAAAGCATTTGCACAGTAAGCATCTATGGTGTGAAACACAACTGCTCATTGATAAGTCTCCACTGTGAGGCCTCACTTTCTTGAATTGTCATGGACTACTGAACACAAACGTCATGCACTGGCCTGCAAAATGCCATCAATCCCACCTCCTTCCACTGGCTGAGGCTCCTCCCAAGGAGGTCAACTGTGCAGGGTGGGCAGCAGTGCAAAGCTCCACTTTCTTTCTTTCTTTTTTTTTTTTTTGAGATGACGTCTCGCTCTGTTGCCCAGGCTGGAGTGCAGTGGTGCAATCTTGGCTCATTGCAACATCCATCTCCCCAGTTCAAATGACTCTCCTGCCTCAGCCTCCCAAGTAGCTAGGAGTACAGGTGCCCACCACCACGCCCAGCTTATTTTTATGTTTGTTAGTAGAGATGGGGATTCACCATGTTGGCCAGGTTGGCCTTAAACTCCTGACTTCAGGTGATCCTCCCACCTTAACCTCCCAGAGTAATGGGATTACAGGCATGAGCCACTGTGCCCAACCCAGAGCTCTACTTTTTTATTTGCAATCACATCATCCTACTACTGGTGACCGGATGACTATTACCTGCAGCTCACACCACACACCACTCACCATGTGATCTGACAACACTGAAGCAGTCTATACCTGTTCAATGAGTACCAGCAAGGTCAAGTTGCTCTAAAGGTTGCTAAACACTCAGTCTCTGTGCTTACTTACTTTATCACAGACCAGGAACCAGGAGACTACAAACCAGCACTGGTCTGCGGACCACACCCTGAGAATAGGACAGTGTAGAGGGAAGCAAATCAACCAACCCACCCTGATGTCACAGCTGGGCTCCTACTCCCCCATGCCACTTAAACAGCCATGGGACTGGGACAATCACAACAATAAAAATAACAGGGCCGGAGCAGTGGCTCATGCCTGTAATCCCAGCACTTTGGGAGGCCAAAGCAGGCAGATCACTTGAGCCCAGAAGTTCAAGGCCAGCCTGGGCACCATAGTGAAACCCCATCTCTACAAAAAGTACAAAAACTAGCCAGGCACAGTTACATGCACCTATAGTTGGAGCTACTCAGGAGGCTAAGGTGGGAGAATCACTTGAGCCCGTGAGGTGGAGGCTGCAATGAGCTGAGATCATGCCACTGCACTCCAGCTTGGGCAGCAGAGTGGGACCCTGTCTCAAATACATACATAAAACAGGAGCTTATGCTTACACAGTGCTTACCATGCTCCACACACTGCTGTCAACACTTTATAAATAATAACCTCTTTAATCTTTACAATACACGATCCTATTATTATCCCTATTCCATAGATGAGGAAACTAAGGCACAGAGAGAGAAAGCAACTTGACCAGGGTCATAGTAAGTGGCAAATCAAGGATTCAAACCCAGTATCTTGGCTCAGGTACAAGCTCTTAATTACTCTCCTAAACTGACTCCTGAGTAACCTGGCCCTCTCTACGGGCTTCCTCACTTGTAAGGCCAGGTAAGGACCCCTAGAGGGTTGCAGGTAAGATCAAGTAAGAAAATACAAAAATAACAGACAAAGCATCCTGTGCAACACAATGCCTACCACCTACATAGCATACAACCAGCCATGTGCGTGTGGCCACAAACCTTTCACACCAGCCATGGCGAGGCGGGGGTCACAGATCCCATTGGAGAGGTGAGAACATGAGGCCTGGAAAGCAGCAGACCCCTCAGCCTCCTCTCTCCTCAGTCTTGCTCTTCTTCTCCCCAAAGAGAAGGTCGCAACATAGGAGCACATCCCACACTCCCCAGAGGATGCAAGGACTCTATTTCCAAACAACCCGCTGTAACTCTCAGACTTGAAACTGAGAATCCTCCTAGCAACTCACAGAAAGCCAGTCAGACCCCTCAGGGGATCCTGGGAAGGCTAGTGGGTCTACATCCCTCATCTACCCACCAGCGGCCACCAGGTCCTCCTTCACACATCACAAACCACCCATCAGTCCCCCATCCCATGCCAACCCAGCCCATTCCTCTCTCCGGCCTCAGCAGCCTCACAAGAGAACCAGCCCAGAGAGAATGACTGGAAAGACAGCAGAGTCTGGTTGGTCTGGCCTCATTTTCCCAGCACCTGCTGAGCAAATGCTCCAATCAGAAGCCCCGAATTCCAAGACAGACCTGCCAGTCACAGAATGGATTTTCTCCCAAGTCCTCCTCTGTGCTCTCCCCTCGCCAGGCCTGCCTCCCTCCTTCCAGCCGTCTGCCTATGCCCAGCTCACTGTACCTGTCCTGTTGCTGGAAGCAAAACTTCCAGCACTGTCACCTGTCCTGCACAATCTGTACTGCTGGATATCCACTTGTTCAAGTTTGGGTTTTCCAAAGAGACAATAAACTCCTGGGGGGTGGGGGAACAGAAGCCATCTTCTTTGTCGCCCTTCTGAGAATCTGACAGGTTTTTAGACACAAAAACACTTGCCATGTGCTATAAACCACAAAATGGAAGGTAAGAAGCAGGAAGTTAATAAGCTAGGCTGACTATTTTCTGGCACTTCTAAACGCTCCACAATAGAGCAATTAAAAAGGAAAACCTTTGAAAAACAGCAGGATATGTATGTTCCAGCTACAAGGACAAATGCAGGTTGGGATATTGTTCATGGTGGTATCTTTCTCATCTTTGCAGGCTCAGCGCTTAGCCAAGCCTGGTATGGACAGTGACCAGGTACTTGCTGGAGAGATGGACAGATAAACTCTTGTCTGGAAACTGGGCTCCACCCTAAAGCTTGTGTTATCTCATGCAAGGAGAAGACGCTGTGACCAGCTCCACTGAGTTCTCATTAGAAGCCTTAAGAGGAGGGAGGTTGAGGACAAAAGATCACGATTACATGAAATTTCACAACCTCTCACGGAAACAAGGACAGCTGGTCACTGTTTTGTTCTCTCTCCCTGGGATCACAAAATCGAGGGAAAATATGACAAGAGACAGAAAGGTGCTTTGCCATTTTCTAGCAAAAATGAGTGGATTTTTATACATAGGCATGTATATATTCTCACTCACAGCCCCTAAACTCTAAACCGCCACAGGTTTAGCACTATTTTTTTCAGAAGAAGGACTCAAAACCAACACATTTTGGTTTTGCTTACTTTCCTGCTTTTTCCTGGATCCAGCTCCTACTGAGGCTGGCTATCAGGGTGGGCCCCAACTCAGTGTCCATGGGCCCTTATCCTCTTATCTTTATAAAAGGCTTTTTTTCCCTGAGACAAGAGGCCCAGTGGCCTCATTTTCCTGCCTGAACTGTGCCCTGTGACTAAGCAAGCAGCAGCCATGGCAGTCAGCACCCAGAGTTTCTGCTGTGTCACAAAAAGGAGACATGGGTCTCCTGCCAGCATCAGACCTGTTCTCTGACTCAACACTCAATTTAGATCTCACTTCCTGTGTCTGCATCCAGAAAGCCCCCAGTGTGACAGATGCTCAGAACACATCTGCTGAATGAATGAACGAATGCTGTGATGAGAAGAGGAGAGGTATGCAAGGCTCAGGACACAGAAATGGTCACAGGATGGCCTGCAGTACAGACTGAACGCAGTCATTATCAAGAAACTGACAAGGACTCCAAGGTTTGCCTAGCCTCTCAACAGCTGGTGGCCCTGAGCCAGCTGCCAAACTCTCCTGGCCAAGTTTGCCCATCTGTAAAACATAAATGTCAATTGCAGAGGCTGATAAAAGATTATTTTAATTGATCAGGAATGAGAGGCTGCAGCACAAGTCCAGAAACTAGGATGCTCTGTCACTTGCTCACCCTCACGGTAAAGGCTGGTGCCCGCAAAGTCAGGCAAATGTCAGGAAAAACCAGCCATGGCTCTGAGACTTCCACCCAGCCTGCTCCTGGCAGAGAAGTCTTGGAAGGAGCCCCAGCCTGGGAAGAGACCTAGATCCTGTGTCCAGCTCTGACAATGGCAGACCATGAGATCCTAGTCAAGTCACTTTGTGTCTTAGGACTGCTGTTTCTCATTTGTAAAATAAAGAGTTTGGGCAAGGTGGTCTCTAAGATCCCTTCCAGCCATGGCACTCTACAATCATAGGCTGCTTAAGAAAGGTAGGCCAGGCATGGTGGCTCACACCAGTAATCCTAGCACGTTAGGAGGCCAAGGCAGGAGGATCACCTGAAGTCAGGAGTTCCAGACCAGCCTGACCAACATGACGAAACCCCATCTCTACTAAAAATACCAAAAGTTAGCCGGGCATGGTGGTGCATGTCTGTAATCCCAGCTACTCGGAAGGCTAGGGCGCCTGAACCCGGGAGGCAGAGGTTGCAGGGAACTGAGATTGCACCACTGCCCTCCATCCTGGGTGACAGAGCGAGATTCTGTCTGAAGAAAAAAAAAAAAAAAAAAATATAAACAGGAAAAGAAGTTCTGGCCAGATGAGAAGGTTGCCTGGAATGAGAATAGAGGTTACCATGAATACAGAAAAGGCCACTGTATTTTCTTTACTAATTAAAGTGTTTGATTGATTCATCGACTGATTGATTGATTAAGGTAAGGTCTTACTGTCCACCCAGGTTGGAGTGCAGTGGCTCAATCTCAGCTCATGCAGCCTCTACCCACCAGGCTCAAGAGATCCTGCCACCGCAGCCTCCCAAGCAACTGGTACCACAGGTATGCTCCACCATGCCTGGCTAGTTTTTGTATTTTTTGAAGAGACAGAGTCTCCCTATGTTGCTCAAGCTGGTCTTGAACTCCTGGGCTCGAGCAATCCACCCACCTCCCAAAGTGCTGGGATTACAGGTGTGAGCTACTACACCCAGCCAGAATTAAGTATTTTAAAGTATTACTTGTTACATTAAACTATGTAAATAGAATTAGGTTTCGTTTCCTTTGTTTTGGTATCATCTTCCCCAATATTGGCTGGACAGATCTTTAATGTGGATAGCAGATTGGCAATGGTGAAAACGAGACGCAGATTGATTTGGGAACTCCGGGGCCACCTTAGAATGAGGGAAGTATTCAGACAAGCAAGCTGGCGTGGACTCTGAGGAAGAGGTCTGAGAACTGTCTGAGAGACATGACACACCTATAAAAATCCTGTGGGCAGGGAAAACATACCCTGCCTGAGGAGGCCACCAGGGTAGCAGCTCTGAGTCAGAGGTGGTCATCTCTAATGACGGCTTTCCACACGGCAGCCCTGCGGCCCCCACTGCAGGCTGCATGTTAGCAGGAGCTTGCTTACGCATAAAAACTAATAGTTTTCCTATGCAATGAATGCGTAAGGCAAACCACTGACAACATTTTCTTAAAAAAAAAAATGGGCCAGGTGCAGTGGCTGACACCTGTAATCCCAGCACTTTGGGAGGCCAGGACAGGCGATCGCCTGAGCTCAGGAGTTTAAGATCACCCTGGCCAACATGGTGAAACCCCGTCTCTACTAAAAATACAAAAATTAGCCAGGCAGGAGAATCACTTGAACCTGGAAGGCAGAGTTTGCAGTTAGCTGAGATTGTGACATTGCACTCCAGCCTGGGTGACAGAGCAAGACTCCATCTCAAAAAAAAAAACAAAAATGTACAGGCTGGGTGTGGCAGCTCATGCCTGTGACCCCAACACTTTGGGAGGCTGAGAAGGGAGGATTGCTTAAGGCCAGGAGTTCAAGACCAGCCTGGGCAACACAGCAAGGCCCCATCTCTATGAAAAAATGTTTTTAATTAGCTGAGCATGACGGTGGGCACCTGTTGTCCTAGCTACTCAGGGAGGCTGAGGCAGGAGGATGGCCTGAGCCCAGGAGTTTGAGGTTACAGTGAGCTAAGATCATGCCATTAATCATGACAGCATGGGCAACAGAGTAAGACCCTGTCTCTTAAATTTAAAAAAAAAAAAAAAAAAAAAAGGGATAATTTTTCTATCTATCTACCTATTTATTTATAGAGATAGGGTGGGGTCTCACTATGGTGCCCAGGCTGGAATGCAGCGGCTATTCACAGCCATGACCCCACCACTGATCAGCATGGGAGTTCTGACCTGCTCCATTTCTGACCTCCTTAGGCAACTTGGTGGTCCCCCTCTCCCAGTTGGTCACCCTATTGATGCCAAACCTGCCATTTGGTTGGCATAGTGCACTATAGCCCAGAACTCCTGGGCTCAAGGGATCCTCCCGCCTCAGCCTCCTGAGTAGCTAGGACTACAGGAACATGACACTACACCCATCAGAATAATTTTTCAAAAAAAAACGTAACCACTTCTCACTGCAATTGACCTTCTCATGGGATTTTCACTCTGCTCCTCCCCACATGACTGTCCTGGGTAAAAGAGAGTGGTTTTTACTCACCACAATGTGACTATTTGTCATTTTTAAAAGCACAGTTCATCCCAAGAGGAAACCTACAGAGGAAGCAGGTAAAGACAAGAGTACCCAGTGAAAACACCATCGGCAGCCTCTGGGTCCAACTGTGACTCGCCACACCAGCTCAACTCATGCAAAGACAGGTGAGGCTTTCAGGTGGTACTTCCCTCTCCCACATGGGGAGCATCTTAAATCAAAAGCAACCAGATCAGTGGTTCTCAAACTGTGTTCTGTGGAACTGTGGAGAACCCCAGGGAACCCTGTGGAGGAGCCTCAAGAAGGCCACATGCTAAAGAGGCAAGCTCCAAGCCTATTCTCCCAATCAGTGCCTCTCTTGTCTATTTTACAGATCTCGCTTTCATTTAAGAGTCCAGTTAACAAAAAGGAACTCATGGCTAAAAAATAAAAATAAAAAACTCAGGTCATAAAGGACATTTACCTTTCGTATGTGTTATTTCATTTAATTGTTTCCAACAGCCCTGAGAGGAAACCGTGGGTAAACAGTTTTAGGATTGCAAGCGGCCACCTAGAATAGTCCATTCCAAAGCTGGATAGCATCAATCATTTTTAAAAGTTCTTCCTGAAACAATCGGCCTGGGCAAGGGGAGCTGCCAGGGATTATAAAACAGACTTCAAAGACAACATCAACTAAATGCAGTGGGTGGCCTTTGCTAAAATCCTGATTTGAATAAGCCCCCAATAAAATGACATATTTGAGACAAGCAAAACTGAGCATCACCCAGGCAACTGGATAACATCAGGAAATTATTATTAATTCCTCATCTCTTAGAGACACAGCTTTAAGTATTTATAAGAAAAATGGCATGCTGCCTTGGATTTTGTTGGGAGAGATGGGTGATCGTTACATTGTCCTCTCTGTTATTCCACATGTGTGAAAGTCTTTCTCATTTTTTATGTTTTCAGAGTTGGGGTCTGGTTCTGTCTCCCAGGCTGGGGTACAGTGGTACACTCATAGCACATTGCAACCTGAAACTCTTAGACTCAAGCAATCTTCCCACTTCAGCCTCCTGAATAGCTGGGACTACAGGCAGAGTGCCCTTGCCCAGCTAATTTTTTTTATTTTTGTAGACATGGGGTTTTGCCATGTTACCCAGGCTGGTCTTGAACTCCTGGGCTCAAAGGATCCTTCTGTTTTGACCTCCTAAAGCACTGGGATTACAGGTGTAAGCCACCATGTCTGGCTCTTGAAGTCTTTAATAAGAAGCTTAAAAGGAAAAAAGACAGGGAGGGAGAATGAGTTTTCCATAAATTGAACTCAATTCTACCTCGAAGTAACTTCTGGCAATCAGCCCATGCCCAGCCTTCCGGGATCAAAAAGAATCAGATCTTATCACGTGCCCTGTACCATCTGAAAATGGACATCATCTAAGTCCCTTTAAGTCTCCTTTCTTCAAAAACAAACTCCTCAAGGTCCTTTTAGAACTGAACTCCTCACAGCAATGCCATCCTTAAAAATGTGTGCTCCAGGACCAAAGGATGTTCTGAGCAGCCCAGAGAAGCATGGGCCTCCTCGTCCATTCCAGCCTTCTGCCTTGGGCATCTCTTGCTTTAACTCTAAGTATGGCCCATGCCCTGGGATGCCTCCTGATTCCATGCACAGGCTGGAGTTTGCTCTCTACTCGGAGACAAGCTACCCCAATAGCTGCAGTGGCGGCGGCAACAGCAGCAGCTTGCTCTTATCTCACCTAAATCATCTCCATCCTCACCAAAGCCCTGGGAGAATACTATCAGTCCCTCTTCTACAGATGGAAAAGAGAAAGCAGGCCCAGGAGGTTTAGCAACTTGAAGTCACACAGCTTAGGATGGAAGAGACAAGATTTAAACCCCAGTCTGAGGGGGTCCCCAAGAGTGGCCTCATGACACTCCAATGTCTCTGATCCTGCAGCCTTGCTCCGTGGCTCCAAATCTACCAAGAATGCCCCGTATGTCACTCATCCATGTCACCCTCCTCCCAGGAGAGAGCAGAGACCACCTTCCCCGCCTCCCAGCCCAGCACCTCCCAGGGGCTCAGCAAAGACTTGCCCAAAACTTAACCAGTCCCAGACCTGCAGCCACCACACCACTAGGATAGCTCTCCATACATCCTCCCAAGGCTCTCCCAGAAACCCCATCTGTGGCCCAAAGCCTAGTTCTCTTCACTCATTTCTAGTCTCTGGAGCAACTCAAAGAACAATGATCACAAAACCAGACTTCATTCTTGGCGAACCCCATAGGGGAAAGAGGACCAGAGAAGACACACATCTATAAAACAACGACTATGGCCCCAGAATCACTTGTGACTATTTCGGCTGGTATCAGGATTTAAAAGAACAGGAAAGTTTACTGTTTTGGTGCTCTGAATGGGAGAGCTAGAGGAAACGTAAAAAATGATGGTATACATTGATGTTCCAGTTCCGTACATTAATGTTTTAATTTCTCAAAAATGCATTCCTCAGAACACTGATGTCGCAAGATGCTCCATGAGAAAGGACTCTGCGGTCAAATCAGTTTGGGAAACACTGCCTAATAAAGCCACTGCAGTGGAGTCCCAAAGCACACTGGCTTAGCCCTCTCAAGGGGCCTACAGAAAAGAACCTAGCACTGCCTGGATGCATTTGACCACAGAACCCTTTTAGGGCATAGCAACACTAACAGCCCAGCAAACTAGCAGTTAGAAGACGTTTCTTGGCCGGGCGCGGTGGCTCAAGCCTGTAATCCCAGCACTGTGGGAGGCCGAGGCGGGTGGATCACGAGGTCAAGAGATCGAGACCATCCTGGTCAGCACGGTGAAACCCCGTCTCTAC